>NC_044580.1:8857132-9160162 GCF_901933205.1 Camarhynchus parvulus
TATTCCAGTAATATTCATTTAGGGTTTTTACTCTGATCCAAGTCCAGTCTGTGGTATTTTGTTTGAAAGACTATAGTGTCACTGAAACATGCTTCTAAATTATCAGCTTCTTCAGCAGCCAAACGTGAAGTGATGTTTTGTATTGGTTTAATCTCCTATTGCTTTAATAATGTTCTGCTCCTGTTCTCTGTTCTGTGCAGGACTCCTTGAATTCTCGGAGGAGATTTGGGAATTTAAAAATTTAATTATAAAAAAAAATCAGTGTGGAACAGATACATGTTAGCAGGCTTAAACTGAAAATTTTGCCAGTATTTTGAATTTAAGTAGATCCGTTATCGAATCTGCTCAAAAATTTATGATCCATAACTTGACAAATTTAAAGGACATGGCAAAACTGATTTTTTAATAGTTTATAAATGTGGGCACTATTCCTGCATGTCAATAATGCACACTGCATCATTGCCCCTATTTCAGGAAATATGCTGGGTTGTTGATTGGTATAGTGGTGAGTTTGGGTTTGGTTGGTTGTTTTTTTTTTTTTTTTTTTTTTGTTTTTTTTTTTACAAATACATGTACTTGGATTCTCCTTTTGGCCTTGGCTATCTGAAGCTTGAGTTCTTCCACAGGGCTTTTTGGGTACAGTGTCCAGAGAGCCCAGCAGGGTAAATGCTCTCTAGGGAGTACAACTTTTCTGTGTCATCTGCATTAACTTCCTTGTCCTGTTAATCACAAATATCACCAGCTTGTTGTCCAGTGTTTCGTACTAGAGTGCTGCGTGAAAACCCTCTAGGATGCAGTTCTCCATAACAATTTATCCCTTATGGAATTGTGTCACAGTTTCCATGGCATTTCCAGAACCAATTAGTGATAAGAGACTAATTTAAGATAATTTCAACAGACTTCTGTATTTGCCAGGTGACATGCTGCTATTGACAAAGAGCTGTAGTGAGTAGCAGGAACTGAAAATGGGGAGCTGTCCTTCCTTGATATAATTTTAAGTAGCTGTTGAAAAAACAGACAACGAAAGTTTGAGGTTCTTGCACATGTCATTTCAAGTGGGATATTTGCCTGCAACAAGGGGAAACACACAATCATTTACTGCTAACCTAGTTAATAATGATAAGGAAGCAATAATAAATCAGAACTGGCATGTTTTAACAAGATGTATAGATCCTTTTGGATGTGTTCCTGCATCTCAATTATGTAATAAAATTATACATACGTATTTTTAAGGTCAATCCTGTTCCTTCCAGGGTAGGGTGTCACAATAAGGCATTGTGTCCCCAGTTCTGACAAGCTGTTCTTCCTGATAGTGATGCCATCATCTTCACCTGTAGGTTCTCTGGAGCCACATTAGAGTTGGAGCTGGATCATCCTCCCGTTTCCCTTTAGTCTGAAACTTTCTGCTGTCTCTGAGTTTTACTGGAGGTTGGAGCCAAAGTATTGTCAGGGGCAGTTCCTGCTGTAGCCTTTGGTTAAACTGTTAATGGCATGGTTTACATAGCAAATGTTTACTGGGTATGCAATCTCGTTTACTCACACCATCCTCATAGATGCAGGCTCAAATATATCCTGACACCGAAGCAAAGACATTTAAAATGGATAATTGTCCTGATGCCTTGGGGTTTTGACCAAACCTTGTCCGAGCGAAGGGGCCCATTAGTAATTAGGTCCAGAGCTACACAGTAACATTGTTTTTTTACTGTAACCTTTCCTTGAGGCAGGAGTTTATGAAATCAGCTTCATTGCAAAGATTTAATTGCTTCTCATAACATGCTTTGAGTTCACTAGGTGAAGTAATACAATGGATTGATAACACTTCTGCAGAATGAATATATCTTCTTTGCGTTGTCTTTAACATTAGAAGGAAGACCATGCATACAGTTTCATTTGTATTTATACATCTGAGCTGGTGATATTCCATTTGAAAACATTTCAAACAGAAAGAGATCCATTTGCAGCTGCTTTAGAATTCATTCAGTAGCTGGACCAAGTTCTTTTGCAAAATTTAATTATGTGCTTTCTGCAATGGCAGTAAGTGGCAATTTTCTTAATGCAGTTAGCACCATACTTAATATTATAATAATACTGATTTATACTCTTCTCATGTCTCTCTTGAACTATTGTTTAACACTGAAAAAGATCTTCCAATATTTGTTGGAATTAAAAAAGGATGAATATAAATACAAATATGCATATAGGTGTCAGAAGGTGCAGTTTCTGAATATAGTTATTTTGATCTGTAATTACTTGCTAAGAATATTTCAATGATTGTTAAATGGAGAATGAAATTCAATTCCATCTACATATCATTGCAAGGTAAGGGTAAGTTTATGAGGCAGTGAGTGAAATGCTAATCAACCCTTCTGAAATTAAAGAGGAATTAAATGATTGAAATCCAGTGGGAGGTATTTCAGCTCTAATCAGGTTGTTTAATAGAGTTGTGCACATTGTACCAAATATGCCCTATTTTGAATCTGACTTGATTTTGGCCAGCAATTAATTAAAGAATAAAGAGTTATTATGAAGACCTGCTCAGTTCTTGGGCTGACAAGTTGGTACTTTCTGCAGAAGTGTGGTGAGGCTCCATGAGGTGTTGGGCCCTGCACTACTCATAAAAACCTGACTTCAAAGACCAGAATATTTCCTCAGTGATTGCTGTTCTACTATGGAATAATGCCATAGAGGCACTACATTAAATTAACCCAGCAACAGGGAAAATATTGTATTAAGATATTGTATTGAGAGAATGTGTTGGTATCAGTACATCAAATCAATTGCTGAGTTATACTTAAAATACCAGCAAAGCCCTACAGTTTCTCAGAAATCGTTTTGAGCCCTACCAAGTTAGGTTCTGCTGCTCTTGATGCCAAATGATACATAAAGATTTGAGTAGACTGGGAGAATTCTTTTAGCAAAAGGTGATACTGGAAAATGTTCTATGCCAGTGCTAATTGGAATAATAAGTAAATGGAATATTAAATAAGAAAGATGATTTCTTGCCAATAAATTCTGTCCCTGGGCTGGATTTTCTCTCTGTCTCCACACTTGGAATGACTCCACGTCTTCCTCAAGTAATGTTTAATAGCTGAGTGAGACCACAGTCTCTGGGCTTTCAGCAGGGACTTGGCCAAAGCTGAGCTGCGCTTGTGGCAGGAGGAATTCGCCATCTGCTGGCCCTGCCGGAGGTTCCTGCAGAGCTCCCGGCCCTGCTGGTACCTGAGCAGGGTTACCTGCACCGAGAGAGGCGCAGCAAATCCTGCGGGTGGAACAGCATCTCCCGCTAGGGCAGCGCTGGGGCTTTGTGGGTGCCTGCGGCTCCTTTATCGTGCATTCGTATATCTGAGGGGAGGGAGTGCTACAGGATACAGAATAGGGGGGTGGAATCCACTGCTTGCCCACACTGTGAAATTAAAGATCTGTGTTGGAAAAGGCACAATTATCACAATTGTGCTAATCACAATTATCACAGCATGCAAACCCAGCACTTTCATAAGTAGATATCGTCAATTTTAAGGCTTACAATAACAGTAGGTAGGACTCAAAACAACATCACCTAACACTCTTAACCTCTTAAATCCTGATTAAAATTGTATGTCAGGTGCAAATTCCAGTTTTAAATTACAAAAGAATTTACTTCAAACAGATTTGTCTTAAATTCTGAACTCCTTTCCTCTATCAAACAGTACCGCATTCCGTTCTACTGGAAGCTGTCAAGTGGAATTTTCTTTTGAGGTTAGAATTTAATTTAATGGGATATTAACTGAGGCTATAACATTGGATTCTATTGTACAGGAAGTGAACAATTTAGAAAATGAAAATTTATAAAATGAAATTTTATTATTGTTCAAAAATTACTAATACAGCTTGTGAAATTCTAGGATAAATATTTTCAATATGAGATCACTGTCTGAAAAATCTATTTGTAGCTATGTTAAGGAGTTTTGTGATCTTTTAAATTTTGTTTTTTAGTGTGCCATTTACTACCCTCCAGTTCCCTGTCACTCAGCCAGATGTTTATCATTCTGAAAGCTTTTAATTTGACAGTGAAAAAAATTAGCCATTGGATACAAATTGAATTTGTCGTGCTGTCTTTTTACAAGTAGAAAATGAGATTAAATTTTTTACTTTCAACTGTAAAGTCAGTTTAATTATTTTCTTAATTATTTTTTATTACTTTAGATACTTCTCTCACTGATAGCTGAGTCCTTTTTTTGCATCATTAAGCCAGTTTTTTTGGTTATATTAACAAATATCTGTTACCTTAAGAACTGCCAAAACCTACCTCTTCTTCCTTCTTTCAAAGCTTTGATAAAGTGCATTCCTAGGAAAGTAGTCTTGTATCAATTTAAATTATTTTAATTATGCTTTCTTACTATCATGAAAAATATCTTGGCAATAATACAGTGTCTAAAATCAGTGGGAATTTTGATTTTAGAACATTGTAGGTTTCATCTTGTATCTAATACATTGATCTGTTCATGCATGCAGACACACTCATACATTTTAATACAATCTTGATTCTTAGATTGGGAAAACATGATGAAACATGACTTTAAACTCTTTTGCATACAACTTTTATTTGATGTTTATTTTATTTGCTGACAACATCCACATCCATGTGCTGTGAGCAGCCCATAATCACAGTGAAGTATAAAACACAGTTGAGTTTGTGTGTAATGCGTTGAACATGAATGGAGCAGTCATGTCATGTCTGTGGACTTGGTGTGGTTTAAAAAGCCCCTGGAACTTGTACAGTACCTGCTGGTAAAACACTGTTTAAAATCAGAGCTCTGTTCTGTACAGTGGAAGGTTGAATCTGTTCATACCCACACGGCAAGTTCTGAAACTCTGCTGCCCCAGCTGCAGCTCTCAAGCAGGTGTGAGATTATGGGATGGGGGAATGGAGCTGGCAGTGCAAATATTCATGCAAAGAGACCACTGAGGAGCGGCCCTAATAAAGACAGGGGGAGCAGGGCTCAATGAGCTGAGAGCTCAGATTAATTACAGCTCTGCTGTCCAAATGGGGACCAAACTAAATCCTGTAGAAACCAGAGGACCAGAAATGCTGCGTTCAAAACATATCAGACACAAAGGGAAATAACTCTGTTGTCTTGCTGACAAAAAGTAAAAAATGATACTGCTTTATTTTGTCCATAGAATAATTATGGTAATCATTTTTCTGAAGTTCCTGCCTACAAATTCAACAATATAGAATACATGCAAGAAATCAGAGCAGCATGCATTTTTCATCTATGTGATTTCATAAAATTACTTCAAAATTTGAATGATAATTTATTAATTTCAAGACTGCGAAAAATTTTACTTGGAGTAGGCCTATAATTGTGAGGTGGGAAAATCAGACAGTAAATTATCACTACAAAATTGGTTTTGTGTGTGAAATAAGCAAAGATATGTATCCTGTGTATAAAATAGTAGTTTATTCCCAAGAAAAAAGTCTTCAGTGGATTTCTTTTCAGAGTTCTTATGCAAATAAGAAATACATGCCCACTGAAGTACCCTGAAGTGCTTTATGATACAGAAAGAGTAAAAAGGTTTTAAACATGGTTGTGTTTGTTTGTTCTTCTCCCAACTGCTTTATCAATTTCCTAGTTTAAAGGGTACAAAGAATGTAGAAACAGAGGTCACATGAGATATTCCACAGATTCATACCACTGTGGCACTTCATGGCCTAAAAAATAGAAGTCCTAGAAAACATAGAAGCTTTTAATTTAGAAAAGACCATTGAGTCTTAACATTAAATCCTATTTATTTTTGTCCTCAGCTGCCCAGTTTTGTTTGTATGTACAGGTGGCAGAGGATTGCACTTTGCTGTTGTAATTTTTGGTTTAATGCAAAGGTTATGGAGAAAGTTAGCTGCAATAAATTGTTCAATAAATGCTTTCAAGTTAGATTTTTTAAATTACTGTAGAAAATTCATTTGTTGTTTTGAGAATTACCCTACATAGGCAGCTCCTCTTCTTTGTCACCATTCCCAGTCTAATTCATTACCTTTGGGTGGGGCACATGATTATTTGCTGGGTCTCTGCAATTCTTCTGTGCTACTGGATAGATCTTTCTCTGCTGGACTTGTGCCTGAGATCAGTGGTCTGAAGAAATAGATTAATCAATTTTAATTATATTTTCAAAGTAAAGAAACAATTTTTCTCTTTTTTCCCTTTTTTCTTGCCTTCTATTATAGTTGAAATGACTTGGAAGGAAAAGATGACTATCAAGCCCATTGTACATTGGTTGGTTGTCTTTATCAAGGCACTTTATCTGGAAAATCCCTTTCTTTGTGTTACACAGTATGAAAACTCAATGCTCAAAACTCACAGTATGAAAGCTTAATGAAAATGGGAAGTCTCTGTCAAGGAATGTTGTCATTTAGCCAGGAAGATCTTTTTCTTCTTGACCAAGCTGGCAACTCCTCATTAGGCTAGTAAAGATATCAATGTCCAGACTGTACAAATTTCAAGATGGGTCAATTCTGAACAGAAAGGTTGAGTAGTTTTTCCCTGTTAAGGATTAAGTATAAACCCCAGCCTGGTTTATAGTTAAAATAAAAAGCTGTGTATGCAAAACACCTTGAAAAAACATTTTCTGGAAATCTGCTTGTTAGTTCAGAACTTCTCTCCTTTGTCACTACCAAACTCTGGGCACTTCCCCAGTGAAATCTGCCTCTTGTGAGAGTGTTTATAAGCTCAGAACCTCTGCACATCAGTGGGCATGGAGCAAGATGCTGGAGAGCAGGGGACAGCCCAGAGCTCTTGCAGAAGGAGCACCAGGAGTTGTTTGGATCATTAGGGAGGGACACTGTCTCCTGCTCTGGTGGGGGAACATGGGCAAGAATTCCAAATCTTATTCTCTGAAGTGGAATTGAGCAACTAAAACCAGGTCAAAAAAGGATTTGGCACACCTTAGGCAGTTGAGAGGGAATTTGACCTTCTTCACCCAAGATGAGGGGAGGTGGGAAATTTCTATAGTCAATCAGGTGAGGAGGTGGGGCTGAAAGTCGCCCCACCCGTGTAGTGCTGGTGGTAATGTTTGGAGTTCATTGCCTCATTCTCACCTGGCTTTAAGATATTTACAGATCCCCTGCAGCAGGAGACTGGGTTTTTGAAAACACAGAACAGTTACCTCAACTATCATTATTACCTTGTATTCTGCAAGTTACTGCTATTGCTAAAATCTGTGTGACCCTGTAAATCTTCTGTATCTGTTCAACAGGACAGCAAAACGTGTAAAGAAAAGTGTTTGAATGACTTCTTTTTCAAACATTTCTTTACAGCTTATAGACGTCTTGAATACTTTAAGTTGTTCCTTAGTCTTTAAATGAACTAATACTATTAATTCAGCTGTTTTGAAAACAGATAATTAGAGCTTTTGCTGTGGTCAAATATTGCTAGGTTCAGCTTCAGGGAGGTGGGGGGAAAGGGAATTAAGCACACATCAGGTATGTTGGTTTGTTGACCCTCAAACCTCTGAACTGGCAGTGTTTGAAAGGGAAGGTATAACTTTGTCTGAACTCTGGTTTAAAAAACAATCAGGAATTGTATAGCATGGCTTCATCTACAACAGAACTTTTCTGTACTTTCAGTCTTTCCAATTCTGCCCTTTGGTTCTGCTCTACTGGCAGAACACGGTGTCACCTGAAGTCATTTAGGGGCAACAAAACATTTTACTTTCTGTATTTAGCTAGGAATGATGACTATTTCTTAGTGGTTGAGAAAATCCTGTAACTTTAGTGCTGATCCATTCTATCACCCTGACTCTCGTCTGCATTTCTTCTGGGTGTGAAAACCATCTCCAGCAGAGGCTGCCTCTCTATGGGGTGCATGGATAAGTCATTGTTTTTCTGGATGTTGTTCAGGCCTCTTCCTTTCACTGTCTGCACTCTGCAGCGCCTCAGGAGAGTCACTAGGATTGCCTTCATCATGACCATGGCAATGAACTTCCCCACACAGCTCCGGGGGCCGAACCCAAAGGGTTGGAAATAGCGGGAAGGAACCTGCGGAGAGCAACACGAGGAGTAAACTCAGAGTCAGGTTTTTCTCCATAAGAGCAGTGAAAACAATGATGGAAATTGGTAGTAGATATTATTGCCAGTTGGGGGCTGTGTACAAATCACAAATGGGATGGGACTGCTGGGAATGTGCCTTGAGCTGTTTTATTTTCCAGCATCAGTCTCATTCCATGGTTATGACAATGGGAAGATGCCAGCAGCTCACATCCCAGGCAGCAGATCAAGAACTCAGTGTTGCAACTTACTTTAAAAGTTTTTTGACCAATCACACAAAGCAAAAGCACATTGACAGTAGTTCTATCCAATCACTATAAGCACACATACCTTCAGTTAAAACAATGCTTGCTTATTTCAAATACAATACCTGCTTGTAAGCCTTAAAGCACAATGCACAGAGCTCCATGATTAAGCTTAGAATTTCCTAATATCTCTCTAGATATACTTTTCTGCAGCTTAGGGAGTTATTCTAGACCATTGTTAATACACAGACCATTGTTCTATTTGTCCTCACTTTTCTACTTCTTACATAATTTTTCAGCTGACCAATCTCATGTCCACTGCTTAGCTCTAATCACAGTTCTGCTGTCTCTGAGGCCTGCTTTTTGCAGCTTTCCCAAAACCCTCTGATTTTATGGATTCCCACAGATATATTCTGAAAAACCTGTGGAAATAAACTTTTAAGAGCAATTCCTCATTTCACACTGGAAATCCCACCCAAGTCAGGCCCAGCTACAGGCACTGACAGAAATGTGCACCAGCCCTTGGAAATTCAGAGGTAGCAGGGATTGTACAGTTAAACAATTGAATTCTGCTCATGTGTTTGTCTGTTTGTCCTGGGAACTACAGGGATTTCACCACAAGCTGTGAAATGGAGTGAAGCCTCTGCTCTTCAAATGCATTAAAGTTCATTAGAAAGTTCTTCAGAAAATGTTCATTATGAAGTTTATAATTATCTGAAATACAGGCTGGTGCCTTGTCTAAAGATAATCACTGAGCCATACGCCTACTCCATTTGTAATTATAAAGCTAATATTTCTGAGGACTAATTTGTCATGAAATTAAATGTTAAAATTTTTGATATTTAATAGAGAGATAACACAAAATTATTCTCTTCTGTCCTGTCAGCTGAAGTATGAAATGTAGGATTCCTGGGACTCCTGAAGAATCAACAGCTAGTTTCTGCTACTTTTATTGCCATTGAATAGATCATTTAAAAAGAAAGTCTGGTTATAAAGAAATTATTTTTCTTCATCTGTGTAACTTCTTTTTACAAAAGTCAGGTATTAACCATGTTCTGATTTCCTATTTAACAAGAATAGAGTAGAAACCATTTATTTATATCAAACCATCTGGAAAAAAGTGTCCTGTTTAATTTTTTTTTTTTAATAAACTGAGCCATACTTTTGGAAAAATTATAGATAAATACAAGTTTTTATAACACAGAGCAAGTACAGCAGCTGGCAGTGCAGCACAATGGCAAATGCACAGCCTGTGAAAATGGAAAAATGTTTAGATTCTAACAATGGCATCTTATCATAAATAATGCTGTGGATTGCTATTCACTTAGAGAACTGGAGGAAAATTGTGCCTGCCAGAATAATTATGTGGCAAACAGAATGCATCAAGTCAGATAGAAAATGTCTGGTTAAATATTTGGTCAAGGGGAAATATTTTTAGTAGCAAAATGTCCTTGTAAATTAAGCAAGATATCAATTTTTGATAGAAATACTTGGAATATAAATAATGGGTGGCAAAATGGAGTCTATTCACAGGGAATTGTAATTTTGATAAACTTCATCACTTACTCTTCTTGAATTTTCTACAAAAACTTTTTTGAGCTGTTGTTTTAAATGCTGTGTGCAGGATTTGCTCAGCAGTTGAGAAATATTAACCAGGTGGATTAATGCTCATTTTTTGTGTGTGGCATATTTGATATCTCAGCATTTCGATAAGAAATAGGTAAACCTTAAAGTTTTTTTCCAACTTGAACACTTTTTTTTTTTTTCCTTAGCTGTTGCTTCAGGTATTTTTTCTGGTGAGTCCATTTTTGGAGTATCAAAGTAGTTTGGTTCTTTCTTTAAAGCTGAAGTTGTTGCTGTCAGTGTTTATGTGTGCAGCTGCTAACATATCAGTGCAGTTTTAATCTCTACAGGTTGTTATTGCTGAACAAATACAGTTTCACAAAACCAATTGTTTAATCAGTAATCAGCAGAGCACAGGTCTGAGTAAATAATCTGAAGGATGATTTGAACAGTGCGAGGATTACAAGAAGAAAAAATATTCACGTATTGCTTTTGATTATAGTTCTGGTAGTTAGAACATAACTTCATTTGAAATTCAGAGCTGAACGGGAACTTAATTACTCAACATCTGCAGTATTGAGTTAGTTAAAACTTAACATTTTCATTATGGTCTATAAAATATTGTTAATTTAAAAAGGAAAAAAAGAATAACATGGGTGCTAGATCCCCAGTCTCTCAGAAGTTACTGCACTGCTTCACCTCTCCAGAGAATGCCCAGCTCTCTGCTGGCATGGCTCTAGCCCCATAAAGCCCCTTTATCTTGTCCAGTGTCAGGGGATATAATGGCAACCATGTGTGTATGAGAAATTTAATCAGAGATTTTTAATCAAAACTATTATGGCTGAAAAAACTGTTTTCTATATTATAATTATTTTTTTTTATTTAAAAGGCAGCTTGACAGGAAAATATCTGCCCAGCTCTAATAGTAATAATAACAGTAATAAGCAGGTTGTATGGCTAACTGGGCACTTAGACAAAGGGAAAACAGTCTTATGGCCACAAAGTTCTTGAGCAAAGTAAGAGGAAGAGACATTAGCAATAAATAATATCCAAATTTCTGTAAGAAACAAGATGGAAAACTTACATTTTTCTCAAAATTCTCAAGAGAGAACTCGTTTGGCTTTGGGAAGAACTCGAGTTTGTGCATGCGGCCGATGTTGAGGATGATGTTGGTGCCCTTTTTCACCGGGTAGCCATCAATGACATCGTCCTGTAGTGCTTTCCTCATGATCAAGTCCACCACTGGCTGGTATCTCATGCTCTCATAAATAAAATTCTCCACCGTTTTTAAGTTTGGCATGTCATCACTTTGGATGTCTCTGTCACCTTGTGGAATAAAGCAGATGGTGAAGAGATTATTTGGTTAGGAATTTAATAACTTCATTGTACAAATATCAGAACATTTTGGGAGGGTTCTCAGGTTCTGAAGTTGTAGGAAGGCTCCAACAGCTTCTAAGGAGTTTTGTGTGGCCTTACATATTGAGGAAATCTGGTATATTGCTCATTAGCATAAATCCTAGTTTATTAATTAACAATCTTCTCATCTTCTTATCACTCTTTGTTCTTGTCACCAACAAAACCCTGGGGGTCTTTCCCTGACTATTGCATGAGAGAGCAACAAGGAACAACAAATAAATCTTCCAGGAGCTGACAGCAAACAGAACCTGGGGATAGTCTGGAGCTAAATCTGTAGGGACGTTAAATTTTCCCTGTGTGGTGAAGCCTTACCTTAGAGGGGAGGGCTGCAGAAAGAAGCAGGGAAAATGAGCGAGTGAGTACTCTCATGAGGACAGTACAATAAGGATTATTAAAAGTACCTTAGAAAAAGAGTAAAGGACTTGTGATACATTTTCTGGTGTTTAACAGACCAGAAGTAAGACTTAAATAAGAGTGGATGAAATTAGTTTCTATATTGGTTCAGTGTCAGGCTTTGAATGAAGGCTAGAGAAGGGGAAGAATACAAATTTGGAATATCTTGATTGTGTTTTGAATAGTTAGTAATTAGTACTTAGAGGAGGCCAATTTGAGATCAAAATGGATGACAGCAGAATATAATTTTAATTTTGTCTAGTCTTTTCCTTCTAGAGTTATAATGAATCTTAGAGAAGTTCTGTATTTTAGCACAAAAAAATACTGGTGATTAGAATTATTTGAAACAAGGGCCCCCTTTTGCCATTTCAGGGTAGCAGGAAAATACTTTCAATTAAACTTGAGGTGAATGCTGATATTACTCTGTAGTTGTTGAGGAGAGACTATGCCACATTATTTCTAATACATTATCAATTCTGATGATTCCTATTTTATTTTATAAATTTCTCACATTTTTTCATTTGCTCTTTAATATAATTTTTTACATACAATAGTAGTTCATATGTTTTACAGCAAACACTTCTGTTGGGAAAAATTGTTTAAAATTTTCAGCTTTAGATAAATTAAATTAGATCACTGCTGAAGCAAAATTATATTCCCACATGACTTTGCAGCTCGTGCTTACCCACAACAGTTTCAATTTCTCTCATCATCTCCTCTTCCACTGTGGGGTGCTCTGCAATCAGGATTAGCATAAAGAAGAGAGTCACAGACAGAGTGTCAGGAGCAGCAATCATCATCTCCAGCACACACTGGTTCACATTCTCAGCAGTCAGATCCCCTCTGTTCTGGAAAAAAAAAACAACAAACAACCTCATGTTCTGATGGTTCTGATGGGTGTGTGGTGTCTTGCACAAAAGCAGAAATGTGTATTCTTAGCTCAGGTTCTTCTTAGTTTATTGCATTTCCTCACTGAGTTTGTGCGCTGTCAGAGATTATACAAGATAGGAGTGATATGGCATTTGAAACCTTTGCAAACAAAAGGCAATACATTAAATAATACCCAGTGGTTAGGGAAAGACTGAAGGACACTCAGGGATAGATGCAAGAGTTTTAGGGATGCTGTTTAAGCCATGAAATATGGCAAGCACCTGATCCTGAAATACAAGCATCCCTTTATGATGATGTGACTTTTAGAGAGGCATATGAAGATTAAATTGCAAAGCCTGTGTTCAGGAGAATGTCAGAAAAACCAAAACTAGCCATATTTTGAGTAAATTTCCAATACCTGTGCAAAAATCAACTGGGATGCAAAATCCATGTGTTCATCCAACTTTTCCACAGTGGAAAGCTTTTGTCGTTTCTGTTCTATTAAAGTTTCCATTGCTCCTTTAAGATCCTTGCTGGAAACAGATGAAATCCAACATATTGATAAATATCTGCACCAGGGTATGACTAGAAATTTACCAAGACTAGAGATTTACCAAGAAAAGAGGATGGCAGAAATTAAGTATTCCTAAGAATAGTTATATGGTTCTATGCAAAAGCAGTAATACTTAAGCCAAGTGTATTTTCTTATTATTCTTAAGTAATTGCTTGTCAGTCTGGAATGAAATCTTAATCTCTTTCTATAGATTAGACTGAAAAGGAGGATAAGGTGTCTATATGCACTATTAATGAATAAAAGTTTTAAAGATCTATTACCATTTCCAAAGAAGTTTTGTTTCCTTGTATTTTATATTGTGTTTTATCAGGAAGTAAAATGAAATTAGAGAATGTAAGGGGTGATTTTTAGAAAAATGTAGACAAGTATTAGAAAATTTGTATCTTGGAGTAGAGTTTACTTAAACTTTTCATATTTGAATAGTAATACTGTGTCAACAGTTTGTGTTCCAGTGGTGGAAAAAGCAAAGTTCAAAAGTTGTTATGAGTTTTGGGGGGATTTTCAATTAATTATAGATTTGAAAGCAATTGTTTAAAAAAAGTATTCTGAAAGTTTTTGAATGAAATCTTTCAGGCTTTTCAAATGTGGGTTTGTTACTGTTGAGATAGATAATTTGTGTTTGTAGGGTAAATATATTTAGAACTTCAATGCCCATAAAGATCTCAGTATTTATAAATATTTTATGTATCAGAAATAGTAGTCCTTTTTGAAAAGTTTATCAGAAGAATATTACAAGTCTTCATATCCTGTGGTGGCTCTTTGCATTGTCTTAAATCCAGAAATCTTTATTTTTTTTTCTTTGCAATAAAAATTTTATTAATAAGTCCTTTTTTAATGGGACTGCTTTTGAAATATCAATATTTGCTTGCAGGGACTTTCTGGTAATAACTGGGCCATAATAGTTTATTATCAGCATCACAGGATAAAGCAGTAGTCAGTGCCATAATAAAACTAGCAAGCAAATATTAGAGAAGGTGAATCTTGTGTCCAGTGCTCAAGAGTTGTCAATTAGTTTGGGTGAACCTGATCTTCTCCTAAAAGCCTTCATGTTATGTAGCACTATCAAAGCAATTTATTACAAGTCCTTCTTAAGGAACAATTTTACTTGCTAGATGGAAAAAAAATCCAAAATGAAAAAAAAGTGACTGCCAGTTCTTTTTAAAGCCAACTCTCTTTTGGCAGAAGACAGAAAACAACATCACAAAACTGGAAGAATCATTTTGTGCTTTTGCAAAGAGGAAAATGGCAAAATGTATTTGTTCCTTATTTAGGGGAAAACCCCTCAATCTTGAAATGGATTATCACACTGAGCACCAAGTTTTAACTCATAAATGAGTGGTTGACTCAAAAATGCATGTTGAGAAATCCAATAACCAGGTACTGCCCAAGGCTTAACCCCTTGGGGGCTGTGCCCTGAGTACAGATGGGTTTCCTTGTTTGGATGAGCTGCAACCTATTCTGATTGTCCTCAACTGGACAGCAAATATCACTTATCCATGCAATGGCTTTTCCTTGTTTGAACCAAAGTTTCACATTTGAGCATGCATGAACTGATGTTTTGGTGAATAAATTTTGTCTGGATAGACAAAGATTTAAACTGGTCCCAGAATTCAGCTACTTGTACCACCAGTGACAAACCTGGTTCTGTCTTGGCTCTGTGGACAGGCGACCTCAGCAGCCACCTTTGCAAGCGTCACAATTTAGTTTCTAAAAGGCAGAGGAAGACATCAAGGGAAATGCTCCTTCATAAAAAGAAAGAAAGAATCTTATGCAATTGCTCTGTAGAATGGTTGATACTCACACTGCGTCTTTGTACTTCTTGCACAGCCAAGAAATCTTAAAAAATATGTCAGGCTTTAATAAAAGTGCTTGCCAGGCATCAAAGTAGTTTTGAATCTTAAGCACAATGGCATTTTCTGAAAAGAAATGTTAAAAAAAAGGTCATTAGTCAAGTAAGATAAATCCTTTGGAAAATTAATAATAAGGATATGTTCCCTACTCCATTAAGTTCCTGGGAATCTGATGAGCAACTGGTAGGTAACATTTGAAGCACACTGTAGAAAAGGTCTAGATCTTTGTAGAAACTCTTGGTAACTTGCCGCAAGGACACAGAGGTGTGTCAGCCAGACTGAAGAGTCTCCCACAGGAGAGTAGAAGCAGAAGCATTGCAGAACACTGAAATGGGCAATTTAGACATCCTGATAACATTATTTCTGTTATAGGCTGAAAAAACTGTAGAAAACATAATTTTTTAGGTGAACTTTTCAGAGCAGTCATGTAGTTTGGTGGAAAGATTTCAGATTCTTGTGTGAATGTAATTTAATATTGGAATTGTAACAAATTGGTGCATAAAAATCTCTTTAAATGGTACAATTCATTAAGGTGGGTGACAAGCTAATACATATTTTTGGTCATATAAAACTCTCTTGTAACTAAGATGGTAATAAATCAATTTCAATTAATTATGTGGTGATACAAGGGTCTGTTCTTGCTCTGTTATTTTGAGATAAAACTGCTGAGTGGTGTCAATGAATTTTCCTTGCATATGCATTTCAGACCCATCCTAAGGCCCAGAACTGAAGCTGTCAGTACCATCCAGAGGGACCCCTAGGAAGAGCTTGTTGGAAGTGTCGAGCATGATCCTCCTCATGAGGTTGAGCACGTTGATGTTGCCCAGCTCCGTGGTTTCCTCCTGCAGCTGCTCCAGATGCTCGATGGTTGACTCCACACAAATCGCGATCATCCGCACCAGCCCGGGGCCAGACAGAGCTGGGGCATTTGTGCAAAATGACAAAAGGTTGGTTAATTTTTGTACCTTCTTTATAATGCCTCAAGTGGTGATAGCAGTGTTGATGAAATGGCAAATTGTGTCAGTGGCTGGTGTGAAGCCGTTCTGGAGCTTCAGTGGTTTATCGTTCTTTGAAAGGAAAATACGGGGATGGGTTGTAGCAGCCTGAATAGCTGCTAGCATAGCCCAGGGTGAGGAAGCAAAAAGGGTCTTTGCATAATAGCCACAGATGTTTTATTCAGCTGTGAGGTGAGATGTTCAAGTCCCCACCCCTACACACAGAGGGTCTCCCTTACTCTCCCCAGGGGCCGGGGGGCTGACCCTGGTCGCGGTACAAAGGTGAGGGACAATCAGGGAAATGGGAAGGAGTGGCTCAGGGACATAGGAACAGACATAGGAACAGGGGAAGGAGCCAGTGGGGTCTAACAGCTTTTTGAGGGAAGCTTCTCGTGTCTCCCTAGAGCAGGGAATGCCCCCCCAGGGTCTCCACAATGGATTTCAGACAAACACAGCAGCATTTCAGGGGGGTTGGCTGTGTGTGTCACAGGGATGCAGGGTGTCAGTGCACACTGGTTACCTTTGGTGAAAAAGGGTCGAATTTCTTTCCAGTGAGCTGGGTTGTTGTTAAATATGATCCCATTCTCGTACATGCCAATGCACTGCAATCCAAGCTTGCTCCCAAATCGAGACACGTAATGCCAGTGCTTCATTACGTGGAACACACTGGAGGATCTGGGGAAGGAAGGAGGAAAAAGCCCCCAATAAAAGAACTGTTTCATAGACTAAATACAGCATTTGTATGCTGACATTTTACAGTTGCTCCCAAGTGCTGACTCGCATTCTTAATTTAGCAGCAAGTACAATGCTTAGCACGAAATGTTGTTGCTTTTACATAATTAAAAATCTGATCAATGCTTTCAGAATTTATATTAAAGCAATAAGATGTTCTGTTCAGATTTAAACTATTGTTCAATTAAAAT
The DNA here is from genome assembly GCF_901933205.1 of Camarhynchus parvulus. Lineage (NCBI taxonomy): Eukaryota > Metazoa > Chordata > Aves > Passeriformes > Thraupidae > Camarhynchus > Camarhynchus parvulus. The sequence continues at coordinate 8,873,982 of NC_044580.1, forward strand.
GCAAATGGTTAATGAAGGATTTTAAACTGAATAGTGTGTAGACATAGAAATGTGTAGATATATATGATACACTTAGGCAGTGCCCAGTGCCCAGATATTTCAGAGGATAAGGTAAAATATTTGATGTGTACTAAATTACAGCTTTACTGTTGTATAATCAATGCTATGTATTCTTTTGTAGCTCTTTGGTCATTCTCAGACACTTATTGAAAGCATAAAAACACATGCATCACTTGAATATGCATCATCATAATGCAATGGTATCATGGTATGTGCGGGACAAATAATAAATATTCTTAAAGACACACATAAGGGAAATCCATGTTGTGCATAATTATATTTACAGTCAGCAAGATTAATTTGCTGGTGCTGGCAGACAGCATTCTTGCTTTAAGATATCATTTCCTTTAGAGGGAGCCAGCATTTCAGAAATGTGGATGTGATGAAACACTGATCAAAGGGAATCCAACCAAAAGAAAGAAAATCAGAGCAAAGATTTGAAATGAAACAATATGCTTTCTTTACTGTGTAGTATAGTCTGTGGGCCAAACCCCAGACTACTAACATGGGCGTAGTTTATTTTTTCAGTCAGGTAATGTAAATGTGGCTTCTGCTATTGATTACAAATATCCTCAGTTTCATCGTTTTGCATGACCTGGAGGTAAAGTTAACGTTCAAGTTTTTCCCATGTCAGGGCATCCCGTCTGTATTTCCCTGAACATGAAAAGATGGTGCTGAATTCTGACAGCTCCCCACAAAGGAGAAGGTGCAGCAGGCTCATTTTTGTTCCTCCCATCCCACGTGTCTCTATGCAGGAGACACATAATGTTTCCAGGAAGGGTTTTGTCAAGTAACCTTGCATAAGCAAGTTTTCCTTATGAAACTATTTAATGAAGTCCTCCAAAAGTCATCAGCTGTTGTAACCAAGACTGCAAGTCCTTCTATCTGTGCATTAGCAGCTCAGTATTAGATTTGATGCTAAAAGTTCAGATGACATTGGTGAAAAAAGATGACATTGATTTTTCTTTTGCAGAAGGCAGGTTGCGTTTCATTTTGCAGTGAATTTAGGATCCACTGAAAATTTTATTCTATGTTCTTGCTTTAAAAAAAGTTAAATACTCATTTTCTAGGTATGCCCAATGATTTAAAGCAAAAAATGTCTGAAAAGAAACAATGTATTGACAGTAAATTTGGCATTGTTTAGCAGCACTCCTGGTTTGTTTCTGATGAATTGGTAGCACAATGACAGCAATAACAATTGTGGTAGTATTTTCAAAGCATTCAGAGAATTATCAGAACATTTTACTGCTTTAGTTGATATTTGTAACACCTTTGTAGGATAGGAATCTAAACAGTTTTCTAGTTGTGAAAACTTCTTTCTACCGAGGTTTAAACAGAGATGAAGCTGACTTGCACCATGTGGCAAATTCTGTGATTATTCTCTATGCTGCTCTTCTTTCAAAGGCTTTTACTTAATGAAAGTATTAATTGATTGACATTGTTACTTAAAAGGTTTTGATTCTTTATCAATTACATGTGGTAAACCTTTCACTACTTGTTTTTCTTTTTCATGGCATGACTTATAATAATCCAATTTAAGAAACCAGTGGAGCTAATAAAATGATAGGCTGAAGTTTAGCATTATGTTTAATACTGTGCATAATTGAAACCTATGAATAATCCCATTAATTGGAGTGGAATTACTCCTAATACTAAAATGCTGTATTTGCTTAGTTAAATCACTGAATTGGAGCCATAACCTTCAAGCATTTACTTCCACTCTAAAGAGAAATTTAAAAACACAGAAAATGAAAATTTGACTTAATCACACATTGCTGTAAGCCTAGATCCCTAAACTGAATGTTATCTCTATACTAAATGGATAGTAAAATAGATGGTAAATATTTTCCAGGATTTAGCCACAGTACTTTCCTATCCATTAAAAAAAATATTAGGAGAATTCACCAAAACTTCAACAGCAGAGTCTTTAAACAGACACAAGATTAGAAAAAGGTCCATGAATAGCAGAAAGTAATAGGCTTTTGTTAGGAAAATTTTTGAAAATAATAATTTCAATTCTGCTTTAGAATAAAGTAGCAAAGAGGTTGTAAAGATATAAAGCTTTTCAAATTATTAAGTATAGAAATAAGGATTTACTTGCTAATTATAAATGTTTCTTCACCGCCGATCCAAACTCTCACAAATTCTCCATATGTCTTATTGTAGTAGTTGCAGGCATTCCCTACTCCCATCCAGAGAAATCTGCCATGAGAGATGAGGGGACCAATTCCCATACAGTATCCTGGGCCTAAGAAACAGGGAAGAGAGGGCTGGTCTCAGCAGTGCTCACAGACAAGAAAACACCTCTGAGCAGCTCCCTTGGAAAGGAGATTTTACACATGACAGCCACAGCCTCTGCTGGGCAGCTCACACAAACTGTCCTGCTCTGAAACTGTCTCAGGACTTCACTGCAGCTGTGCTGGTGAAGTCTGTCTGAGAAGCTTGTAGTGCTTTCAGTGGTACCTACAACAAATGACATTCATTGCTGCTTTGTACAACTTCCAGCTGCTGCTTGCTTTTGGAGGGACAAGGGCTCCATCCTAGAAAGAAGAAATTCTCTTTTAGGCAAGAGTCTTTTCCCAGAATTTCTTCCAGGAGTCACTGTACTGGTTGAAGGTTATTCCTGTCCAACACCTGTGAGAGGCCATGCACTGCTCTCCTCCATGCAGCAGGGAGTTGCATCTGGTGGAAAATAAGCTGAGCCATTAATGTCTAAACGAGCCACCAAAACATTCCAGAAGGGAAAGGAGATTTGATGTTGTTCTGATCTGGAGGGTTTTCAGTGCTAAAGATAGAGAAACATTGATAACCTACTAATCTGAACAGCTTCTTAGATAACTGTTTAGAGTAAAGGCAATTTAGAGAGACTTAAACTTTAAAACATCCAAAAAAGTAGTTTATAATGCACATGAAAATGAGAGTTGCAAAATAGTATGAAATAGGTGAAAATCCTGAGTTATAAAATAGTATTATAGTTTTCTAACATACACAAAATAAAGCTGAAGAAGAAATGTCACATGGCCAAGCCATGATTATTATGGAAGTTCTGAAGTTAGAATAAGCCTGATTTCCTTTATCAGGAATTTTTAGGAATCTGTATTACTTAAACTGATTCATAACGAATTTTGTTGTCATAGCATGATTATTCAGCATTACTTTGTCACTTAAATTTGAGAAACAAACAAAAGTTACTCTGAAAACTTTAATGTAGCACAACAGGTAAAGCTAATTTACCTGGTATTGATGAAGTCTCTTCATGATTCCATATGAGGAAGAGAAAGCACATGAGGATGAGTATGGGCACGGTGGCCACGGGCATCGTGTCTGGTACCAGGCTGGTGATGTTGTAGTGCATTGGGTTCAGGGTCTCCAGGACCATCTTGTCAAAGAGGCTCTGCTTTGCTTCAGAAAGAGAGGGAGAAGGAGGGAGAGAGGCAGAGGCTGTCAAAGCTCAGAGGTGTTCAGCTTTGCTTGGTACCTCTCACCCCCTTTGTAGTCCCTACAAATGAGCAAATCCGCTCTGGACGTGGCTTTATAACCAGGGGGACTGCCTGGAGAGCTTGCTGGGACAAGCCTCATCACAAGTCAAGAGAGACATGAAGCAGACACATTTTTTTGCTTGGGAATAACAGAGGTTTTCTGACCTTGATGTTGAGGCATAGTTTTGGATATTTTGGCTGACAGACCTTTTATCTCTGATAGTGACTTTGCTGGCCAACACTGAGGTTTACTCCTTGCACATCTCTAACCAAAACACAAGAAATTAAACTTTCAGCACATGTGGAAGCATTGAATGAGTTCACTTGCCAGCTTTTGTCTGTCTTATTTAGCTGTTCCCTTCCTGCATGCCTGTAGTGCCAGAGTTCCTGAATTTCTCGAATAACTATGGTAGTTTTCAATGATACAGATAAAGTACCCCAGAACCACAGTTTTTGTCTGAGACATGTATTATAGCTTTTTTTTTTACTGCCAACCTTTGAGTGTAACATAATGTGATATAATGTAATGGATTTCTTTATGGTTTTTCTGCTAAATACTTTGAAAAATATAATATATGCCATAACAAACAGGGTCATAGATTATCTGTTGCCATATTTTCACTCGGGCTGAAACCAGCACTCAGCACAGGAAAGAAAAACCCAAGGACAGCCAACAGGTCTCATATGCATAAAGAAAATAGAAGGATTAATTAGAAGGTTTTTTGCATGTTTTTGAATTAAATAGTAAAATATAAGAAATTGTTGTACCTGGGAAGGAATATGTGTGAGAAGAAATGTGAGTGAGAATTCATTTAACCACAGGAAGGTACTGCTTGAACCTGTACAATATTTTATTAATAAAACATCTTAATTCTTCTCTGCTAAAAACTAAGAAGAGATTTCTTTTGTTTCTTCCTGCAACAATATTTCAAAGTTGAAGGATATATTTACTTAGCAGAAGCTTTTAGATGCAGTTTACTTTCAGCTAGTGCTTTCTTGTTTGTCTTGTGCTTTGGTCTGACATAGCTGTAAAAAGTGGAGCTTGCCTTGTAGTGACCATCAGTGCTATAATTATGGTAAACTAAGCCAAGAATGGGATAGATGCTTTCTAGATAGGGAGAATCCTGGTGTGTATGGTCCAAGGAGGAAATGTATGGAGTGTAGGAAGGGAATATGGGGAAAGGGAGCAAGCAGTGGTTTAAAACCTTGCTGTGCATGCAATGCTCTCTTTTGGATGTTTGGTGTGCCAGGCTTCTGGGGTTTTATGATCCAAAGTGACCAATGTGCCAGGTGACCTTTCAGAAACATTCCTGCTATTGCAATGGAGAGCAGCCCAGCCCTTCTGAGAGTGCCCAGGGACAGGTCCCACCCTGGACATCTCCAGCTGTTCCACTGCCTTGTGTGTTGTGAGAAAAAGCTTTGTATTCACAAGCATTTTTATCACGCCATGGTATTTATTAGTTTGAATTTCCTTGAGTGCTATTCCTCACCACAACAAAAGCACACCTGTATATATGGAAATATTTTATCAGCTTCTGGCCCTTTCACTAAAATGAATTTACAGCATTATAGAGGGAAAAAAACACACTTGGGGTGTATAGTTCCATTTTATGTTGCTTTCACTCTGGATTTGCATAACCTTCATGTTTGTACTCCATTGCCACAGATAGGAGATGTACAGGAGATCTGATGTACATTGTGTTTTCTGGGTTTTTTTCATTTCCAAGACATTCTGGTGTGTGCAGAGTCGTTTCAGTGCCTCACATTCCCTGTGCAGACAAGTATGGAGCTGGTTATGCATTCGGGTGCTGTGAAATAAACCAATTTCATACCTCCCAATGTGCATGTGTGAATATTATATCTGCAGGGCGAGCCCTGGTAGAGTTGAAGGCCCTGATATGTTTGCACAGTGTACTTTGCAAGTATGAGTCTCCCCCTTCTATCTTCTAAAGATGAGCCCTGAGTTTTGATCTTGTTCAGCTCTTAAATACTCACAGCTAAAGCTTATCATTGTTTTCACAGTGGAATGCAGGCAGGTTTCTGTTTTTTCAAAATATACAGATAGCAATGGTCTGGGTTTTAGATTCTTGATTGCCCCAGCTTCATGATTTTAGAGTTTTTAGCAAAAGAATTTTTTTCTTTTTCTATGTCCAACACCTTGCTGTTACATTTACAATTTTACATCCTGGATTGTGCTGTCATGTAGATAAAAGTACTAAAGGCAAAGTATTAGGTTTGAATATTTTACACACTCTTGATCTGATCTAAAACAGTCTTTAGTCAAAGTGGCTTCTCAAGACCTTAAACAGTTGACATTTCCTGTACTGAGGGATTCTTTGCTTCATTTCAATGAGTATTAATGAAGCACACTTTCAGGGCTTGCATTTTTAAACTCTTTTGTTTCGTTGCAAAAGCCAGCTGGGCCATGAAAAGTTCACCTTAAAGATCTTTCCACTCAACTGCTTATCCTACTTCTTATGCATTGCATCTTTTAAGAACTGCCCATGAGTGAAGCCTCTCCTCAAAAAAACTCAGACCCATTTGGACAGTGAGTGGTCACTGAGCAGACTGGAAACGTTAGGAATGGAACTGAGTTAGAGTGCCCACTGTGCATGAAGGAAAGGGTCTCTGGTTTTGCTCATTTGTCTGCTGTAAGTAATTTTCCTTTCTTTGCAGCTGGTTGAGGCGTCTCAAATCAGAAGGGTTTGTTGGTTCAGGTTTTTATTTATGGGGCAAAGCTTTTGAAATCCCACTATCCAGTGGGGGAAAAGAGACTCCTTATAGGAAAGGGCTTTTGGGACAGAATAGGTGGATGTGCCCAGGCTGTCTGGCCTGGCAGCAATTGCAGATCTCAACACCTGGGAAAGCAGCTGCCAGCAGAGGGCCTTTGAGAATACTGATTTTTGAGACTGGTTACAAAGCACTAGGAGAATGTTCTAGGTTCTGTTAAACATTTTCTTGCTAAAGGTAATGTGAGGAATGATATCAAGGTCCACAGTAAAGAGAAAAGCTCTTTGCATCTAAAGGACAGCTGTATTGACACCTCTTATTCTGGTACTTAATGACTCTGCCAGTAAAGGAGCAAATTCATAACATCATATTATAGAATTGGAGCTGAAAATCTCCCTTAATTTTGAGAAGGAGTTCATAAAAATGCCTGATAACTCTTGAAGAACCATTCTTGTGTCCTGGAGTTGCTTCCTTTGGAGTAGTTTGTCTGTCAGGAGAGAACAAATCTGCTCCTTATTATAAATTCCCAAGTATTAGTAACCTCTATTAACAGCATCTGAAGCAACTTATCTAGGCTTAAACAGTTTAGAAAAATAAGCAGACTTATTTCACACAAACCTCATTTTGTTTTAAATATCTGCTCCCATTGTACCACAATTTTGGCCAATGTTGATATAGACTGAAGGAACACAGTACCTCTGAAAAGTAAAATAGTAGGTTTTAATTGATTTGAAGTGGATATTTATCACCAGGTGTACAGCATATGTCAAATCCTTGACAGAGGGATTGTCTTGTTTCCTTGAAAGGCTTTGGGGTTTAAAGCTGAGAACATGCCAGGAGACATTTCAAACTTGAGAGTGCTCACCATTCCTGAGAGGTAAATTACCCTGTAAGCATCAGGCTGCACAGTTATTTAGTGTCATCCTGCATTCTGTGTTCTCTTCTAATTCTTTAATTCTCTCAGGATGCAATGTGGATGTCACTGAGGGTTTTCAATCACAATTTTATTATCTTGTATTGCACTCTTCTTGTGACTGTTTTGGCTTTGATCTGCTGTACTTTTTTCTTAATTACTTTTCATTTCTTTTATTACTTAATAATTTTTATCAATTAATAACTTCTCACTGTGTTTTAGTCACCTGATCCTTTGCATTTGTCATACCTCTCTCATTACAGGTGGGTTTGCAGTCCCAATGTGCAGAGCTGGCATTTTAAATTTAGGTGCTTTCATTACTCTGCTTCTGCAGCACTCTGCCTTCTTTAGAACTACTTTCTACTTTTAACTCAATCCTCTGCATCTCAAAAGAAAGATAAATATAGCAGAATGTGAAAAGGAGGGAATAAACCCCTTTTTCAGTCATCTCTAGAGTTTGAGTCAGTGGGCTGGAATTTGTGTAGCTGTAGAGGTCTATCCCATCTAATTAGTATGGAAATGTATTCTAGCAGTGTTGAGTGATTATTACAGCCTGGTAGATTCATCCTGCACCACTTGATTACTATGAAATCTAATCTAAATAGCACTTAGAACTTCATCTGTTGTTTAGGTTAGAGGAGGAGGAGGAAGGAAGAGATGACAGCTTTCAGCAAAGCTTGCAGGTGGGAATTTACTAATGATCATCCTGGCAGTCTAAAGGAGCTCTTGACAAGTAAATGAGGAGGTAGGAGCCTAAAGTTGTGTCAGAGGGCAAGGGAAAGAGAAAGGCAGAACAGAGCCATGATTTTGTGGTGCTGAAAAATATCTGTACTATGCGATAAGAAAGATTGCTACATTTGATGCCTCTGCTATTATTTTGAATTTTATTTTTTAATTCTGGTAAGTGTTCTTATGACAGGCTTATCTTGTTTCACAGCTGAATAGGATCTATCCCTAGAGCCTGCTTCTTTGAGATTTTAAGTTCTGTCAGCTGCCTTTTATAGCACTTGTGAAATGCTGCTGCATTGTTACAGGGCTGCTGGTGGCCACAACTTTATCCAGAAAACTCAATTTCTTGTCACCCTTTCTACTCAAGGTCTCCAGTGAGTTCCAATGTGCAGAGAAGTTTGGAATTGCAAACCTAAAATTACTGTTGTAAAAGTTGGCATTCCTACTGTCTGGAGCCAGTTTGGTCAGTAGTTTTCTTATCACCACCCAGTACTGGCATGTGACTGGAAATTAACTGGTCACTAAACCCTTTGCCAGGGAAACAAATAGATCACAAATATCTTCTATAAATGTAGGACTCCATTTGAATATTAATGGAGTTCTGTTGTAAGAGCAGTGCCTCTTTTTTATGCCTTTATATGGTGGTTGAGGTATGATTTGGAAAAGTAACTTGCCAGTTTTAGCACTTTTCATAAAAGGTCTTGTTGCTTATGAGCCACCACAATGTCCGTGAAAAGTGTCATCCACATGGGATGGTACCAGGGTTTCATGTGAAACAAACCATCTCCTGAGCAGAGCAGGGGCGCCAGTGCTTGTAGGGCACCAAAACCAGCTGGGGGGTGTGCAAACCTCTGCAGGAGTGGCAGGGCTGCCATTTACTTCATCCCGACCTCAAAGTCTCATTACAGCACCACAAGCTCTAATTAACTCAAAACTAATCAGCAAATGAGTTGTGGATGGCAAATGAAATCTCTCTGGAGTGCTTTTGATCAGACTCCTTGTTGTGGCTGCGGCAAAGCAGAACAGTTTGAGGAGGGTTTTCTGTAGATAGCTGCTGTTGGTTTCTGTTACTACAGGGTAGGTGTTTTGTTTATAATTTCTCAAATAAAAAACAGCTCTCTCTACCATAGTCGTGTTTCTGCTGTTGTACTTTTACTGCTGGCAAATACCTTGATCAATTTAAGCAAAAAGTTAGTTGACACAGAAGGGATGACTCTCTAAGAAATATTAATTAAATTTTTTACTTTTTCCTCTAGCTATAAGTATCATGCATTCTATCAAAGTATGTAAATTAATCTTGAAGGAAAGTTTATCTGTGTGTCTGAAAAAAAAAAAGACTGAGAAAGTATGCATGACAATTCTCAAATCATTCTTTTTGCAAATGACTTTATTAATCAGATATTATTATTAACTGAGATATAGCAGCTAGAAGAAAGACAGCACTTTTCCACAGCAAGCACCAATTGAGATATATCAAGCTTTGGTTAAATGAAAAAATTCCCAGGGTCAGTTCAAGACTTGTTCTACCTGATTTTTACCCTCACTTTTTTTAATCTCACTTTTTAAACCTCACTTACAATCCATTTTTCTGTGCTGTGAAATGATGCTTGGAAATGTCAGTTTGTCCAAAATTCACAACTTCCCAACGAATTCTACGTTGCTGTGCAGCAGCAGCTGGCAGTGTCTGTCCCATGCTGTGTATTCCACCAGAACTTTGTCATGGTACACATGAAAACAATCCACTTGACAGCCAAAAGTATTACATCAGAAACCACAGAAACACTGAAATGGTTTGGTTTCTTAACCTATGGATCCACATCTATAAAAAAACTGAAATGATTTAATATTTTCTGATGTAATGTAAACAGCTTGAAAGTGTATTCACGAAGTGAATACACTTTCTTAGGATAACTATTCTGCAAGAGCACTGTGCTGTTTTTTAGAAAAGAAACTTCATAGAACACTTGACAAATATATAGCATATTGCAGTTGTTTTACTACCAAGAATTTGGCCAAAGACCTGCATATTTTCTACTAAAAACCCCTCTGTTTAGATAGTGACAGCATATAATTTACACAAAGATAATTACAGTAGCAGATCAAAGCAGCTCCAGAAGGCATACTTCCCACTCAAAACAAAAAATAAATCCCATTTGAAGAAAAATGCCAGAATATGAATTGAAAATGTACCTGTGTCTTCTTGTCACTTGTGGGTTTCTGCTGGTGGAGAGTGCTGTCCTGGCTCCTGATGTGCTCCTCTCACAGGTCTGGATAGGTTGTCTGATGATCACTCCCTGTAGCATCTTTTATGCAGGTGCTTCTTGTTGCTAAGAGATCAGTTGCTTGGAGATGGAAGTTTGTTTATTGTGATAGATCAGGGGCTGTTTCTTTGAAAAGAAAATTTTGTAATTTTACCTCTACAGCTCAATGTATCTGCTGCAGAACAGCCAGTGACAGAGATACACATGCCTAATGCTGATTAGAATTTTGACTAGAGAGTAAAACAGAGAATTAAACAAAGTTTATAGTTTGTGTTTAGCGGCTCTGAACAAGGAAACTGATTTGTCATCTAACCGGAGGTACAATTAGCAGAAATTATGTGAACTCTTTGCTGTGTGTCTCTAAAGGTGTTTTCAATTCCCAACAGCAAGGAAGTCCAAATGTTTTATTCTAAAATAAGAATGTATGGAGTTGTCAATGACATTCTGTAGGACACAATCCTTCACTGCCATTGCAGAGGATTGACTGCTGTCCTGTATACTTTGGTATTTGCTGTTTGCTTTCTGTTCCCAGCTGGTTTGATAACTCCCAGAATGACTGTACAAACTAAGGCTGGTTTCTCTGCTTTGTGGTTCTTCTTTTTGGTGTAGTTTAGGGCAACTCAAACAAACTGCCAATTATTTTGAAGGACTGCATTATGTGATTACAGGAAACATTGAAGTAATGTCCAAAGATCTATAGGAATAGGTGTTGATGATGCTAATAGAGCAGACTGACACAGAAGCTTGAATAAGGTGCTTGTGCCTGTTACTGGTTTGAAGCAAGAGAAATCCAATTTGTCTCAATGTCAGCATGGGGAATTCCTTGGCTGGCTCAGCTGCCTCTTCTGTAAGTTTACCCCATGAGTCCAAGCAGACTGTTTTGGGAAATAGGTCAAAATCATCTTTTTTTCCTAGTACTCTCTAGTTAGGAAAGTTCAATGACTCAGTTCTGTTTCCAGCAGGGCTGTGTTATATCCTGCGGCAGTAAGACACTGGGCATCCCTGTCTTCCACTGTCAGGCCACAAATGTAAAAGAGTCTCATAAAATGTTTTCATTCTTCTTCTGAAGAAGAAAGAAAATTACTTTTGAATTCAGTCAAAGCTTTAACATTAGCATTTCTTGAATAAGAAAACTCATCTAATGGGGAAAGGGGTCTTAGAGCACTGTGATCTCACTTGGAACAGAAGGCATTTAAGGCTTTTGTGCAATAGTTCCAGTGATGGAATCTTTTTAACTCAGGGAAGGATGAAAGAGACTGAGAATTTTTTTGAATGCAAAATCTCTTTTGAGAAACTTTTCTTAAAGTAAATAAATAATGCAGACAGTTTGGGGAGAATAAGGGCTGAATTCATGCACAAATTCTTGTGGCATTACTGCAAACCTGTGGAAGAGACTCAGATTAGACAGCCAGAAACAAACATAATTTCAATCAGACAACTGAACTCTTTCCATGTGTACACACCCTTCCATTTATTATTTGTCTATTTATTATGCAGAGACTTGTTTGCAGTACAAGCAAAAGTGGGCAGAACTTCAGTTCTGTTGTGTTCTGGTTACCACCTGTGGCATAGTGTCTGATATTCTGAACGTGTTAAAATTTCTTTCTTTTATTTCAAAAAGACACAATAGCTGGTTGTAACTTTTGGGCCTTCCTGAAAGTTTAGAGGAAAGTCATGCATTAGCTGTTTTTCTTTTCTTTTACCAGCCAACTGTATGTTCTTACTGCTTGTAGACTAGGGATATTTACATTCTGGAGGGGCTGAGGTTTGAGGCTGGTTTTGGTCCATTGCATGATGCATTTCTTATAGATTGTTAATGTGGGCAAGCTAATATAAGTGACCAGTTCTGAAGCAGATGGATAATTGTTTCAGAGACACCAAATTAAGAAAGCCTTGTACAGGAAAGCTGTCATAGAAAGCTTTCAGCTCTTCCCCATGACTTGGAACTGGTTTATGGCATTTAGTGTGGTTGTGGTTTCAGCTGCTGAGAAGAGCAGCAGCTTGTGTTGAACTTTCTGTGCTGGTTTTCCGGTTGTGTTTTTCCTTTTTGTTCCCCATGTGGTTTTTTTTCAGAAGCCAGACTTGGTCCTTGTTGCCACTGCAAACACATCATTGCTGTTGTATTCTGTGGAGGAAGGAGGCAAAGGGAAGTTCTGACACTCCCAATGCTTTTGTGGTTGCAGCCACCTCTCACTGGTGGTGTTTTGTTTTATTGGTGATGGGTCAGGCTTTAGCATTAGAGAGTAGCTTGGCTATTGGTGAAAGAGCTCTCAAAGGCAATTCAAAGTTTTAATTTCAATCTATCACTCATTTCAAAGTTTTAATTTCAATCTATTACTAATGCTTTCATTAGTGACAGATTGAAACTAAAATAAATATTAGCTTTACGTGGAAGTACCTAAATCCTTAGATATTCTTTATTATACGTGCACAAAAGAAACTACTTAAGTACTCGTTTTTAAAAGCTCATCAGTATAATGAGTTTAGTGAAATACGAAGTTAATATAAAGAAAATATAAGGAACATGAAAGAAATTCAGTTTTTTTCTTGGTCAGCAAGTGTTGCTTGAAGTTTAAGGGAGACCAAGAATGGCCACTTTCTCACACAAGCACATTTTCATTCCTTGCTCCATGAGAATTTATTTAACCAAAAGTACATGTCTAAAAATGAAAAAAGCTGTTTTTGTTGAAGGTCCTTCTTCTCAGAGCACTATGTATCTACTTACTGATATAAGGAATTTGTGTATGAATTCAGGGGTAGGAAGCTGATTAAGATGGTCATGAAGTAGTCTCAAAATTGGTAAAATAGCATGAAAGTGATTGTTTATATTTAAAGTAGGTTTTGTCAAGACTGACTTCTGTGGGATACAACTTTAAATCAAATAATATTTCCATATGCCAGACAAAATGTATCTTTCTCTCATGCCAAAGAATTCCTGGAATTTGCATAATGCAACCAGAATGATTGGACTTGTTGTTCACTACAAAGGTCTATGTTGAATACTACAAATTCTTCAGAGCCTGAGTAGGCATTCACTGAATTAACAAAGTTGGGTTTTATACCATTAAACAAAAATTAAGCAGGATTTTTTTTCTAAATATTTCACAATAGGCTGTTGAGGGAAAATGATGCAAAATGCTCTTCATAGCTGAGCAGAAGGGTATGTAACCTTCTAGGGACCCTGTGACTCCCATGATAACATGATCAGAGTTGCGTTTTAGTCACAGGGGCTTGATTCTCCCCTAGTAACTAGGTAGAAAGAAAATTACTTACATTTAATCAGTGGCAATGAAATCACTGGTGTAAGAGCCAGTATTATGAAACTGTGAGATGACATCAGATCTTAATTATTTTTATGTCCTGGTGGTTTCAATGCAGTCTCAAAGGTGTGAGGGACATGCTTGCTTTGCCCCAAGGATGCACAGCCCCTGGTGAACCTGTCCCTGCTGTACCCCATGCTGTGTGAGCAATCAAAGAAAGAGGAAGCAGAGACATCTGTGTGAACAGAACTGTCAGCACAGGGTCCTGCTGGAGATCCATGGGGATTGTTGCTCCATCCTGGGTATTGGACAGAATCAGATGCCAGGTGGGGAGTTTAACCATGGGACAATGTGTCTACTTTCCTCTCTGTGCCTTTCCTTCTATTTCACAAATCTTCACAATTCTCTTTCTGGCTTATTGTCCAAACCCCCAAACTTTAGAGTGTGTTGGGAAGTGTGGGTGCTCAGCATCTAGAGTGTCATGGTCAGCAAAGTTTCAAAAAAGAACACGAGCTCTTATTCTGGAAGGAAAGAAAAGTTTTAGGAGACGCTCATTATATTGTCAGGTACAAAACAATCCATAAGAGCCTCTTGAAATCTTTCTGCCTCTACTGTCTGGAGACAGGTACAAGTCTTCAGACACCACCTTTGGGTACTTGGGGTTTGGTGTTTATGGTTTTGGTGGGTTTCTTTTTGATTGTAAGTGTTGTTGATGTAAGGAGCTTTATAAAAGATGTTCCACGTGGCATTGAACACTTAAAAAGATCTCTTCAGTGATTTCTTTGGTCTGGAACAAATGCAGGCAAAATGGTCAGTTTTCAGTATGACTGAATGCAGCTCCTTAATTTGTGTTCATGAGATGTAATTTTCTTCAAAACAGGTTTCATATGATGTTTGTGTGCTCTGGGCTTTATTACAACCACTCTTCCCCTGAATAATCCATATGTGAGGAGGTGCACAGGAGCCAGGGGGCTGGCTCAGCTGGTTTTTGAGGATCATTCTCACAACCAATCTGTAAAGAAGAATCTCCTATCGTAGGGTAGGGAACCTCAAACCCTGAGAGGTGTCCCTGCTCAAGGGGAGGGTCACCTGGAGTGCAGTCCAGGGGCAATTTAGAGGGAGCTTGGGTTGGACTCATCCAAAGCTCTGTCATTAGCAGAATGCCTGTGTGTCCTGAGGAGCCTCCTGGGGAAGCTGGAGGGGAGATCTCTGCCCTGCAGCGCAGCAGGGAGGGCCCAGAGGCAGCTCACTCCCTCCCAGGTTCATGGAGTGAAGTGTTTGGCTCACAGTCAAACTACATAAGGGACTCTGTGCACTGCTGCTCTCTGGGTCCCCCTCCTCCTCTGGGGGTGTCCTGGAGGGGTTTCTGGCCCAGCTCTGGGTCAGGCCTTTGCCTCTTTGGGGCCAAACACCTCATTTTCTTAAGCAGTCAAGAGCATCTCTCACATTCCCCCCAAAAATCACCCTTCTCATTTTTTCCATATCAGATTGATAGAATAGCAGTAAAAAGTCCTAATGAAAGCCAAAGTGGAAAGAGTTAACAGTATGGATATTTTTCTCCTATTAGTCTGCCTACATAAGTTCAAATCTTGAGACTATTGTAGACCACACTTGTTAATTCAAGAAGCACTACCTATTTTGAAGAAGGGGACAGTGTGTTCTTGTCACAGGCAGAGGCAGCTGTAATGGTGAATTATAGGAACAGGTCATGCATGCACTGTCTAAAACTAACTTTCTATTTATTAAGTGCCTGAGCATCTACACTTTCAGCTTGTTAGCTGGTCAACTTGTTTTCATTTTATTCCTTTTCCTGAACTGGCATTTCAGCTGGTGAGAAAAAGAACGAGGTGTGTGATGATTTTTGTCCTTGATGTGCAAGAACTAGGGAGGACTGTCTTAGATTTTCTGTCTTTGTCCGTGGGCATCAGAATAATTTGAGAGCAACACTTTGGAGAGTGGAGAAAGGTGCTTTGAGAGACAATCTGTTCTCTTGTCATGGAAAAATGTGCAAGATGTTCAGAGCAGTTCAGGATGAGTCTTCAGATTGTTACAGGATTCTTTGTCAGTTAAATACTCTTTTTTCCTCCTTGTTTTTTAAGCTCTGCTGTCACAGAGATGTCTTTGCAAGTCTCATGCAGTGTTCTTTTATGTGTGCAATAAAGGTGATTCAAACTTGTAAACTTGCAAATACTTCCCCTGTTTTTCCCCCCACTTGCCATCTACTGGTCCCACATTTAGAAAATGCTCCAGTGTCCATTTACTTTTTCTAAGCAAATTTCTGTTATTTGGCAGTTACAGTGAGGACCTGAATCCACTGCTCTTTCATTATATCACATCAAATTCTTTTTAATGCTCACTTGGGTATATTGTGGGATGATTCAGGCAACTTTTTTTAACAAGTGGGGATGCTTTCCATGGAAAGTTCAAAACAAACATGCTAAACTTTTGCTGAAATGGAAGTATAGCCAAACCTCCCAGTCAAGCAGCCCTGCTTGGAGAACAAGAGCATCTGCAGTGCTGAAGGTGCTGCAGGAATTTCTCAGTGGAATTAAAGCACTGAATGCAATACTAAAGTTTAGCTTGGAAAAAAGGTACGAGGCCATCAGGTTAAAACTCAACTGCTTCTAACTGTTCTAAATCCTCTAATCTGCTTCTTCAAGTGCTGTTAGTGATATCAATTTCTCTGTTAAGGCAGCTTTGGCTGCACAGTCTCTGAACTGAAGAGGCTCCAGAGAGGCCTCTCTGCTTTGCACAATGCAGAGTGTGCTGCTTGTAGGCACAGCAGGTTTGCAAAAACATTTTCTGTGCACTGGGCTTGTGGTTTGTACAAAAGGATTTTTCAGTGGTTTAGGACTATGTAATT
This sequence comes from Camarhynchus parvulus, assembly GCF_901933205.1. Classification (NCBI taxonomy): domain Eukaryota; kingdom Metazoa; phylum Chordata; class Aves; order Passeriformes; family Thraupidae; genus Camarhynchus; species Camarhynchus parvulus. The sequence continues at coordinate 8,890,277 of NC_044580.1, forward strand.
TTGCCTGTGTTTCAGACCAAGTTATGAAGTATTTTGTGGCTTATCAGATTCTCATAAAGTGTGCCTTTTAAATTTATGCTGTTTGGTTAAAGACAAGTAACATATATTTTGAAATGATCAATGGAGGAAAAACATTCCATAACCATTAATGAATCCAACTTCAAGCTGTGTAGAATTTCAGGCTGAAAATGCTCCTTTAAGATAATTCCCTCTGTGTTGAAAAATATTCTTTTAACCTCCTGTATTATTATGGCTCCACCCTGTAGAAGCTGCAAGTCAGTTTTGTAGAAACATGTGTTTTATGTTTAGGTTCTCTCATGCAAGATTTTAATGGAATATTACATTTTCACGCTGCACAACACAGTGTGACAATTGTAACCATCTGCAGAAGAAGCTGTGGGCAGAGTTACCTGTGACTATGTGGCAAAACTGCCAAAATTGCTCTTTGGTTGTGAGCCCAGAATCCATGACCCAGAATGTATGGGAAAGGCCATCATCTCAAAAATGATCTTTAAAGCTGTATGTAAGTATGCTTAGTTCAGGTCATTTCTGATAAGTTCTGGAATGCAAACAAAGCTGAATGTATCATAACCTGCACAGGTAAGAATTATCTGTAATTATGTTTATCAGTCAGCCATACAGTGAAATGTTTACTTGTCCATTGCAAAATTGCTCACAGTTACTGATACGTGCACACAAGCAAAACACAATGTATTTTCTAAAAACCTACTTGTAACAAGATAAACTCAAGCTGAAGAAGCAGTACTGAAATTTATTCACCTGAAGACACCTATTTGCTGAAGATTATGTCTAAGACAGCAGCATAAGGGGAATGGTGCAAAATCCTCTTCAGTGTTTGGTGGAATTCAGTCAATTTTAATACCTGAAATGTTCAGAATTATTAGGGATTCTGAATGAATCCTTTGTAAATAGTCTCAAACCAGCACTGCACAGGGCAGTACTCTCAGTATTAGCTAAGCTAACTCTGAAGGAAATACCTTGGCAGCAGAATGGTTGTGTTACTTCAGTCTCTGCCTGTGATAATTCCCTCTGCTTCCCTGTAAGTGTTCTCAGATGAAGTTTCTCTGCTGTGCTTGGGTGACTGAAACCACTGGCTGGTGAGGGTAATCAAGAGGAAATCTCCTGGTCTGTATTTTCTTAATGGCTTAGATTGTATTTCTAGGCCCAGGAGAGGCCAGGTCCAGTAAGTCTTCCATAAAACTAAATAAATCATTGATCCAAGGCTTGAGGGATAAGCAGTAAAAATCAGGTTAGAGTATTCTAGATCACAACTATTCTCTTTTTAATGAACAACCAAACCCATCATTGTGGCTTTGCTTCACATAAATATTTATGCATTAAATAATCCTCACCTCTGCTTGCCAGACTCTGTACATACCTGTAATAAATCCCAATCTAATTCTGTAACACATAAATGGCAATCCCTCATGCATATGAGCATGAATTCTAAAGTTAGTATCTCATCAGACAAATTAGGTGGCTTTGTGTAGTCACTTAAATATTCAAAGACACTTAGCAGCATCCAAATTACATCAAAAGTAGAATATTAAAAAAATGTTGAGGATTAGCCCACAATCAGTCTGCATCTCATCTCTGCTGAAGAGTAATATAATGTGCTGAATCACTCCAGAAGGATCAGGTTTTTTGTTGGGTGGTTTGGTTTTTTATCCCTTAGTAGCTGATCCAGCTGGAGAAATGCTGCAGTTCTTCCTCACTGCTGCACTTCCCCTACCTGGCAGCTTAAGCACAGATTTCCAGCTTTCCCACCTGAAGAAATGTATTATCATGTTTAATTGCATGGCTGATTAAACCTACCCCAACATTAGTTACAAACTATACATGCAGATCACAAATACACTGCATACACTAAGTGTTGTGCTCATCTATGCCAAGATGCCATTTAACCTGTCCTTACAGAGGACCCCTGCACTCACAGAAAGTGGGTTGGGAATGCAGTGCTGTGGCATCCAGCCATTCATGTTCAAAAATCTGATAAAATTACTCTTTTCTCAACAGTCTTTCTGACTTGAGCTTCTTGTTCAGAATTTTTTTTTTCCAACTGTGGTATTTATAGTCTTTTTGTGGTATCTTCAGATCATTCACTGCGGAGACAAGAAGCACAGATTCAGACAGTCTGAGAGGCTTCTTCCCAGACAGGGAATGTGCCAAACTGCTGCCTGACGTGGGCTGCAGCGCCAGTGCCTGCAAGGGAACTGAGTATTCTGCCAGAGTGCCCCCTCCATCCTGTGCTCCCAGAACAATCTGAATGTTGTGGCACAGCCATGTGCCATTTCCAGATCTGCACAGGCTTGCACATTTTCTGCTCTGCAAATCAAGGCATACACAGCTCTGAAACAAGGGTGCTTGGGGGAAGGGAATGCACCCCTTCCTTTGGCTGGAAAAACCAAGTGCCTTCCACACTTTCTCCCTGAATAGGGCAAAATACTCAAAATACAGCCTTATATCTGTGCCTTCTATTATTGTATGTTCAGCTTTTCTGAAAATTGTGCTTCTAGATAATCTGTATTTAGAAAACCCTATTTAACGTCCAATCTAACAAGAAAAATGTATATTTTATCTCCTGTTTCTTGCCTTGGTTCCCTTTTCTGTTATATCTTGAGATTATGGAGTCACTGGAGTAGAGAGAGTCTTTAAGGAAATGTGTCTGAACAAGGTTTGTTTTAGTATCAGACTTTCCCAGGGTGGTAATACTTCTGTGAATATGATTAATTTTCCTGAACTCTAGATATTTAGGTCTAAACCTGTCTTTTGGCCCTGCTTTGTCACTGGTAGAGGAAAAGCAGTAATTTCTTGGAGTGACTCTCAGGTCTGTGTCTGCTCCCCAAGATCCCAAATCTGTCTGTAAAGGGCACTGAGGTGTCAGGGGTAAGATCATTAGAGGTTCCTCTTTAGTTAATCCAGTGTATATGATTTTTATCCTGATTTTGGGTGAATAGATAGTTGGCAATTATTTGGTTACTGATGGCAACTTGAACTCTTCTAACTGAAGAAGAACCAAATCTAGATTATTGCTAGAATTTAAAGATGAGAATGGCAGATGGATTGAAATTGCTTTAATACAGCTGGTTTTTATGTCACTCTAATGCATGGTTGTACTGTTAATTGTCTTTGTTACCTCTCTGTGTCTCTAAAATTTCAATGGGTTTTCCTATCAGGACCTCAAAGAATATGTCCTGTGGTTTTGATATGAGTTGGCATATAGGGCCTATAAAAATCTACCTAAAACAGAGCAGTTTTCTTGTGAGTGTTCTGAGATCACACTGCTGTTCTCCATTTATAAATTATCCCAGTGCAGTTAGTCCATTTATTTTTCAGCTGTGTTTTTGGTTATGACTGTGTTCAGTTTTCTGAAAGTCAAAGACACCAGGAGTAAATTCATTATTTGACATTTCTTCTGTATGGGATATTAAACAGTGCTATTATATAGTGCTATTTCTTTCTCTTGGCTTTATAAATAGTCATGAAGTATATATTTATGGTGTGTAGAGTTATATATCCAATTAATGTGTTAAAAGTGCTCAAATAGGCAAAATTATATTTAATCCTCTGTGAATCACAGTGGTAAATATGAATGACAAAAAGTTGAGGGGAAAAAAGCTGGAGTACTGCTTGTGTTCAGTGCTTCCTGGCTGGAAATTGCCAAGAGCTGCAGAGAGTGGATTGTGGCAGAGCTGGTTAAAGCTCTGGGCAGCAGAGGTGTAAGGTGGTGGCTGCTATGCAGTGAAATTATGTGGAGAGAGGTTTTGGAAGCAGAGAGGCAATCTTAATTCTGCTCTATTTTATATCCAGCTGTTTTATTTCTCCCAGTCTGTTATACCTGGGCCACAGAGATATCCACTCTTGTTCCTTAGACTTCTTAAGAGTGGATGGTGTAAGAGAGTTTCCAGCATGCAAACTCCAATTTTTTAATGTGTTGTTGGAATACCTTTACCAAAAAATATTCTTTGTTGCTTTGTATCTCAACATGATATGGATATAACACATGTTTGATGATTTGTTTGATACTGAATATTTAACATTTAATTCCTGACTGTGTTTCAGGGTAGTTGAGGAGTGTCCTGGTCCTTTGCTTCCTTACTGAGCTCCAGGGTTCTCTGCAAAAAACAGGGACTATTTTCAGTAATAGCTGTCTGGATTTCTTCAGTTCTTCTCATTGTTTTCAGATTTCAGTGGTGGTACAAAGATGTGATAGATCTTTTAAGCCACTTCCTATTTGTCATGTGTTTTGATCAGCTGCTTTTACTCCCATAATTTATATTATGAATGGGTTGTTGTAGCCATGGTGTCTGAATTGTTCTCTTTCTTTGCTCCTTAAGTCATCTTAGTCTATGGTGCAGCTTTGATTTTTTTCTAATGTGTGTTGGAGGAATTCTGAGCAGTTTTCTGGGAAAATAGTCTTTAGCTGCCAGTGCCCAGATGAAACATCTCAAAGGCATCTTCCTCCAATTTATTGAATGTGCATTCAAAGACAATGAGACATTCTGCTGATGCCACTGAATAGTACCCTTTGTGCTGCAGCCCTTGCAGATATTTATGGGTTTTATTTTGAACTTCAAGCACCAACTTGACCTACCTATTAAGAAACACTTTTCACTGAGTCCTAATTTATGATTTATAATCAGGCCAGATATTCCAGAGTAACAGCTGGCATATTCTTTCCTCTGCATAGATTTGCTTATTCTTGCAGCTCTGTACTAAGTAGGAATTTCCTGAAATCAGAAGTAATTTTTAAGGTATTTGTGGCTGATTCCTCGAGGAGCTTTATATATTTGTACCACTGAAAAGCAAAATACAAGATTTAAGGGGTTGGGGTATTACTCCATCTTTTCCACACCTCCTCTGATACAAAATAATGAGAATTATAGTATTTCCTTTTTATTTTTATCTTCCAGTATTTTTTTTTCCTTGAAAAGCAAGCCTGTATCCAACATGCCATAATCTGTGTGGAATGTATGTGCAGAAATGGAGTAGGAGGCATTCTGGTGTGTGTGCCTGATAGAAGCCTGAATTAATTCTGTGGGGTGAGGTTGATCACACAACTTAGTGTGGTCTGGATCACTAAACCTGCTATTGTGCCTGACCTACAACTGCTGCAAAGACATTTCAAACCTACGTGCTCCAGTTTTTCTGAACATGAATATGCCAGGACCTAATATGAATTTCAAAATCAAGCCTCTTTTTGCAGTCAGAAGCCTTTTAATATTTTTAAGCTAATTCTTTGCTGTAGAAGCGATGTTGGTTTCAGTGCCAATATCAAAGTGTAACTGTGATTGGATGGAGCAGCTCTGCTCAGCTGCTGGTGCATGCCATGGTTTGAGCAGTGGGAGCAGGGGTGAGGAGAAGGAGCATTTACAGCCCTGCCTGGGGATTCCTGCCTGAGCACATCCCTGCTGACCACATGGCTGCAGCACTTACCAGTGTCAGCTGTGGCAATGGAAGGCACAAGAAATTTACTGAAAAGCCTTAATTGTTCATCAGTTTGACAGTCCAAAGAATGATCTTCTCCTTCTACGTTGTGGGCTTGGAATGTATAGTAGCTTTGGAGTGGTAAAATGAATATATCAAACCTCTGGTGTATTTCTTGAGAAGAAGGGACATCCAGTAAAATCTGTCACTTATCATGGCAGGTTATGAAAGCTTTAAAAGATCATTTTTTCCCTTTAACTAGTTCAGGAAAAGAGATTGTCCTCTTTCTGCTAGCATTCATAAGGACTATAATCTGTCTGATCTTGTCATGGCATGATCAGAGGCAGTTTAACTGTCTCATAAGAGCATTGTCCTCAGCAACTTGGTCCTTCTTCCAGCATTATCTACCCAAGTGAAATAATGTTCCAATCTCCAATGTGCTTTATCACTGGGGCAGCTGCCAAAATAGATGAGATTTTAGTAATAACAACTTCTACAAAGTAAAACATCAGTGGGAGCATTAGTTAAGTGTGACACCATCTGAATACATTGTCAGCTTGAGGATAATCAAGGAATATTTTTTATTATACACATAGTGAGTAATTTGGATACAAAAATACCTCTTGTGGGAATGCTATGTTTTATTTTCTGGGAATTTCTTTCAGCTCTGCAAAGCTGGAAATCTAAAAAGAAAAAACATGGTGTTGCCTCTGCAGTTTGCATATTGGTAGCTTCTTTTTGGTCCCAGTACTACTTGGACAGAGTTATGTGACCTTGGTAGGGCCTGTCAGTTATGATGCACAGTTGTGTTAGGATGTGCTTTAGAGACACAGGCTCTGAAATGCCAGGAAATAATTGAAGTGCTGCTTGCTGGCATTCTACCTAACTGAGAAAATGATGGATCCAGGGGATAACACTTTTCTCACATGGGTTTAAATTGCTACTGAGAAAATTTTTCTGGTTTTTGGTAAGAAAATAGCTGTAAAGTTTCTAGAATTTACCAACAGCATTTCCAAGCCTCCATTCTGCTTTGCTGTTCACCATTGGGACCATTGGTTTTTGTCACTGTGAAGGAACAGAGGCACTATGCATGAAGTGCATTGCAGCTGGTAACAAGTGCTGCATGGAGGAACCAAAATCTCAGCTGTTACACAGGGAAAAGAGATCCAGGAGGAGACACAGGACTGTCAGGCAGTAGCAGAGGGTGACATGGAGACATTTGAATGAGCTGCTGTTCATTCAAATGTCTCCCCTGGGCTGGGGGAACACTCAGTAGAAAGCAGGGACAGGAATGTCCACAGCCCAGTCTGTCAGCTGCTCCTGCCACTGGAGTAGCTAAAAGGACTTTAAGTGCAGTCTTGGGAACCTCTTTGCCATAAAATTGAGCTGTCAGCTGACTCCTGGCTTTCCAAAATGGGGCAGTTTCTCACCAGAGATGCAACTGTGTGTTCTAGCAAGCCAAGGGCAGGTCTGCACACACTGCTACAAACCCCAGGTTGGGGCCTGGGGAAGAACTGTGCCACTCTGCCATCCCAGCAGGCTCCTGACTGCAGCCTCAGATAGGGTGTCTGTGGTGATCCAATGGCCCATTTTTTAAATGAACAATGTTCAGTTGCTTTTTAATTGCAAGAAGAACTTGAAAAATTAGGCAGATGGGAAAGCAAGAGTGTGAAGAGCGCTGTGCTGCTTTTGTTATTCTCCAAATTGTAGCTCATAATTACTATACTTTTTTTTTTACTCAATCATTGCACTTTGAAATGGACAATAAAAATGAAGAACTGCTGTTTGTTGTGCTGTATGGTCTCTGGGGTGCAGTTCTATTTGTTCTTGGACAGAAAGTTTTAGTTTGCTGATGTGATAGATTCTTACTCATTTTGCTATGCCTATGAATTATAAACTAAGCCTGTTTAAGATAAGTCTTCTGGGAAATTCTATGCAAGGTCTTATTTCTTTCTCTTCTTTCTCCTTTACAAGTGTAATACTATAAGCAAAACTCAAATATGCACTTCTATGCTAAGCTGGGACATCAACTGCAGAGTCTCCTGGTTTTGACTGGGATAAAATGATTTGTTTTCCTGGCACTGGTGCAGGGCTGCACTTTGGAGCTCTGGGAACAATGCTGAGAGCACAGTGACACCTTGGCTGGTGCTGAGCAGCGCTCACCTGCAGCCAGGGGCTGGTCAGAGCCTCATGCCCTGGCAGTGAGCAGTGCACAGGGAGCTGAGAGGGAGCACAGCCAGGACAGCTGACCCCACCTGGCCAGGGCATTTTCCACACCCAGAAATGTCCTGCTTGGTGTAGATATATTGGAGGAAGCAATTATTCTTGTAACCCTCACTGACATCAGAAATATATATTCACATATATGCAGGACTTTGTAATTATTCCTTAGACTACCTTAGAGTACATTTAGATTAGATATAAGAAAGAAATATTTTGCAGTAGGTGTGGTGAAACACTGACATGGGTTGTCCAGAGAGGTGATAGGTGCTCCATCCCTGAAAATATTCAAGGCCAGGCTGGATGGGGCTCTCAGGAACCAGGTCTGTTTGAAAGTGTGCCTGCTCACTGCAGAGGGCTCGGGTTAGGTGACTTTTAAAGGTGCTTTTCAGCCCAAACTATTCTTTGTTTCTGTGCTGATAAGCCTTATGCCTTTGGGTGTATGGTGATTGTCTTCTTTCTCATCTGCCAGCATGGGATGAGATGGAATGATTGTTCTTTTTTCTTTCATCTTGTTCGACCTATACCTGTGGCGGTTTCATAAGGAAACTCTCCAGTGCAATGCCTGAGGACACCAGCACTTTTTGCAGTAATTTTTTATTTCAGAGAGATGAGAAATTTAATATGATGGAGTTGTTTTCCTATCTCTGCTTCTTTACTGTGCTTAGGCAGCTGTAGCAGAACTGAATGTATTAAGTTCAGATTTGGTTTGACCCAATAGTTCATCTGTCAATGTACCACGGGATTAGCATGAATTACAGGTCAATGGTGTAGTTAGAATGGAGACAAAATTTATGTGATTAGTTGCAGCAGAGAATTGTCACTGTGACAAAGGATCAAAGCCTTCTCTTATAGGAAACTTGGCATTCAAAAGCTGGGGGTTTCTTGAGGTTGATTTGAAGTGGTATCAGTGTAACAAAGTGCATGGCTTTGATTTGAAATGTCAACTTTAAAAATAACTTCTTTGAAAAGTGTTTTTGAGCTCAAGAGCTTCCACATTCTTCATGAAGTCTTGGTATTCAGTCAGATTCTGCTATATGCTGTAATGCATTTTCTTATCTTGGCTATGAATTAACTGATAATAAAATTTGCTATATGAAAGATATCCCATGTCACAGAAGGTTTAGCAGTAGTGATTTGGGAAAGGTCTGTGCTTGAACATCTAAAGCAACGGGTCAATTTTTCTAAGTGAATGACACATGGTATTCGTTAAGAGAGCTCAGTGATGCTGTGAACTGCAGGACCCGTGTCACGGATCCGTGTGATGACAGTATCCGTCGAACGGGGGGGGATTTTTATTATGCAGTCTCACTGCTTGACCCCTGGAAAAACCCATGTACAACATCAGCCGTTTGACAGCACGTTTGGGTCACGCGCTGCGCCAGGCGCATCCCCCTCTGGAAGCGACCGAGGGCAGTTCCCCCGTCCTGCCCGGCTTGGCGGGGACAGCGCCCAGCCCTGCCCAGCCCTGCCGTGCCCCCGCACTGCCCCGGCCGCGCCGATAAATGCGCGGCGGAGCGGGCGCGCCGGGGCGATGGAGGCGGCGGGCGGGCGGGCGCTGCTGGCCGCCGTGGGGCTGCTGTCGGCGCTGAGCGCCGCGGGCACGCTGTTCCTGCTGGCGCAGTGGCGGGAGCTGGGCGCGGCGCTGCGGGAGCTGGAGGCGGCGGGGAACGGCTCCGTGCGGGGGCTGCCCCCCGGCCCCGCGCCCGCCGCCCGCACCAAGCGCAGCCGCCGCGGGGAGCGCGCCCGCGGCCACGTGCGCGCCGAGAGCGACGAGATGCTGATGATGCTCACCTACTCCATGGTGCCGGTACGGCCCCGCCAGGGCTGCCAGCGGGCCGGGGGGCGGGAGAGCCGGGCTTGGCCCGCCTGCGGCCCCGGGGCGGGCGCTCACTCGCCTTGGCTCCTGCTCGGCGGCTTTACCTGGAGAGAACGCGGTGCTCTGCCCCGCTGCCTGCTCTGTGAATGCGGCGCTCAGAGCTCGCAGGGTACCGCCCAACTTTGCAAACCAGACTTACACAAAGGGAGGGAGGTTGGGTGTGATGGGCGTTGGCAGGGGTCTTAGGATGAGACTCTATGTTTCTGTGTTTCAGAAGGCTTGATTTATTATTTTTGATATATATTATATTAAAACTATACTAAAAGAATAGAAGAAACGTTTTCATCAGAAAGCTAGCAAAGAATAGAAGAAGAATGAATAACACAAGCTTGTGACTAACTGAGACAGTCTGGACAGCTGGATTGTGATTGGCCATTAATTAGAAACAACTATACGAGACCAATCACAGATCCACCTGTTGCATTCCACAGCAGCAGATAATTATTACTTACATTTTGTTCCTGAGGCCTCTCAGCTTCTCAGGAGAAAAAATCCTAACGAAAGGATTTTTCAAAAAATATCATAACTACAGTTGGGGGTTTAGTGAAACTCCAAAATTTCGTCGCAATAAGAAGCCTTCCAGTTTCCAGCGTTCCTGGTTTTTAAAACTAACACCACTAACAGCCCTCGTGTGTTTTGTGCTGTTCAGCATCTCAGCGTGAGGCACTGGACATCACCTGGCATCTCTTCGAAACTGATAATGCCCTTCTAGTAAGTGCTAAATTTGAAGTAGTATTTGATGGATCAGGAGAACTGTATGTCCTTTCTCTGGTGGAACAGCACAGTTTTTTGCACATCAGTGAAAAGATGATCTTGCTCAGTAGGAACTAATGTCATGTAGTTGAAAAATTACACAGGTTTTATAGTTGACAAATTTTGAATAGATTGAAATGCTTTTGAATTTTGAGCTAGAAGAAATGCAAGAAAAATATTACCATTGAGAGAACTTTAGTGGAAACTGTCCCAGTAAGGGTTGCAGGTCTACATGCACAAAAGTGTAACTCAGGCTTTTACTCGTGTATTAATGTTTCTGGTTTAAAAAACTATTTACAGAAAATACCTCTTCAGTCATGTTGGGATGGTATTTTTGTTAATAAACTACTGCAATCCTCATTTTACAGTGATAACGTCTCCATTAATATTAAAGCTATTGAGAGTGTCAAGCACAGGTATTCAAAGCATGGAGTCTTGATAATGACTTTGGGTTTTCAAATATTTTTTTTAGCTAGGCCCGCTAAGTTGTTGTGCTTTAAGTTTAGAATTTGCAGCACGAGACTTCTGCAAAAAGTAAAAATCTGTTAAGTCACATGGTCTTGTACTCAAAAGTGTCTTTTAAATAGCTTATTTTAGGAAGTCATCCCTGAATTTGGCAGCTGCAGTTTGTTTTAGTTTTTCTATATCTGATATGAATTGGTTTTTTGAGTCCAAAAGATCCACAAATTATTGGGGAAAGGATTCTGATCCTGATAGGGCTTGAAGACAGCCAATGCCATTTACTGCTAGGTGCTCAGACTGGGATCATTAGTTGCAAGTGAGTGTCTGGATAATTTTGACATTAAATGTGCCACTCTGCTGTCACTAGGTACCATGATTATATTAATTACATTACATTAATTTTATTTCCCTCTCCAACTAGGACTGAGCACATTGTGTATATTTGAACAGCACGTGGCCAGACTATGCGCTTGTGCCTCTAAATGTCCACTGTGGCTACTGCTGTGTGTGATGTGCTTCATTTAAATCTGTGTATCCTGCAGAGAGCTGCTCGGGAGGGTTTGATGCCTTTTTATTCTTACTCCCATCAAACATTTTTCATTCTGGCCACTGCACAGTGTGTAACTATGTGCAGAATCATTTGCTCAAGGGGAAAAGAGTCCTTAGAAAAATATTCAAGCACCCCCTCCTCCCACTCATGCATTTCTGTATTTTGAATCTAACTCCCACTAATGTAATTTGAAGACTTGGCTACTTTTGTAGTGTGAGACAAATTCCTCAGAGTTGGTGGGATGACCTCTGTGGCACTGGTGGCCCCTGTTCAATGTGGGCCTGAACAGAGGCTTGGTCTGAATAGATTCTCTCTGGAGATTAGATTAGAGCTAAATCATGTTAGCTCTAATAACATGAACATATTTTTTGTTCAGGGCCTCTTATTTAAGTATATGTATATTTATTTTGCAATGAGTAAAAATAGGAAACTGGCAAATCTGCTGCTGCAGAAAGGCTGATGGGAGGGTAACAGGCCAAGATTCAAAGTGTGATTTAAGACAGTGCAAGAGATGATGGCTACCAATTATCTGAGTAATATTTCATGGTTTAGGGGTTTATTTTATTTTTATTTTTCCACCATTTCTCCATGAGAAAATGCAGATTTTAGCATTTAAATAAGATATTTTTATCTATAGCTTTTCTTAGTGATGATGCTGGTTGTGAATGGTATCTTTCATAGCTAAGCTGGAGGTTCTGTCACACGCTATTTGCACTTCTTGAGTGCCATGTTTTTTAATTGTCACCTGAGTTGCACTGACTGGTAAAAGTAGTGCGGCTGAGATAATTTGAGGGCCCCAAAGCAAGCTGTGATCACTTCAACAACCTCAACAGAACTATTTAAATTAAAATGCAGTTAGAATTAGAGTGCACATGGACAACATGTATTTTAGAAATTACAGGGTAGGAGGCAAGTGTTTTTAAGGAGTGTTAGGGGAAAGAAAACAAGCATATTCTGATATTCAAAATCAGTTAGCACTTCTCAGCTAATTTAAACTGAGTCTGAAATTCTAAATGTACTGTTCCGGTACAGTCTGGAATCAGTACATTCTCAGCAGGTATCAGACAGAACAGGAACTCATTTTCAAATATGGTTTGGTTTTGCAGCAAAAGGATACTTTCCACTAAACTAATTGTCTTCTATTTGAGTCTGTTAGATTTGGCAGTTGAAACTTATGATGCATTAATTTAAAAAATAACGATTGACAGTGGCAAATAACCTTGCTAGGATTAAACTTCAGTCTGCCTTTCAGATTGCCTTGCACTTGTTCCTTCTGTATGTTGGGACTAGTGCATTCCACTAATTTCTATTATTTGGAGATAGAGTAACTGCACGAAGATCAACAAATGTGCAGCTCTGGGTAAATGGTTCATAAATTATCACTCATCGCACAGCCCTGAAATAGTGACCCTTTGTTTTCTGGCTATAAACATTAGACTTTCCCATAGAGAGCTGAGGGACTTCCAGAGATCATGGTCATAATATTTCTGCTGTTTGTTTTGATGAGTCGCAAAATGTTTTAGTGTTGGCTCTCATTATGCAGGACATGTAATGTGAATGTTTGCTCAGCCAAGAACTGTGTATTTTGTAAAGCTGACTCCTCTATTGATAAATTTTAATCTATTCTAGATTAAAAGCCTCTTTATGAATGTGTCTTCCAGCTTGATTTAATAAAGACTTGTCTTTTTGCTTGAATTATTTTGAGTGGATGAAGGTCCATTTCAAATTTGCATACCTTGGTTATTCAGAGATAAGAAATTACTTACTTGGAACACAGGTCATCTTCCTCCCTGGGTATGCTTCATTAGAAAAGTTTCCATCACTTAATACAAATATAAAATAAGATTGCATGTACTTTTTATTGGCTGATAATTGGATTTTAATACCTTCTACTGATAAAGTCCATGCTTGGACAACCATATGTGTTCCAGTAATGTGTGACGTTTAATGACTAAGTGATGTATGGAGTTGTCTGCCCAATATTTTATCCATATTTTCAGTAAGGATTAAACTGAGGTCTATTGAACAGAGTCCTATGAGAGAAACACAGCCCAATGAGATGGATGGTGTCACAGTGTTACAGTATTCTGAACAGCTTATTCTAATAAGCACAGAGGGTCAGTTGTATCTTTGGGTTTGGAATTATTTCTGTAGGTAAAGTGAACCAGATACTTTTATGAAATGCATTGTTTTCAACTTTAATTTCTTTGCAATATTAGGTCCGAGTGATGGTGGATTTGTGTAACAGCACAAAAGGGATATGTTTAACAGGTATGTTTGCTGCCTTAAGCATTGCACCTATGTTACCTCCAGGAACCCAGAAACAGTGTTTTCAAAGAACCTGAGGTCAATAACTGTGTCAAAAAACTGCTATTTATCAGAATTTTAAAAAAGATTAATATGTACCACTTTGGGACTTCGCTGTACCCGCTGAATACAAATGCTGGACTTTAAGGAGCTCAATTGATGCTACTTGGAGCCATTTCTCTTTGATGTCATTTTCATAAGCAAATCTTTAGACTTGGGTGTTTGAAATACCAGCTGAGGTTTAGTCACAATATTTTTGCAAATGTCGCACTTCAGGCCTAACACAGGAGGAACATGCAAGGGGTAGAAACTTGCTCCCATTGTTACAACTGCAGTGAAGCAGTGGCACTTAGTGAAGTCACATGTCACCAGTGAGGACCTGGAGCTGCTGATGGCTGAGTCACAAGAAGGTGTGGAAAGTTTTGCAGGGTTTGGTGAAGAGTGTCTGGTAGCAGCCAATTTAAGAGCTATGGTTCAGCTTTGAGGTCTGTCACAGAATGAGGAGATTAGAAAGAAGCCAGATTTATGAGTTAAAGAAAATGCTTCACTTGCTGTCTGGTTTGAATGTTCAATAAGGTCCATTTGACTCAACTAATTAAACATAAATGGGAACTACCATTGTACACACAGATGTTAAATAACATTTCTGGAGCTATACATCAGCTCTTATTGCAACAGTGGCTGAAGCACAGACAATCTAAGTTTTGGTTTTTTTGGGCTTCAGACTTGTAAATTCATGTTACTTGGTGCCTTTTGCACCTTTTTCTCTCTTAACACCATTACATGAGTGGCTTTCTCTGCTGCAGGCCTCAATGACATTTGTGGCTTTTCAAGCACCTTTCTTCTGTATCTTATGTTTGTACAAGGAGCCTCAGCTTTAGGGATGAGGAAGGAATTCAATGCACTGATGGATGTAACATAGTGTGAAAGAAATAGCCATTTACTGGAAAACTGGCAGAAAGATGTTAACTGATATTACTGCCTGTACTGATTAAAAGGGATGATTCCTGTAATGGTATTGTAAAATGGTTTTCACTTTACTCATAATGCTTCATAATTAATGCTGAAAATTGTAATCTTTAGGGAAATCCAGTAATTACTGTTATTTTCTGTTGTAAAAAGTGGTTGAAACAAGACAGTACTTTGACTGGATAAAAATGTTCACAGAGTTAATTTGGTTCTTTAATTGCAACTGTCACCTTTGTATTCTCCAACTGGCTTTCCATTTAATAAATTTTTTGATGTGCATTGGGGATCACAGATGAGGAATCACAGACATTGTTCTGGTTAATCTTTCTTTACTCTTGCCTGCTATGCTTGCTTCTCTTTAGGGCCCTACATCTAAGCTGTCTGAGAGCGAGGCAGATTTTTCTGTATTACAAGTTGCTGAATGACTGAAGCAAGTCCAATTTCTAAATGTACCAACCAGTTTCTGTGGGAAGCTTGATCCAGACTGGATAAGTCACATGTGAAAAGTCTGACTGTTGATATGAATGACAAGACTTTTCTTTCCTACTTAAATAGTCTGAGTCCTGAATTGCAATCAGAATTAAAACACAGAGAAGAGTGGAATGTATTTTTAATGTGTATTCCCAACAGAATTCTTAATTGTGACATTCATCAGTATTGTAAAGCCAACATTCTTCCACTAGAAGAGGTTTTCGAAGAAGACTCACATAAAGGAAATATGACTGTGAGGTGTCTCGCACCCATGGTTTTGTGAAGGCACCAAAGCCCCTGACAGTGAGGTTACATTGCAGAGGTTGTTGCCAAACTTTTATCAATTGAAATTTGAAAAAAGCAAAACATGTTTATGTAAAGGTGTTACTCTTTTGGCAAGTCTGAGTTACTGCTAATGCTCAGACAGTATTTGTAATACAAAGCAGTTAACCAGATCAATGCTCATTTTGAAATTGGAGGGATTTTCTTACCCTTTTACTGTTCTGATCTAGTGCTCATCAGTTCAGTTTGGAATTGCTTTGTTTTCTTGCTAGGTTAAACTCACCATTTCTTCTTTCTTGTGGTTTTTTTTTAAATTTTTTTCTCTTGTTATAGGCCCCCCAGGACCCCCAGGTAAGACGCCTGGACAATTGCAGTAAGATTCGGGGGTAATTGAAACAGTTGCTGGTACAAAACATTGAAATATAGAAATGTATCTTTCACAAAATTGTCTTTCTTTGCTAATTAGATAAAGGGAGGGTTGAATGACTGCCTGCTTTTATAATGCTTGTATTTAAGTCAGTTCATGCCCCTTCTGAGAGAGGGAGGTTTCAGACATTTTAATTTTCTAGTGGAGGGAGTAGAACATTTGATCAAAACCAAATCAATATGTTTAAGTAGCATCTAGGTGAAGAGATTAATTTATATATTAACCTCCCAAGAAAATTGATATTATAATTTAACACTAAAACCATCTTTTTAAAAAATATTGGTTACTGATTACATCTTCCCACCTCTCCCATAACTTTCCTCCTTTCTTATTGAATTCTGTCTCAGTTCTCACTCAGGTGGTTGCAAGGCTATGTTATGAATGGTTACTTGTTTTCTTTCTGTGCTGCTTAACCTGTGGGTCTGCTTGGAGCAATTCTCTGTATCAGAAACGTATGGGTTACATTTTGCTGGGGTTTAAATATATAAATAAACATGCTGCATGTAAATATAGTAGATTTCAGGGTAACTTGCATTTGACAGTGAAAATTCAGTGATGCTCTTTGGTTTGATCAGGGCCTCCTGGGCTGCCTGGCTACAATGGATCAGATGGAATCCCAGGAACTCCAGGACAAAAGGGAGAACCAGGAGTAAATGGCAAAAGAGGAAAAATAGGTACAGTTTCCCTTCGTATTAGGTTACAATGCTGCTTTGAAATCCAAAGAAATTACAGCTATCCAGCTAAATACAGGTGAAAAATATAACTAGAGTGGATATGGTTTGTGGTAAAAATATTTATTAATTGGTGCTTAATATGGAGCAGTGCTCTTGATAATGAAATGGTTTTTATTTCTAGGTTTACCAGGACCAAAAGGTGATCAAGGACAGAAAGGAGAACCAGGAGAAATGGGTTTGCCTGGCAAGGATGGTATACCAGGAGGAAAAGGTGCAAGGGGATCCAAGAGAAAAAAGGGGGATGCAAACAATGATGTGATATTAGAAGGTAGAGAAAAGTGCTCTTGGGAGTTCTCTTGCAACAGTGTACTTGACAGAAAAAGATATGCTCTACTTCTGAAGCATGAATGTGATCTGCAAGGGCAGGACCAACCTGTACAAATAGGGTTTCTATACACAGGGAAGTCTGAGTATTGCTATGCACAGGAGATTGTTCTCTTTGCAGGGCAAGTCTTCACAAAAACCTTTCTGCCTGGCCCTTGGGTTGAAGTGTATGTGAATTTCACCCTTTCCAGAATGCTTTCATACATTTGACTTCCTCCTACTCCTTATTTCAGTGTAGTTATATTTTTCTATTAGAAAATGAGGGGCAGATTTCCACTCAGGAACACGTGAAGCAGGCAAATATAGGATGTGTAAAATTACAGCAGTGTAGCATCTGAAATGGTAACTCTCTAATGGGCCTGTAATCCAGACAGATAAAATGCATTGATGTCCTACTCCTTGTGAAGATCTGGTTCACTTTCTAACAAACAGCCTTTCAGAGAGTTTATTGCACCATATTCTGTACTCAGGAACCTCTTAGAAAGAGAGGCTGTTCTGTGGATGTCCTGTGGATGCACACAGCTCTCTGCAGGTCTCCTGCTGCCTGGGGAAGGGCTGTGTCCTGACACTGCATTTTATACCCAGGTGCAAAAGGTGAGCCTGGACCACCTGGGCCTCCTGGACCCCCAGGGCCTCCAGGAAAACGTAAAGGTAAAGCCAAGGTGGAGCTTCAGGAGAACATCTACAGCAGCAAATGCACAGGTTAGTGCTTTCCAGTGTTCTTTTCCATTAAACCAAGATTAAACCATTGCTTCAAGGCTCAAAACAGACAGCATGAGTTTAGTTTGCTGGCACCACTAAAACTGCATAAGCTTAAAGCTGAACATGTGCTCAGGTGCTTTGCTGAAATACAGCTTGTGTAAGGCAGCAGGCTGCCTTCATGTTGGTCTTTTAATTGTGTTTTGGTAATGCTCAGGCAAAGTATTTACAAATGGTGTTTTCTATTAGGTGGGATAAATTTGGCAAGTAAGAGAAATGCAGCTGAAACAGTTGGCTTTTAGATAATGAATATTGAATTTTAAATGTAAATATAAACCCCTGATTCGGGACACGGAAGTGTCAGAACAGAGCCCAGGGAGCCTCCTTACAACAGACAGGAGAGAGCTGGAGCAGAAATCTCATCCTATTTGAAATTCAGAAATGCATGAACTGTTGTATGAGATAATTGGGCCATTTGCTCAGGTGGCCTCTTTTTAAGTCTTGAAACAAACTGAAATGCTTTGGAGGATAAGCTCTCTGATGGATTTCTGATGGATTTTAAATTGCAGCAGGAAAATGGGAGTTACACTCAAATAACTCTGCAAAGATGAGATCTTCCTCAATGAGCTTTTATGTTTTATGACTCAGCAAACCATGAGATCTTATTACCAAAATTCAATGAATAATCGAGATTTTGTAATTAAATATTCATTACTCTTTCAAGGAAAGAAAATACATATGCTGAATTACACTTGTAATTAACTTATTGCATAAGAATACAAGCCTGTTTTTTCAGAATAAATTTTGAATCTGGTAAAACTTAGTTTCTTCAAGAGAAGAGAATAATTAGTTGGAAGTACAGGTATATTTTTTTTGCTCTGGTACTTTAGTGAATTCTGTAAGAAACAAAACATCTCTGCTCCATCCTTCCAACCTTCCCCCAACAGACCAAATGAATAGGTCTAATGACTTTTAAACTCCATTAACTCTCAACCAGAATATTTTATGATAGGAAGCAGCAGGATATTTATCTTGGTTTTTGATGGGAAGAAAGTAGTGAAAATTTCCCATAAGAATTTCTGATTGAAAACTGTCTCTTTAATTTTAGTTCCTTTCTAATCCATGCAGCTGGAAGTACTGCAATATTCCCAAAGGCAAATACTGCACCCAGCTCTGCTACAAACACTGACCTGGCCCTTGGCTATCCTATAGTTTTAGATAAACTGCTGTACAGGGAACTGCTCCTTCAGTCAACTGCATCTATTAGACTCAGCCCACAAAAAATCAACTTGCGCATTGCAATTTATAATTTCTGCTGAGTGATTTTGTTTTTTGAAATATTCTGGAAGTATTTTGGGATCAGAAGCTGGAAGGGGATCTCGAGGGATTGGTAAATTCTCTCTGTAGGCATTCAGCTTACCATGGCTGGGTGGACTGTTTGTGCCTTACTTGGAGATACACTGTGATCACTTGCAAATTTTCAACGTCATCTCACCAAATGCCCTAGATAATGGATGGGAGAAATACATGTTGTTCTTGCTCCATCTTGGAGCAGTTTTCTTCTGCGTGAACAAAAGGAGGATATGACCTAAAGGAGAAAACAACAATGCAGTATTATCTGTCCTTTCTTTCCTGAATGTCATGGTACCCTTTAAAGCATTACTTTATATTTTTTTCCTATTTTTAACTATCTTTGTCACTTAAACTTCATCACAGACCTGTAAATCCTAGAAATATATTAGAAGGCAACAATGAAAACGCAAGTCTAAAAAATGTGCATCCTGTGTGTAAAGCACAGCCTGTGTGAAATGCTGGAGATAAAAGTTAAGAATGGAATTAGAAAACAAGGCTACAATGAAACCAGCAGAAAGATGAGAACTTCCAGCCAGCTAGTCCTTAAATTGCTGTGGGGCGGGGAAAAATATTTCCAGGTGTTTGATTCTAACGGTATTCTAACCATTTCTATGTGTGTAAATAATATAATGTGTCATTTCCCTTAGTATTTCATCCTGCTTCTTTAGTGGCATGGATGTCAAGCTCATGCATTATGTACTCAGTGTACCTGTTTTATTGCTGTCTTGGGCATTAACAGTGTGAACAAAATGTTCTGTTGCCAACAGGATCCACCCTCTCTTCTGGTCTGTGGGGATTTGTGCATGAAGGTTTTGTGTTTAACAACTACTCCTTCCCAAGAAAATGCTTTTTCTCTTACTACTAAATCAGCCATTTTCCAGCTTCCTCAGCTGCCCAAAGCTATGTCATGAAAAGGACAACTCTCTCTTCCTAAGGGGCTACTCAGAAATTCACAGCTAAGGAGCTAAATCTCTTGATTTAATTAGTTACTCCTCAAAGTTGACTGTCAGCCTCAACACTTCATTTCCTTGGCAGAAGTGAGAGCAAGTATTTTCTTATCTCATTTTTGACCACACCAACATAAGCATTCTTTTTCCAGATGAAGCAAAATCCGAGTTATCATTCCTTTATTTTAGTGGAGTCACTGATATGTTCATCTATCATGTCAAATAGGGTAAAACGTCATTTTTCTCTTTTTCCCTCCACCCTAGATGAGATATGTGGTGTACCAAATGATGATACCCTCGCTGGAAAGGCTGAAGACAGAACCCCAGAATCCCCTTCAAAAAAAGCTGGTAACCTGCTACGAAGTGTGACTGGAGTGTTACTTTCTCTCTCAGTGTCACAGATCATGGACATGTGCTTTTTCCCCACCAGAATGTGTCATAACGTCTGTAGGAAGTCCTGATCAGTATGTCAGTGTACAGCAAACGTTTGGAACTTGGATGAGGGAACCTGCAAACATAAGTGATGAAAGGATTTGGCTCACCATGCATTTTTCAGGTATTTTTAGTAGTAGTCACTGACCAAAAATCTGTTGTTATCTGACATTGCTTCCTTAATCCTTTCAACATAAACTTGTAAGAATGATGAGTTTTTACCCACCTCTTTTTCAGAAAAATTTCCATATTACCTCTTTAATACTTCACTATACATATGGCTGTAGGCATTTTAGACATATCTTTAGACATTTTCAGAGTCAACATCAGATTTTTAAAATAGCTTAATGTTTGGGGTTTTTTTTACTAAATCCAAGTTTAAATGTCTATTGTTTGTGGCCTTTTATCCTTTTCTTTCAAGAGTTTCTGTTTCCTATGGCTTTACTTCCCTAAATTGTAGCTCAGAGTTTTGCCTTTTCGTTTAGCTGGGCATGAAAATGAGGCAACTGCTCCATAAGCTACATTTAGAGCAGGAACATGTCCAGGACCTAAGTAGGAAAAGGAAATATTTCTGCATACACATCAACTGTGTTCAGAATGAGGACCTATTTGGTCTGTGGGAAGCAGGCTCTTGATCATCTTTTCTATAGATTACTTTTGTGTGTCTCTGGACTCTTTTTTCACATTCCAACAAGTTGAATCACTATTGAAAACACAAATACAATTGTTTGTCTGATAGTTAATTGAGATGGACTTTGAGTAGAGACTGAACTTTAGTATAGAGATCTCAAAATTAGATGAACCAAATGATAGTCCTTTTTTTCAATGTTCTCCTCTTTGTTTAGGAAACTATATAAAAGAATATGAAAATTTCGATGCCTTGCTGAATGGCAGCTACAGGATCATTAACATCACAGGATTTTTCTATGGATGTGGTCATGCAGTACAAAACAATCATCTCTACTATCATCAGGGAGGAACCAGTTACATTCGGAAGTAAGTCAAAGATAGTTGGCTAAGACAAATGAAGTTGTGAAAGGAGGAGCAATAGGTTGGAGTGCCAGAGCTGAACCTCAGAAAAGCAGATCATTCTCCTTGTAGCGTTTTGTATTTCTTTTTGGTCCTACCTAAACAGGATAACAGAGGAATGGTTCAGAGCTTTTTCCAGAACAGAAGAACTCATTCTCTCCAATCTGTAACAAAAATATGGGCCACCAGCCTTCCACTCTGTGTGTGCAGGTGTTGTGGGAAGAGGAAAACTGGGAGAAAAGCTCAGGACCACTACTCTGCTGTGACAATTCTTTAGGCATTGTTCAGCCCTGTGTCTCAGGGGTTCACCTCTGCAGTCACCATGTCACAGAGCAATAGGTCCCAAGGATGAACAAGATGCCATGTGCAGAGAGGACAACAAATTATCCTCTTGGCTATCCTGGGATCCAACCAGGTAGATCCAGGTTCTATTGAACATTACATTGCTGTGGGTGTTCAACTTGGATTCTTTGCTGTGTTCATAATCACAAGAAAGAAATAAGAACTGACTAAGGAATTTGGGTACCAGAAGAAAGGATTACATTTAGAAGAATACGCTGTGCACCTACCTGCATCTGAGTCAGAAGTGGTTCAGCTGCAGTGTGTGAGGTGCAGGTGGGTGGTTTTGTGGCCTACTCATGAAACTTGGCTTTGCAGAGCCCTTGCTGTTCTCCGCTCTGGCTGGCAGCAGCAGGGAATGCTGCTGGCACAGAGGGGTGCACTGAGGCACCTGCTGAGGACAGGGTGACCTGGAGAACTGCACGTTCCACCGGGGAGGAGTGGCTCCAGTGTTTGATTTCCTCATAATAAGAAGTTTCTACTACTTTCCTGATACATCTCCCCAAACTAGAACTGAGAATTACATCTCTTTTTTAACTTTCTACTGAGGGCAGAGACAAACAATACAAATCAACCCCAGAATCTCACCTTGTAGGAAGAGCCAAAAACAGTCCAAGGGCAAGTGAAAGATTGCTTGTTCTTTCAAGTTCTTACACGACTCTGATGTCTGAGCCAAGAACATTTACTATACTTTGATGTCTGTTCCCAAGCAGGTGTGAGTGCTGCCTTCCTATACTCATGTGCATGCCAAGGAATGTGAGCAAGCTGCAAGGATTCTATAATATTTATTCTGCCAAGCACAAGCTCACTTTTTGGCAGCCTCCTTTAAGCATATTTTGGCTTTTTCTCTGGTAGTCTGTAAAAGACCATCACTGTCTAAGCAATACACAGTGATAGGGCAGAGATTTGTCACCTTTGCTTGCATACCGCTAATCGGGAAATGCCTTCATGTACAGATGAACACAAACTATTTGTGGAATTTTCAAATCCTCTCAAGGAGCTGCTGAGAAATGGCCTTTCTGTTCTGTTCTTCACTCTGAGATTATTTACTTTCAGCACAGACAGAATGAGGCACTATGGATTCTGTGACATGGAAGTCCTTGAATTTGGGCTCCGTAAAAGCTTCTGGGAGTTGTTGTATTGTTTTAATGGAAAGTAGAGGTGAGGATCTGGTTAGTCTGTTTTGCAAATGTTGAAAAAACATTCAAAAAGAGTTTCTTGTCATATGTAAAAGCAGGTAAAACTAGGTTTGTCTGAACCTTGGCAAACTTTCTCATGATGGTCAGACCTCCAACATTGTGATAGTTTCATTCTTTTTACTTTGTTTCATTACATGCTTTACTATTTGTTATTTTTGATTGACTTCGTTGATATTAGTGATCAGAAAAATGTTTGTAGCTTGATTTCTGGTGGTTGATGAAACTATTACACTATATCTTGTCATTTACCCCAAGATGTCAGAAGATTAAAGAATTTCAGAACCATTTGGAATTCCAGGCTGGACTGTCCCTGACTGGGGGAGCCCAAGATAACCTGGGAATTAAACTTCACTTTTTTGCTTCCTTCCAGATTTTCATGTGTAAATAACAGGAAAAAATAGGGTGTCGTGTGCTGCAGAACTTGTGTATTTCTAATGAATCTTGAGGTGCTTTCTATCTTGGCTTTTAATAGAAAAGAATCCTGAAAAAAATCTCCATTTCTGACCAACTAGTCCTGGTAAGGTCTGTCCTTCTAGCCCTTACATGAGGTTATTTATAGATGTGAAACAATGAACAAGATTAACAGGGTTGACACATGTATTTCTCAAATCTCTTCCAGCCTTTAACTGGATTTTTTTTATTGCACATACTTGCTGCTGGAATATGGAGTTGCCAATGCAGATGTGAGTTTTACAAAAGCTGAGGGGAATGACCTAAGTTGGGTATTCCTGACTTTTCTTAACATGATTTTTCCAATACATGCTATCCATGCTGCTTAAACAGAAAAATTATTCTTCCAGTATTGTATGTTCCTGGATCTGAACTGTTCCTGTGATTAAGCCTATCTTTCAGAAAAAATACTTGCAAGTGTAGCACATTCCTTTATTGAGTGGTATTTTTCCTTCCTCTCTTTGAAGCATGGAGCTATACAGTGAGAGAGAAGTCAGACACTGAAACGTGCTTCTTTGCAGAGGGCATTATTTAAAAAGATAGTCATGCTCTCCCTGCCTTTGCTGAAGCCCAGTGTTATTGGGTGATTAATGCTGACAGCAGATGTGTCTCAGGAAGAGCTGATTACCCTCCTAAACCAGTAAAGGAACATGATTTAGCTGCTCACTTCTCCTGCCCTCAGATTATCAACCTATTAAGGAATCTCAAGGAATAAAAACAATTTTATACATCAGAGATGGAAGTATTCAGGCTGTCCCATTGAGGCCAGCATAAGGTCACAATTTTGGCTCTGCAAAAGTAGAATTTTAATTCCTTTGATGTCTACTTGAGTAAACCACCACATTATCTAGACTGTTTTCATCAGAGGAACTCCAAGACTAGGTGAAGCTGCCCAGAATTCCTGCTGCTTTGGTCAATCACATTTTCTTCCTTTAGCTCCCAGCTAGTTCATAAGCAAACTTTTGTATAGATTCCATTTCCCAATTTTGGGCCTTTACCTGGTATTCAATTCTTTTTCATACTCGTTCCTTTAAGTTGCTTCTTTCATCTTGGTGATAATAAAGTTCATAGACTAAATAAAGTGAAACCTATCAAAAGCAAATCCATGCTCTTGTACACCTTTCAGATTGGTTATGACTTAGTAATTTTCTCCTGGTGTTTTGGAAGGTCCTTTGAGAACTTAGTCTTAAAAGACATCAGAATGCTCCTTGAACAGGTATTTTCAACACCACCTCTATCAGTGATTCACCACCCTGTGTGTGTGTGATGAGTTCTGGTCACCTGTACTGAATCCTTGCTGTATCTCATTTCAGGTTTGGGCTCGATAAAGACTCGCTGCACACCCTGCACATCAAGAAGGCCTTACACCAGGGCAAGAACTACCTCTTCTCTAACTCCAAGACGTATTTCAACATAGCAGTGGATGAGAAGGGTCTTTGGATTATATATGCCTCAAGCACCGATGAAAATATAATGGTAGCCAACGTTGATGAAGAAAGCTTCTCAGTCAATTGGGATATCAATACCACCTATCCTAAGTCCAAGGCTGGTAACGCATTCATAGCATGTGGCATTCTGTATGTTACTGACACTAAGGACACGACAGTAAGTTTTGCTTTTGATTTGCTGAAAAGGAAGCAGATTGATGCAAGGTTTAAGTTACGGTCTTCACAGTCTGTTCTTGCTATGCTTTCGTACAGTCTGCGAGACAAGAATTTGTACACGTGGGAGAATGGAAGCTTAATGGTATACCCTGTCCATTTTGGCAGATGAATATATTTTCACATGCCACCTTTGACTAAAAGATCTGTTTAAGCTCTTCGACATACACATGGGGGTCTCTTCACTTGGAATAATTTTCTGTTTGCTGATGGTGGTTTGTGAGTGTGTATGAAAGGGAGATCAGGTGCCTTTGTATAAACACACTTCAATTACCTAGGCCATCCTCATCTTTTAAAAAAATTGTTGTTCACTATTGCAGATGACACACAGCATAGACGTACTTTTGTTTTTCCCGTTACTCAGCTGATAATTGTGTCTAATTTATATTGATTATTCCATGGTGATGTGCTCAGCAGAGACTATTTGTAACTTTTATTTACAATCATCTTCTCTGCAATCATTTTCTAGTCAGTGATGATGGTCTTAAATAAACACCTAAATAACGAACTTTTGTGTACAAATACCTTTGTCACTTTCATTTAATTTCCATGGATTCTGTGTGACCATTTTTTCTGGACAAAGTTTTAAAACTCTTAAAATAATGGGAATGGAAATACTTGTTTAAATAGAAAAAAAAGCAGAAAGCTTAAAATTTGACAAGTCAAATCAAGTGTTAATAATCAAAAGCAAAATCCAGCTAAAGGAAAATGGAATAATGCCATTAAATACAACTGAATAGACACGAATTGTGTTTCTTTAAAATTAAAGACATAACCTTTATAATTAAAATTTCATTTTTAACAGTATTTGAGTTTCTTGTGTTGCTGCAGACTCTTCCTTGGCTCTCACTGCCATGCAAACTATACCAGTATAACTTGCTTATAGCTATTTAATAAGGCATATTACTAAAATAAAATGTCCCCACATGCATCCACACAAATGAAATCATAAAATGAAGGGTATACTTTTTTGCTGCTATTTTTAGAATCATCATACTGCTTAGTGACTTTATCTGTTGTTAACTGTAAGTCTGAGACTGCCAATTCACATTCAAATTTTTGAGTTAAAGGTGAGAAATAATAGGAACTTTTTTATTTTAATTTTGTTCTGGTATTTCAGATTTCTAAATTTAATGTTGGAACAAAATTCTCTCCTGTTGTTTTATCTATCTGTCTGCCTGAATTTCTAAGCTGCCTGTGCATATTCCTAAAGTTCATGGAGTGCACTCAAATACTTAGGAGCAAAGTGTTACTTAAATCCTGAACTGCACTGAGCTGTTTAATACCTGTGTGATCCAGGCCCTGTTGAAGGGATTAATGAATTTGGGAATGTCTGTGCCTGCAGAACCTTGTTTAGTAAATGTGCTGGAGGAATCCCTCTGCTGCAGCTAAGCTCCAGTGTGTGGCACAGGGATGGCTGGGCTCTTCTCAGGATACTTGCTGTTATCACTAAGGCCTTGCATGCTAAGGAGAGAGATGCAGAAGGGAAAAGAAAATCATAATTAATACTTTGAACTAGCTTATATATCAGAACTCACAGACTAAAAATTCTACCTACACCTGTGTGACACTTCACAATCAGAGCTACAGTTCTGTGGGCTGCTTGTGACTTTTATGGGGGCATGAAGGTTTTGGTTGGGAGTTTTTTCATGTTTGTTTGATTGTGCTATTTTTTAAAAAATGGAATTGTGGCACTAATACCATAATACAGCTAAAATACCCCTAAAGTCAGCAATATACTTGGGCAAATACAAAGTCAGATGTGGTATTTTCTAGATAATGTACCTATCTCAAAGCATGGTAAACTCCTGCATAACATTGTTGAAACACTTGGATCAATCTCTTGGAGGAGGAATAGCAAGGAAATTCTACCTCTTTTGTCTTCTTCTTGCAGCTGTGGAACTTAATTCTGTTAACCTTGCACTTGTCAAGAACAGCTGAAAAGAAAATGTAAACAGCTAATCTTTTTTATTTCAGTACAGTCTGAGGTCAAGTTAAAGGAAGTATCCAGTCAATGTACTGGAGATTTAGATAAATCTGTTTAAATATAAGGAAGAGTTCTAGAATGGGCTGTTTCATGAAATAAAAGTAATTTATTTAACTTACAAAGGGAAAACTAAACAATGACATTTACCCTTCCTCCTTTTCATACTTCTCCTACTTCACAAGCTGCAATTTAAAATCACCTTTGGAGATAGGTGATTTTTATTCTAGTATATCTTACAATACAGCACAGACATCAAAATTTCATTGGAAGAATAAGACAGTTTGTTAACATTTAAATACACAGACATCCATTCCAGTCCTTGAAGAACATGTTTTTTGTTTACAACAGAAAAATACATCTGACAACAGTAGCTAGTTATATTACAAGCAAACAATATTGAACTCTGCATAGTTTATACAATATACGCTGGTAATAATTTAATTACCAGTTTTATCCACTATTTACTAGCTGGCCACATAAAGCCTGACATTCATCTGAAATGTGGCATTATATGTTCCATTGGTATTCTCTTAACAGCTTCATTTAATGAAGTATTTTCTGGACAAATGATTTTCAAAACTCAAAGCTGACTAAAATGCTGAATGTCTTCACTACAAACATTTAGTGCTTACAATACATTCCTAAAGTAAAGGCAGGTGTCCAATAGAAAACATAGCTCAGAAAGAAAGGAAAATACTGTGCAAATTAAACCCCATCGCATTTAAAAATATATTGATGTGCAAGTTACAGTATCAACTGTGCAATAATACTAACTGGGAAAAGAATCTCAGCATAAAATGATACATCTCTCACAGTACATCCTTGATTGCACATGTTCCACGGCATTTGCATCCATTATACTTCCTGCAGAAATCAAATACACTGAGTACCCTTAATTAAAACTAAACTATTTTACAATGAGAAGTTGTATACATGCTTCATTTAGTGGGAAAAACTGGAATAAAAGTAATCAGAATCACGTCAGAAATGCTTACTGACTTGTAGAGCCACAGTGCTTGTGAAGTGACTGACAACTGTCAGGATCTTTACAACACTCACAAAATGCAGCTTGTGGGTTACTGAGCAATAACCCCCCATGACCAACAATACTGGGTTGAATTCCTTGCTTTTACAATCCAGTACATGCATTTCCTCCCCAGTGATCCTTATGGGCATATTCAAAATATACCTGCTGTAAAAGTGTTGGTTTTCTCCCCATAACACTTAATGCTGCAGTAACTGATTTGAAAGGAAACACAATGTTTCTTTCCACAGTGCATATCACTGTGTTTTTAGCTACTCATAGGGACATTATAGAAACCAGGATTAGCTCACAGAACGCTACAGAATGTCAAAAATGCCTGAAGGTACATTGAAAGCATTGGGAAGGACCCTCATTTTCAGTGTGCCATCTGCTCCACAGGAGAAGATACGATTGCCTTGCACAGTCTCAATCTGGGTGACACCAGCACCAATATTTCTGAAAAGGGATTGCTTAGCATGTTCATTTTTAAATGAATGAATTAAATTGTAGCCGGTCAGTCTCCACACCTGTATCAAAAGAATTACAAAAGGAGATAAATATTAAAGGATTTGTATTTTCCCCCCAATGTTTCAGATTCCTGGCTGTTCTAAACTCTATTGAGAAAGATAAAGGATATTTTTTTATTGCCTCATTGCAATAATTACTACAAGTCCAAGAGTCTTGAGAGGCTGCTGATGCAGTGTAAGGCTGCCTTACTGTGGACCAGCTGGGTATTGGGCAGGGTGAAGCTTCCCTATCAGGGTGAAGTTTCCTGATCAGAGTCCTTCTCCCAGCTGCCCCCCAGGAAAGATGCAGAAATAGAAAGGTTGCATTTTCATTCAAGATGACTACTGTCAGCTTTTTAGCAGCTGGAAATGCTTTCCTGCTAAGGAATGCTGCAGAGAGTAAGCTGCACAATTAGTAAATGTGCAGAGAGCTAGGAAGCATAGCTGCCTGCTGTGTCCTAAGTAGCAGGAGCCTCAGCAAGGCCAGGCCATGAAAGGCCCTGTAAAGCAGTCATCCAGAAAAGGAAAGAAACTGTATCCACCTTCCCTTTACCACGTTGTATTTCCTTCCCTTAGTATTCAGGTAAAATGGCCCTTACAACAGGGACTGTATTTCTGTGGTGGTTTGGGTTTTTTTGGTGTTTGTTTGTTTTGTTCATTTGTTTTCATGTTGGTGGTTGTTCCTTGTTACTCTGACCTCTCAGTAGCTGTCTGGGGCTACAGCATCAGGAGAAAAAATAGAACTTGGTGATACAGAAACTTCACACAATGTTGAAGTTGCTGAGCGCCCCCTGTGTTACAAATAAATGTCCAACAGCAAAGCCAGAATATTTTTAAGTGAGTGAAAAACAAAGGTAAGATTTCAGAACTGTGCACTTTGCTTTATCCACTTAAAATTAGTCTCACAACCTTAAGAAGACTATTCTTTAGAGGGGGGAAAAAACCTACTTGCTTTAGAAGCCTACCAGTACATTTCAGTTCACAGCATAAATGTAAAGCAGGCTATACATTAAGTATAGGTTTGGGATTTTGAGGATTGTTTTTGTTTGTTACTGCATTTCTCTGGCTATTTCCATAAGACAATACCCTCCTCCAGAAGCCAGCTCCTCCATGCCTTACCTTCATGTTGCCTTCGGCTGAGCCCGTGACAAAATAGTCCTCGGAAGGATCCAGGGCAAGGGCCTTAACAGCTGACTCGTGTGCTTGGAAGGTGAAAAGGATTTGCCTCTGTCTGATGTCAAAGATGCAGATATATCCCTTCCTACCTCCAGAAATGAGCAGTTGATGCTTGGGTGCATACTGAAGTACTGTGGCACCATGGTCATGACAAGTGAAGGCTGAGGAAGAAGGATGTCAGAATTTAAGATTTGAAACTGTAAGTAGCTCTCAATCTTAAAATGACTTTCTTCTATAACTTGCTACCTGAATATTTTCTAACTTTGCAGACACATTCCTTTATATGGGTAATGTCTTAGCTGACAGCTTAGTGCTCTCATAAGAAATACCTAGATCTAATGCACAAGAAAGCATGATATGCAGTCTAAGTTACTTTAGAATAGAGAGTCATACCTGAATTTAAAGTTTGAGAAAATATAAAATTCACTATATGAAGTTCGGATAAATTCCTGATTTAGAAAAAGTATAGCTGATCTTGAGCAACCTGGTCTAGAGAAAGGCATCCCTGCACATGGCAAAGGGAGAGGAAAGAGATGATTTTTAAGGTGCCTTCCAACCCAAACATCATAATGTTCTTTCTTCATACTTTTCCATATAGAGCAGATTAACATCATGGTAGAGAACATGCAGAACCAGGTGCGTGTATTAGTGTGCAACACAAACTTAGATCTGTTCCCCAGGATAAGGTTTTCCCCTTGCCCCAAACGCACACACAAGCTCTATTTCCTTAGTCAGTAAGAAGCAGAGGTTTAATTTTCACCACAGGACTTACCATGTATAAGACTGTTACTAGATGAAACCAAGGTGTCCCAGAGGCACACATTTCTGAGGGAGAAAAAACCAAAATCATTATGGCCTATTACCAGGTGATTCATGGGGTGACATGACTTCAAAAGTGCTCCCATTTTATGTCAGTCTAGAAGGCAGAATTGAACACTCTGCAGTCATTGGAGAGCATTTCCAAAGAACGAAGAGTTTTAATTATCTTCTTTGCTCTTTTATGCTGCTTAGTGGAACTATACCTTCTACCCTTAAAATGTGCACAGATCAAAGACTGTATCAAATAATTATAGAAATTATTCTTTTGAGAGAAAAAGAATTATCTTGTTTTGCTGAACAGATTTCTACCCCCAGCAACAGCATCATGTCAAAGTAGCTGCATTGGCAATACAACCTGAAAAAACTGGTTAATTATTGACAACTCCTCACTCAAACAAAACTTGGAAACAAGCAATTGGAGAAATTATATTCAAAGAAATTATCCAGCAAGTTCAAACTGTAACAAAACTTAGAACAACGAGCCTTAAAATGTCAGCCACATATTAATGCCCAAGAGCTTAGCAAGTTAAGGGAGATGAAAAAGTAGTTTTGAAATTCTTCATTGTTTCTTTAAACACACCTGTTATCATTGGATTGTCCCGATGTAGCAACTAGACTTGAGGAGGTTATAAATGCAAAGTCACTTGTGGTTTTACTGTGGCACTGCCAACTCTATGAAAAACAAAACAAACAGAATAAGTGCAATCTTACCAGTTGTTATTTGCATCAAAAGTTAACAACTGACAGTCTGATGTCAGTGATAGTAAAACACAATGAGTCTTTGAAACAGAACTTAAAAACTGACAGTTTGAAACTGAGAATGGATCAATGGATTAAAATCCAGTACAAAATGAAAGGATATTACAATAAGTGACAAAGAACAAATCTGCAGTATAGTGTATGACAACAGCCTGAGTTTTAAATTAAGCATGGTCTTCATGTTAAGAAGCAGTAAAATTTATTGAAGAGTGTATTTTTACTAAGTTTTGGGGTTATAAAGTCATTAGTTGTGGCTCTGATTATTAATTTAAACACCGGCAATGTTGAAGGAGTATTTGTAATTACATTGTAGCTTATGGTTATGGTGCAATTGGTTTTGCAAAGATGCATCATTGACACTCCGCGGTTTTGATGAAGTGTGCCAATTAAAAAGCAGCAAAATCAAATATGTCTCATTTAATTCCTGTGCTCTGGGCCTGTCTCAAGTTTCAAAGACTTTGCTTTTCTCTACAATAATAATAATAATAACAAAAAAAAATCTGTTTACTTACCAGGTAGGGCTTAGGATTTGAGGTGGTTTGGTTTACTTGCCAAATACTTAGAAAACCTTCACCATCAGCAACACCACACTGCAAGGAATAAACTGCATTTATTAGCATGACATGGTGGTTACTGGATGCTTCATGATAGTAAACTGCTAACTTCTGGGAAAAAAACCCCTGAACCACCAAACCTTTGCCTGCAAATTGAATATCAATAACAATGATTATCAAGATAAAAAATAAAAACTATTTAGAAGCCAAGTAAGTTCAGTGCTGATTTTTTAATGATTATTTAATGATTGATGCTCTCCTGCATACCCCATTCTTTTCTGGAAATGGAGAAAGCATGGAAGCTTATTTTTCAAATCCTAATGTTAGATGCTAAAGCTAACAAAAGCATCATTACTCCATGACTCTACTTGAAAATGCTTTAAAAAGTCAGATGTGTGATAGCATGCCATAAAAGCATGATAAGAACAATTGTGGGAAGATTGTAGTCATGAATGGTAAAAGGAGTGAGCTATATTTATTAAGCAAATGAATAACATTTAATATTGTATATTCAATCAGCATGCTCTGTATTTTACAAAATAATCATAGAAATATTTTGAAATACTTTTTATATTTGCTCTTTTTAGTTGTGTTTCACAAGACCTGCCTGAATGACCTTCATGTGAAGCACAGTAACAACAAGTACATCTTAATTTCTGACTTAAGATTGACTCTCACCAAATGGTAAGATTGCAGTATCTCAAAACACATTTTTAGAATAAGTTTAAATGACATTCTATGCCACCTGAAAATAGATATGCTGTGAGATATTTCACCTGTGCTGTTTCATAGCTATGTACAGTCATGCCCAAACACCTTTAATTCACTTTTTATAGTTTTTAACTATAATGAAGTGAAATATTTTGTGAGTAAAAGTGCAGACAGGACCTTTTAAAATAATAGAATGGTCAACATGAAAAACTGAAGATGTGGATATTCCTCCCAATTTCTTTCTCTACTCCTCTTTCTGCATTTCATAGCCCTCATAG
Source organism: Camarhynchus parvulus (assembly GCF_901933205.1). Taxonomy (NCBI): domain Eukaryota; kingdom Metazoa; phylum Chordata; class Aves; order Passeriformes; family Thraupidae; genus Camarhynchus; species Camarhynchus parvulus. Next base: position 8,923,026 of record NC_044580.1, read on the forward strand.
AGTCACTTCTGGCCAAAGCATGTCTTTTTGTACTTTCTGCTCTCCACTCTAGTGGAGTACACTCACAGCCTTCAACTCATGGCTTGAATTATCCCTGTCTTCCAGGTTCTTCTAGGTATTGCATTCTGTGAAAACTTTATCTTGGCCAGAATGCAAAGTGGGAGGCACTTCTTGAAGACCTATACTGACTGACAGCTGGACTTGACAAACTTTTTGTCTTTTCCAGCCTTAATGATTCTATTATTGATACAACTGTGCATCTATAAAATAAGGAATCTCTGCAGTTTTTTAAAAAATATTTAATTTAAAAAGGTCACCACATGGGAACACAGATTTCTGAAGAGGGAGAACAAACAGTGTGAAAATGTGCCAAATAGGATATGGGATAGCAGTGTGGAGCTGAGAGAAGAGAAAGCAGAATAAGGGTCAGGGTCTATTACAAAGCTCCCACATGCAGCCAAAATGCACAACACAACATCATTGTTCTAGGGCATCCTAAGAGTTCTGCATGGCAGCAGTAAAACTGCTTTAGAGGTCACAGCACAACCAAACATTTCCTTATGAATAAAAACTCCAACCCCCACCAAAACCTTACATGTTGTACTTACCTTATTTCCCTGGGCATTGAAATACATCCTTGTCACCCTGGCATTCCCAGCCTGCTGGAAGCACACCAGCTGCTGTGGCCTTGTCCACTCAAACATTCGGACACTTCCATCTTGTGCTCCTGTAAGATCTAAGATTAAAAGATGATAATTAATAGTACAGTATTTTGTAGAAAATTACAAATTCCATACTAATGATTCACTTACAATATTGATGGACTGGATGTGAAGCCATTCTCTTGACGTTATTCAGATTTCTTTTAATCAGCTTTATATGAAACAAAGAAAAATTAAAATAATTTTGAAAAATACAAACACACTATTCAATTTTGTTTATACTATTACATGGTAAGTGTCCCCTAGTTAAAAAAAATAATCTATTAAGCTAACATTATTTGAACGGTCCTACATCAAAATTCCCATAAGAAAGAAAACTGTTGGTGGTTTTTCACAAACAGGATGGGACTGCTGGGATATGTTCCTTGAGCTTTATTGCAGCACCAGTCTCATTACGTGGCTGAGATATTGGAAGATGGCAACAGCTCACATTTGCCAGCAGCAGCCAAAGATTTCTTTGCTACAGAGCATTTTAAAAACTTTCTAGCCAATAGCATATTGCTAAAGCTTACAGACAACTATTCTAGCAAATCTCTAAAAGCACATGTACACCTACTTCACACAATGCTTGCTTGTATGCTTTCTATTAACAATACACAATACTTCATTACTAAGCTTAAAACCTTCTGCTATCTTGCTAAGCATATTTTTCTGCAGTCTTAAGATCTATCTTGGCCAAGCCTAACACTTAAACTATTGTTTCATATCCTTGCTTGCTGTACTATTGTAACTTTTCTACTTTCAGACTTTGCAGCTGCACCTAGCTTCAATTTCTCTCTTTCTGTTTCTAAGGCCTACTTTCCCAGCCTTCTGAAAATCTTCTTACCCTTACTATTTCCCACAATAAACCACCCAGACTGACCCATTATTTTCTATATCACAATAATTCTGTGCCACAATATATGAGAAAACGCTTAGCTTGGCCTTCTTTTGGCTAGGTCTTGGTTGCTGTTGGCCTTTTATGTCAATACTGGATTGACAGTATGATGACTAATGCACACTAGGTCTCTCTAGTAATAACAGATGATAAACACCTGCTCTCCTGAGCTGCACACACAGAAGTACTCACCACACCAGCTCCGGTGCTGGTTTGCCCAGTGCCTAGCCAGGGCATGGATGGAGATGGCTGGATCTGACTCACTCCAAATGATGGTGCACTTGAGGGAGCCAGTGTTGTGGTAGAACCACGGAAGTCAACGTCATCGGAACTGCAAAAGAACAGTTCTGCTTTAAACAAAAATTTCTTTGCTCCTAATAATCTTTAATTATTTGTCAAGAGCCTAATGGCAGTGGGTAGAGGAAGTGACAATAATGAGGCTATAAATTGATAATTCTTGCACTTATGCTGTACAAATTCTTTCCATGAGCCCCAAAATCTATCTATGTTTAATCTCAAGAGATGATCCCAATATAAGAATCTAAGCTTCCCTTAGAAGAATATTGTTGGGCTGCCCCTGACCTGTGCATGCAGGGAGCTGGTACAGAGGAGTGCTTGCTGCAGCTGATGCATTCACAGCTCTCAGCACAGGAATGGAGGGGACAGAACTGCCAGCATCAGCTCCCAGAGCTGCCCTCCACACCGTACTGATGCAAGGGAACTGCAGGGTGTCCAAGGTAGCATTTCCTTCATTATCTTATGCACCACATGGGATTTCACTCCACTGTGCAGTGCATGCATTCCTAAAGACAGTAATTATTCTTTTGCCTTCTCTCACTTGCAAAGCAATCTGAAACCTACTGAAGAAGAGTTATTAATGTTTTTTGTATGCTCCATTTGTGCTTACACAGGTACCCATACATAGACACAGCCTCACAGAAAATCAATATTCTTATTAATAAAACCACAAAGAAACAATCCTACCTTTTAGACTCTCTGTCATATTCTTCCCCAATCCATATAAATGACTGAGCAGCCAGTAGAGCTGAAATATCAAGTTCTTGAACATCATGTGTAGATGCCAAAACAATTTCATTGCTGTTTGCCTATGCAGCACAAACACAAAATTTATACTAACTATAATTAAGATATTTTATTACATTTCTTGTAGTATTTGAGGCTTACCTTGTTAACTGCAAATGCCATTATCATATCTGATTCTTTGTGAATGATTTTTGCTTTTCCTCCAGGGTATCCAAGATCTGCTTCAACCTACAAAACATTTATAAAAATCTTCAATTAGTGTGAAAGTCCATTTTGTAGTGACACATTCAGAGTGCAAAAATCTAAACAAAATTCATGCAAGAAAAGTTCAGTGGCCTTAGCATTGTTTCTGTAGCTAAACGTTAGACTTCTCATACTCTTTGGTGTTCTAGTAGCCAAAAGTGATATTTGAGTGTAAGAAACACAAAGTTGTGTGTGCAACACTATTTACAAGGTGTTCACTCATCCCAATTGTCAGGACATCCGAAGTTAGTTCATGGATTAAAAGCCTGTCACACAGACTACACAGAACACACAGCTTCTGTTAGTCACATTAGAAAAAAAGCCAGTTCCACAGAACTTTTAAGAATGTGCTAGAGGTTTGGGAGAAGGGATACTACCTTGTTTTTGTGATCTTCTGCTACGCAGTTTTGTTTGACCTGCTCCACACGATCTTCTACAGACTACATAACATCACACAGTCACAAACACAAAACACATGCACAAACAAATATAAAAAAAGAATGAAACATTCCAAACTAGATTTTAAAGGCCACTCTGTCAGTAAATGATGACAAATGTATTTTTAACTTTTTATAAAAGGCACAGAAGCTAAGACAGGAATCTAAACAAACTCACTTAAAATGTAATGCCTCCTAAATGAACACAAAATGTATGATATAGTAAATAAATGGAGGAGTAATACACACACAAACTCCATACTTACAGGAATTCTAAAAGATATTAAATAATATACTTATTTCCCATGATATTTATGTGTTTGCTAAAATTTTCAGTTAGAACACAGCAGTCATAACTGGTACAATTTGTAAAGCCCCATATTATATATTACTATATAATATTACCTTTATATGTATATATTATTCATGCATATATACATATACAGAAATGAATAGCACATTTAAATTTCTTTTTCAGTATAAAACACCAAAAAAAGAGAATTTTCAAATTTCTTTGCTTATTACTGTTATTGCAAATGTTCTGTTTATTAGGATAGTATTCAAATACTAAATTGTATTATTTAGTATAATTATTTTATTATTTATTATTTAGTATTCAAATATAGGTTAGATATGTCTTGTTTAAAAATATTTGGTTCAGTTGATATCCCAATCAACAACATGGCAGTCATGTTGATTTTGAAAAAAATCCAAACATTGTTAAATAAGAGAAACTGAAATATCAATGAAAAATGAGAAGAAAAATTAAATACTGAGAAGACTGAGGAACAGTTATAATTGAGCTTTGTTTTGAAAAAAAAAGTTACATCCTTTGTTTACCTCACTCGGCTTTCTTTTCTTTGTGAATATATATCTTATGAAAGTCTCCTGAAGAAGTTCTTGCTTCACAAGAAAATGCCAGAGCCTTTTTGCGGGAAGAGCTGAGTAATCCTTTGATCTGGATAAAACAGAAGAAAGAAAGAAACACAGAGTATCCTGAGCAGAAGGGAGGGTGCCTGTTCCTGTGCCCAACCACCTCCTGGGTGAAGAAGCTTTTTCTAATTACACACCTAAGCCTCCACTGACACAGCTTCAGGCCATTCATTCCCTTGTGTCCTGTCACTGCCAGGGATCAGAGATCAGTGCCTGCCCCTCCTCTTCCCCTCACAAGGAAGCTGTACCTGCAGTGGGGTCTGCCCTCAGTCTCCTCCAGGCTGAACAGACCCAGTGCCCTCAGCCACTCCTCACAGGGCTTCACCTCCAGACCCCTCACCACCTTCACTGCCCTCCTTTGGATGCTCTCGAATAGTTTTATATCCTTATTGTATTGTGGCACCCAAAATTGCCCCCAGCACTGTTTGACTCAGTTGTAGTTTAATATATTGAGAAAAGCAAGCTATTTTTGAGTTGAAAACACACTTCGCTATCTGCATTTACAGACACCTCCAGGCATGACACTGTCTAAACACAAGAGGATTAGCCTTAAAAGGACCTTAGTACAACTGTCTTTCTCCTCCCCCACACATCTGCATGTATTATATAACTCTTCTGTTGCTTGGATAGAGTGAGAGACAACAGCTACTGAAGGGATAGTAAAACAGGTTGAATAGTGTGTTCCCAGCAGCAGCCACTGGCCTCTATTCCTACAACCTCTGCTCTTTCCTCATTTTCCTTTCTTGTTGCAGCTGTGAGAGGTGCAGCAGAGGAAGTAAAGGCTGCTGCAGGAGACTGGCAGCTGCATAAGAATGAACACAGGGATGTGGGAAAATGGTTTATGTAAAACTTTGGCTACTAGACCTAAGAGCTAAGCAATCTTTGTTTGGCTGTTTAACATGAGGAGGAAATGCTCTTTAGAATTTCTGTGATCAAAGAATGTGTTTTTTCTAGGCAAAAAATACTTACTTGAAAGGTGTGTTCTCAGGTTCAATCATTGCTTTATTGCGAAGAAGAGCTGGTCCTGCCCCTACACCCAGGTCACTGGGGTAAGTATTGATGTAGTTTGGAGGTGGGCCTTCAAACTGGTCCATTCTATCTTGAAGGATCTGTTCCCAGTGTTCTAAATTTTTTATTACAGCAATGCCCAATGGAGATGTTACAGGCAGATCTAAACAGAAATATTAATGAAGTAAGGTTCAGAGAAAAAAAAATTAAGCTACAGTGAGTATAAAACCCTCATAATAACATAACCATCCAAAATAATCTTGAAAAGGAAATGTACATGCTGGCAATTGTAATATTTAACGTTTTTGATTATTTTAATTTTAAAGTTAGAATTAAAATGTGAAGTCTGACAGAAAGACATACATACAGAAAAATAAAACGTAAAGCAGGATTTAGCATACCAGTAAATTCCAGACCAGCAATGGGAAAGAAGTTCTTAATGTTGTGCAGAACTAATTTTACCATTGTCAGATGTAGAAGAGCCCAGCTGTATAAAAAGAATAGATTTAGTCATGTTAAAAAAGCATTATGAGTTATCTACAGAGTATTTTTCTTCTTCAAGCAAATACACAGGTTAGAAAAACACTGTAGAAAGATTGTAATTAACCTGCACCTCATTGAAAAGCTGCATGCTTGAATCAGCAGTCTAAACCGTTATTCTAGAGCTGGCATTGTGGTACGTTATGTTGAGTCTTAAAAATGAAAATGGGTGTTTCTCAGTTGTTTTCCCCTCCCCAAAAAAACTGCAAACCACACAACTTTAACTTCCTAATCCCTTTTTTCTGGCAAGTAAATGGGGAACTGTTATTGTGATGAGAATTTGTAATTTTTGTAATCCCATTGCCATAGACAAGTCTGCCCACAGTACTAAAATTGTTTCAATTACGTTGGATGGTGCAGAAGTGACAATTTCTGCTGACCTGTAAGAATTGGCATCTGTGTGCTCCTGGATCTGCACGTCAGAGAGGAAAGCATCATCCTCTTCCTCATCACTGTGAATGCTTTCATCAGAATCATATATAACACCACTGTCTGATAAAGGGAGAAAGGGCTGCAATGCAAAGCAAAAGTCTGTATAAAAACAATATTCTCATCTCTTCTCTGACTTTACTTATGACTCCCACAGAGTTTAAATGACAGCAATTTAACCTATAAGTCAATGTCCCTAGAAATACAATTAATTAGCAAGGGGGGGAAAGTGTTAATCACTATTACTGACAAGAGGCATGTTTTGAAAGTGAAGTAATGGACTTGGAGGCTCTTTATCCTTTATTATCAGGATAATATTCTGCATCTTACTACTAAGAGTGCTCAAAATTTTCACTTTATTTTTGTCCTTTAAAACTTAATGGAATTTTCAATTACCTTTGCCATAAAATAATCCCACATGCTGAGTTCTGGAGGAATAAACTTTTCTTTGTAAGAGGGTCTTTCTGCAGGTACAGGTGGTGGTACATTGCTGTCTTTTACTGGTCTGCCTGGCACCAGCATTCTCATGTTGAACCGACGGCGGTGTTTATCCATTTCTTCTGAAGGAAGAGGAGGTGCTAAATTCAGGTAGTTAAAAAAGCTGATATTAGTATTGCATCTTTAAAATGTCTGTATTTTATAACTGAAGCAACTAACACCACTGTTATTGGTACTAATTTCTACTGATTTAGAATCAAAGCCAGCCTACATAAAGTAAGTGTAATCATAAAAAAATTTCATTATGATAAATTCAATAACTGTGGCATTTAGACATTGGGTATATTTTGAAAAATAGATTTTACATTTACATACTGGATTAAGTTCTTAGGAGATGTAGCTTTTAAAAAGTCTTTAAGTTGAAAAATTTCTCAAGAGAGAAAAAGTCAGAAAATTTGTTGAGAAATAAAGTAATATGTAAAATATCACTAAACAATATGCTGCACAATTAGAAGTTACTCAAATATAAACCAAGGAATTCTTAGGGTAGCAAAGAAAATATTTGAATAGAAAGACAGGCTTTTTGACAATTAAAGGTTATGATTTAAAATGCCTTAATAGTAACCAAAATATTAATGAGGAATTTGTTTTTTGAAGTGTTATTGGCCTGGCAACATTGAATATTACACTTACTTTATTACAAGGGAGCTAGGTATTTAAAAACTATTCTGTTGTCCAAAAAAGCCACTACTAACACTCATCTACACTGCAAGTCTTTACAAACCTTCATTACCATCCTCTGAAACATCAGAAGCTGTAGCAGCTTGAAGGTTAAAGAAAAACAGAATACATCTAAATGAACACAACTTACAGAAGTTATTAATGCTATTATCTTATGAACATAATTGCCCTAAATGAGTTTAACTTATTCCATGAATGACAAACACCTGTTGTGCATACTTGTAATGGTGCAATGCCTTATTAGTGTTTGGTTTTATATTCTGGAGAGAGAATGTCTAATTTTTGCATAAGTTTCAAGCCTATTGGTGATTTGAAAGTCTGTGTGATGTGATTTTGAGTATTGCTGAAGTTTATCACAAATGGTTGTATCTGTCTTTGTCTTCAGAGTCTGAATTCAATCTCCACTTTTGCTTTTCCTCATGCAGCATATTAACATGTGCTCATCTTTGAAGAACTCTGGGTTTAGTGGGAGCTTACATATGCATAGCTGTTTTTCTGCCAGATGAAGTTGGTATTCTCTGTGGTCTTGTGCTAGGTGAAATCCTACCTTGCAATGGAAACTGATTTCAGAAATATTGTTTCCTACTTATTGCAGTCATTAAATAACAACACTAATCTCCCATAAAAAACCCATAGGTATTAACACTGATTTATGTGTTAATAACTGATTTATACTGATTTATATTATTTAACTGATTTATATTTAACTATTTAACTGATTTATATCACCCGGGTTTTTTTCCCTAAAAATAATGGCTGAAATGCCTGAAAAATGTTATAAATAAGCACCTAATATCACTTTTATTGCTATAATAACTATACAGTTTTAATGCAAATTCAAAATGTGCTGTATACCATTACAAACGACAACTGTGAGGCTATTATTTATTTCAGCTTTTTAGTTAATGTGTTTTCTTGCTGGTAGTTTCTTAAATTCTGTTCTTTAAAAGGAAGGAAGGCTCTCCTACCAGAAGAGGCCCAAAATGCACACCATGGGTGTGACCTTTGGTGAGCAGTGTACCTGGGATGTTTTCAGACTGCCTGCGGGGTTTCACGAGCAGCTTGACTCCCCCACCAAAGACAGCAGCCCACATGCGGCTGTTGAGGGGGTGCGCCGCCAGCCGGAACAGCTCGTTGCACGAGTTGGTGGCCAGGGCGTGGATCAGCAGGCTCAGGTACACAGCCACAACAGCTTCACACAGCAGGATGTTCAGCTTTGGTTGGTCTTCATCCTGAGCTGAACTTAACAGGTTGATAAGTGAACTCACACCTGCAAAGAGGAAAAAGTTCTGGGATTAAATGAGTAGGAGGATAAATGGACAAAAAGAAAATGTTTTACTGCTACACTTTATGGTAAACACTAGTAGCCACATGATGCTTTTATTCAGATGAAACATACTATTAACAGTTTTCTTAAAATTATAAAGATCAAAATTATAAAAAGCCTTCTTGGGTCTGGGACTTTTCCATTGCACTTCTCTGAAAATACTATGGGCAGTTTAGTGTGCCTATGAAATTCCTGCACCATTTCCACAGTTTATGCTTGTACATCAGAATTAGATGCTTTGACAGCTATTTGAAGTACAGCATAGATGCAGGACAGTACTGTGGAGACAATAGAGGCAGCATTTCTAAGGGGTTAGGCAGACTGGAGGAAAACATTTTGTGGTGACAAATTGTCATTAAGTTTATCCTAAAGATCATGGTCTCCTCTTCAAAGAAGGTGTTTTCCATGTACACAATTTATTTTTATTTGTTTTGATATGTGAAAAAGTGAAAGGCTGTTACTGTTTTGAGAATTAAGCTAGAAACATCTGTCATGGATTATCAACTATTTCATCCCTCATACAGGACAGTGAAATCATTTTGGCACATGGAGCTGGTCCAGTGGAGCTAAAAGTAACCTTATTTTAGTCTCACCAGGCCACTGAGCAGGAGATGAGCTTGGAGTTGCGTGCTCTTCGATGCTTTCTGTCCTCAGTCTGCGTCGATCACTCAAAAGCAGTCCTTGATAGACCATCCCAGTAAACTGATTTGCTTCTGTTTGACTGCTACATACAAATAAATTTTTTTTCTGATGAGAAAGTGAGTATACCAAGTGCAAGTGACATATTTTCCTACTGTTTACTGAAAACCCCTGAATGGTGTTATTTTATCTGTGTAAAATTGATCGGGCATATCAAAGTTAGCAATGTTTAATGTGTAAAAGTATCTTCACCCATAAACAAGCATTTAATCCCTTTTTAAGTCACATGCAGGAAGAATTTCCATTTAGGATGCCCAAAGTATACTGCAAATGTAGGACTGTATGAAAACTTCCCTCTTTACCTGTAGCTGTGGCTGTCACATAGTGCTTGATAAATGGATGCAGAAAGTGAAGCTGCTAAAGAATGAAGTGTGTACACCTAAAATAAAGAGAACCAATGAGCAATATGTTTCATATAAAAGGTGAGTAAAATACATTTCTTTCTAAAGGGTATTGGAAACGTGTTCTGCAGGACTGTCCTAGTTTTAAAGCAAGTGCAAGAAATAGTAACTGAATGTTACTTTGAGTTTGCAGTACAGTGCTTAGAAAATCAACACTATTTGTTCAAGAGAATTTGATGGCAGTAAACACCTTCTAATATTATCTCAAGATAATTAACTTGATTCTAATACAGAACAGCCACAGTAAATGAGCATACTGAAGTAGTGATTAAGCATGTCCTGTTATGACAATGAATTTGATGGAATGGTTCCTGGAAGCTGCACAACACTGCAGTTCAATGTAGTAACAGCTACTCAATATACATAAAATACAAAAAGTTTGTGTAGTCATGATATAATATTTTTGTCTAAAATCTCTTTTCTTACCTCAATTATGTGCTTATGAATTCCTTTAGTCTCCAGGAATAACAAAATAACTGGTTCTGCCTCACAATGCAACAGAAACAGTCCAGTTCTTAAAAAGAGGAAATGCAAGGATTTCTTGGAAAGTTCAATGAAATCCGCAGTGTGAAGAAAATGATACTGTCCAACTGTTAAAAAAGCAAACTTTCCTAAACTCACCCTGTACTCATTCCTGTCTTTTCCTGCTACCCTTACATTTCATCAAACATTAGGCCTTAGATTAAAGCTATGAATTACCTTGACATCTTCAATATTAGGATGTGGTGGTGACTTCATCTGCACAATAGTGTAAAGTATATCATGGATGTGGTTGTTTAAGTACAGCACAGGATTAGCTATCACAGTTTTTGTGGATGCTATGCTTGCAGAAAGCAGTGGTAGTGTTGTGGGTAGTGGAAGAGGAGACTGAAGTTGCTTTACAGTAGTTTCCTGTTTTAAAAGAAAGATTGTATTTTAAATCATTGCTTTGAAAAAAAAATAGAGATAATTTTACATCTTAAATATATTTCCCAGATTATTTATCCTCTTCCACTGCTGTCTACTCAGTACAGACAAGATTTTACTGTCAAAAGCAAGTTATTATTTACTATAATTATAAGGTTCAGACCTGACAGCCATGTTTGCTGGAGCACATTTTGATTTCATGCAGGAAGAGTATTTTCATGTAGTTCATTAGGAAGTGTGGACATTGTCTGTTAAGAAACAGTAACTAAAAATGTACTTGCAGTAGCACAAGTTGGTACAACTGGTCACTGGTCTGAGTTTAGGAACAAAGCCAAATATGTACTCATCTGAGTTTCTCAAGGGGAAACAAACAGAACTTTAAAAAATTATTTCATGTACATTCTAAGCCAAGTACCACCAAAACAGCTGTCTTTTGCCCCTATTTTAAATAGGAGAAATCTAGGACTAGAGCATGTGAAAAGACTTGCCCAGTATCAGATTATTTGCTGTAGCTCAGTGTAGTTAACATTTGCTGTAAAATATCTCTTTTTGTATGAAATGTAGAAAATGCCACAACAGAGTAAAGAGAGTAGTACCCTGTCTGACTTTATATTATTTGTTGAGCCTTGAAGCTAACACCCCATTCCTTCTAGCTCCTTTGCATGATTTGCAGAGGTCTACGAATGAGATTTTGTTTTATTTCACTAACTGTGAATTTAATTTATTACATAGGTACCTAGAAATTGTGACGAAAATTATGTCATAGTAACACATACATTGCTGCAGCAACAATATAAACCAGCAACATTTATATTCCATAATCATTAATAGCCTGATCTTCAGTGTCATATAGCAGATTCTTCAGAACCAAATAATCTGTATTGGGAAAAGCAGCACACTAAAATAGCAAATTCTTTCTCCAGGAACATTAAAATTATAAAGACCATTAGACTTACAGAACATTAGCAACATCTATCTAGGCACAAACTCATGCATTTGACATAACTGACAGTCTAGAACTCTTCACATTCATCAGCAGAAATGAATTTTGAATTTGCTTCACCTGCTGTGACTCCTGCAGCAAGAATTTCAGCTCCATCCTTACAGATGCTAAACCTCCACCTTGTGCCCCATGGAGACTACAGTAACTGAGGAAAACTCTGAGCAGAGCTTGGTTCTTCTGCAGCCACCACTTGCGCCTCTCAGCGTGCTCTCGCTTTGCCTGTAACCTGCGTCTTTCGATCTGATGCCGTTCGTACGAGCCAATGTCTGGCTTATCCATAATATCTTCAGGGTCAAGCAGATCCCCATTTACTTTGGTATATGTTTTACAGTAGTCTTTGTCCCCTGTGTCATGGTTGCATATTTCATGCATAGCAGCAATCTCTTTTTCCAGCCAGTTGTACAGCTGAAATCTGAGCTTTCCTCCATCCACTTCATAACCTGTAGCCAAAGTCCTCAGTTCAGTCATAAGGATTTTCAAACAGGCTCTGAATTTCAGTTGCTCAGCAATAACATCAACCTCAGTGTCTCCTGCCTCAGAAACCTCCCCATGTGGTGTTTGAGCCATGCTGGTGTCTGAGGTCCTCTCATCTTCACTCTTAGAATCAGACTTTTTCATCATTATCCCAAGATCCTTGTCTTCTTCATCTGATCCATTCTTGTCTTCACCCCAATCAAGAGTAAGGGGCTCATCATCAAATTTTACTGCTGGTTGACTCCAGTCAAATTGTGCTGAAGATTCAACAGTACTCTCCAAAGCAAACGAAGTTGAAATGGGTTTTGACCAGTCTATATCACCACTTCCAGCACCATCTTGTAGGGCTTTGGAATCTGAAACATCAGCCTGGACCGAAGGACTGGATGGATCTTTTTCTCCAGCTAGAGGTGACTTTTTTCTTATTTTTGGAATTTTGGAAAGGACTTCAAGGGCTAGTACAGGGCAGCCTACTTTAAAATGAGCATTTGCAGTAGTGAAGAATAATTTTCTTTCTATAAGATTAATTTTGTCAACAAAGCTTTTCTCAGTTTTTAGACCTAAGGTGGCGAGAGTTCCTTCTGGTGAGCTGAAGTATCTTCGGATGAGCAAAGGGTGGGTGCGAAGATAGTTGTAGAAACTGAACACCACAGGATTGCAGGATTTGACAATAACTGAGGAATTAAACAGATATGACATCTACTGAAAATGCCTTTTAGATGGTGTTATTCTGTTTTGCAGTTATTTCCTGCATTAGAGATTTATCAAAACACACAAAGACAATTTTGGGTCTAGTGACCAAAATAAAATGAAATAATTACTTATTCTCCACAAAAAGAATAAAGGTATCAGCTGAATGAATAAAAAGATACAAATTCTATCATTTGCCTTGCAATTACATTGCACTCAGCTAAGCTGTAAGGCAGCTGAGATGATCATCCAGGTAGAGATTTCCCCAAGGAAATTTCTGGAGGGAATATGAAACCTATGTGGCCACCTGTCACTTAACATGAATCTTGAATAGATGGGATAGGAAATCTTGCTACAATATTGCTAATTCCTAGAAGTAAGAATAATAATTTAAGTCCACTGGAAAAAGGACTAACCAGCATTCATTACTAGAAAAGGATTGTATGGAAGTGCTAAACAAAGACAGTTCTCCTGACCTTAGCTGACAGCGGGAACTAAGTTTGGTGTTAGAAGGTTGAAGACCATCTCTTCTTTTTCTTAATATGTTTGCCCTATCAGATTATTATTTTTTCCCTTACCTGGGTTTTCATCATCATCTTTGGGTGTTTGTTCCAATAATGTATCCAGTGCTCGTGTGTAATCTTTCATTATCCAGTATGCAATGCTTCTCAGAAATGGATCAGAATGCAACTTAGTACAGCTGAATCCAGTTCCATCCTTCTGGCAACCCAAAATCTTTTCATAGAGAATGGAGGTGTATGTGACAGAGGTTTCAAACTCTGATTCATACAAACGAGCAATGACCATGGCCAATTGGATGTCTTCCATTTTCTCAAGGCACACCTATGATAAGCAGTGGGGAAAAGGTTGTTTTATAAGGGGAGTTCTGTAAAATAAAGTGAATAGCAATATATGTTTACAGAACAGATTTTTTTTTCTCCTCCTATTTGTTCTTTGAAGTATAAATTAATCTTCAGGTCAAAAATGTGGTAAGTGATAGATATCCAAGTAACATTTTCTTCTGTTTGGAAAGAGGTGTACTTTCCTCTATTTTAGGGATTTCAATAAGCATAGCAGTACATAGCATTAAAAAAATAATATGGCAGAAGATAAGGATGTCTATTTTTATTCCATCTAGTAGAATAATTGCATCCTCCAACTTTCATGTTATTATGTCACTGGTAAGATATTTTTCACACCATCTCATGTAGAATTACATCTCTGAGGAAAACACATTCTCAAGTGAAGACAAACATACTGAAAATAAATAGGCAGATAGTCTAAAAGTTCTCTAAATGCCATCCTCTCCTGAGAGATAGTGCTTAGCTTATGATCCTTCTCACAGTTCCCACCTCCCTTGTGGCAAGCGGCATCATAGCTTCACTAAAAGGGGATCCCAGAACTGCTTCACAAGAGAACTCTTGACTTCTTTTTTTTTACTTAATGTTGAACCAAGAGGTCATGCAGAATAGCTCAAGGCTGAACAGAGTGCTACAACTTAACTGTGCAGTTCAAACAAAGTTTTGCCAGAAGGGTCACAGTTCCAAGTACTCCCAAGAGTACTTCCACTGAGAAATGGTATCTGAACAATTATTCTGGCCTTCAAATCAGCTTCCCAGTTGCTTTTCACAGTAGTGTGGAGGTAAATGGTATGTCTGCAGGGCAAAAGGGGGTCCTGTGTAGACATACCATCCCATTTCTGCTGCCACAAATTGTGAAAACTTCATTAGAGGACAGCTTGTAAGGATGCAGTAACAGGTCAAATCAGAAACTGAAACTTAATTTCTCAAAAGCAGATACCTCTATAGCATCTTTTAGTGAACCTGCTAGCAAGAAAAATGCAGCTGACTGCTCAAAACGTTGTTTTCCCAACAAAGCAAAAGCATTTTTTAAAGCAGCTTTACGCCATCGGTCTTCATTGAAGTTGTGGCTGAAAAAGGCAGTCATCTTTTCATCATGCTGGGACCTGCATAAAGAAATGCAATGTATAGAGCTATTTATTATGTACCTTAGCATACTATCACTTGAACAACATTACTTGAAATTAAACTCTACTCTTGGATGAGTTCTGTTTTGCATTCCTGGTTCAATTAAGATTTAATCAAACTTCAAGTCAGCAGAACTCACCTAAACAGACCCCACACCACTGCCTTTTTCTTCATAGCAAGGTAAAAAAGTGCAGCATCTAAGGCATCATTGTTCCTCTGGAATGAAGCTTTTGCAACCTGTAGTGAACAAAGTCTACTATTGTTGAAGAAAATATAAAAGCTGCTGTTAGCTAAATAACCTGTGTTCTTTGTCACAGAGGATGGGAAGGTAGACTGTTATCTCTACAAAGCAGCAAAGTAATTTGTGAGAATGTTTTATTCCTATCTAACAGAGTTCTATGCTGCAAATGCTTTTAAGAGTCAGAAATACAGCACTATTGCAGAAAGCAACCCCTCTCAAGCACAGTGGGACATTAGCAATGTGCAAATAAAAATGATTTTCTTTAAAATTGTTACAGTAACTCATACTATTAGGTGAAATTCCTCTGGCAATCCATTGCTTAAAAATGCTTAAGCTAATAGCAGTATTTCTTGAATGAACACTGTTTGGGTTTTATATAGGACTCTTATGTAATTGGATTTGGAGTACTAGGATAATTGTTTTGCCCCTGGATTCTTTGAATAAACTGTAGCATTTAAAAATGTATTTTTACATTAGATGGCTTGGAAATTTAGTGTAGTAGGCACATCTAACAGCATGGAGCTAGAGTCTGTAACCAGTAAAAAGTACCTTCTCAATGCACCTTCGGAGAGTGTTGATATTCCTGACCCACCAACCAATGCCCATCGCTCTCAGCTCAGACCACTGTGGGTCTCCCTTCTGGATAGCAGGAATCATATTGATCAACTCCTCCTCAGCCTCAGAATGGAAAGCCCATGCAAAATGGCAAGTTGACAGGCCTAAACAATAACATAAACCAATACAATTCAGAAGACTAAGAGTTGCTAATAAGTAAATGGAACATTTCAGGGATGCAAAGTGGGGCCTCCAACCCAAGAGTTGGGTACATCTGAGAGACACTGATTCCCTCAAAAGGAAGTAGAGCTTTTAAAGGAACAGCTGAAGTACCTTTTGCTTGCTAGGGATGTCCTCTCCTCTGTACTTCTTTCAAAATTTTCCAGTACCCCATTCATAACTATGAAAGATTTATATGTTGAAGGACCAAAGGAAAAATATTCTGTTATCACAGAGGCAGACCCATTTTGGGCCAGAAACCTTTCTCTCTGCTCTTTAGGTGGTAACTTCTTCGCTTTTATTGTGAAATAAGTTTTCTTATTGCTGTATTACCAACATTTACTCAGATTGAGCAAAAAAACCCCACCCTACTGTGATGAAAATAATAAAATATTCCTTAAGATAAACCCATGCTCATGTAAGTAAATGTCTCAATTCTTCTAGCAGAAACAATGAATTACATATACCATCTGTGTTTTATCTGGTTGGGCAATTTATTCATGCCTCAAACCGGATAGGTCAGAATCTTCTATTCTAGAGCTATCCTTTTTTTGCTATTTACAGTGCATGTAGGGAAGCCTACACCAAGCCTTTGCAAGAATAATGGCCTTAATGAAATAGAAAATGAATATGCAGAGAATAGAAGTATGGCATTATAAATGAAAGGCAAGCAGACGCTGTGAGGGTTACCTTGGTGGAGCAGCTGGACACGGTACAGGGGAGGCAGGGATGTCAGCAGGCAGGTGTGCAGGCGCATGGCCAGCAGGTACCGCAGGCCACATTCATCCAAGGTATCTCTTCCTGTGCCATAGGAAACACACTTTTAAACATGTAGCTGACTACAGCAGGCATAGATACAAGCTATCATAACAGTGTGTGAGGAATGTATGAAAGTGCCATAAGACTGCTGAGAACCTGAACTACAAGATATTTATTATGTATGAACTACAAGTTCTTACTTACGTCTGTTTTCCTTTCCTGCTGTATCTAACCTGGATAAGTGATGCGATCTTTCAGCGTTGTTATCCCAAAATACCCAAGGACTAAGTTTACCTTTGTAAGAATGTCAATTCAATAATATGTCAGTTACTAACCTGAGTAATTCTTATCTCTGTTCTCATCTAGTTCAGTGCTTGTCGTGGCCACAGTGTCTGCCAAAGCTACAAGGAACATCTGCTCCAGCCGAGTGAGGCCTGGCAAACTTGAGTGCATCAGGTGGCTTGAAAGGACACTGGCGTGTTCTCGGCCAAAGTAAGTTGGCCCATACTGTGACAGATTAATAACTTTGGATTTACTCTCTCTCTTTTCAGGCTCAAAATCTATAAAGTCTTCGGTTGTAACAGGTTGAATCTGGAACAGATCTGAGTACTGATCCTCTGTTTTTCTCTTTGCATGGTCTTCAGAGCCCTGAGGTATTTTAGAAGTTTCTTCGGCAACATAGGTGGCATCCTGATCTGCAGCAAGCAGTGCATACAGCGGCAGTGGGGGAATTGAGTCTATCTCTGTGTAGTCTCGGGTCCCATCTTTCCCAGCAGTAATGGTATCCTTGGCAGTGCTGCCACTCACACTGATGGTGCGGGAAAGATGGCGTTTAGGACCAGCTCCTTCTCCAGCTTCCGTGTCTTTGACTATTGCAACTTCTCCTGCAATGCATTTAACTAAATGCGACAGAATGGCTTTGGCTCGGCGAACTTTACCCAGGTCCATCAGTTCTAACAACTGGGTTGGATGATACTGGGGTAGAGTAGGTGAAAGAACATGAGCAGCTTCAAAGAGGCCCCCATCCTGAATTACAGTTGGAGTGCCAAAAACATCATCCACAACACCTGCCCCATCAATTACACTGGTCTTCTTCACTACTGCGCTTGTTTTGAATGGATCTTGTGTTGTTGAGTCTTCAGAAGGAAAAACGTCACTTTCTCCATTACCAAACTTGACGGCGTGTTTCCACTGGGCATAAACATGCATTTCACAGTCCATGCCCACCACCAGTATTCCATCTCTCACCCAGGACAGAGACACAGGCAGGGAAGGAGTGCCATCCACGGATGAAACCAAATCAATGGACCTCAGCAACACCCACTTTGACTTCACACCTTGTTTTATGCTCCCGCCTAGTGGCAGGGTGATGACAGCTACTCCCTCTTTGCTGCTGGTTTGATCTGTTACAATCCCTGAAAGCCTTCCATACATGAAGATGTTGGCACCCACTCCAACTGTCAGTATATGTGAACCATCTTCTTTTGAAACCCAGTCCAAATGCACCAAATGCTTGATACTGGGCACTAGGTATTTGTCTTTATTCAAAAAAGCATCTGACTTACTGTAAACAAATAAATTACTGTCCACACTGACCCTTGAGTCAAGTACACTTCCAACTTTAACTAAATCATCCAGATGAATTGTCTGTTCCAAAACCCACTCTGATCCTCCAGTAGACTCACATTCAAGTATACAAACATGCATGGAAAATTCTTTGGAAACAAACCCATTATGCTGTATGGGTTGTTTGTATGCCACTGCAAGACGTCCTGTGTAAGAACAGCTAACAGCAACCGGCCTTCCTACTATGCTCACTGTACTGCTGTTGTCTTCCCCCTCATCATTCATTAAAGGCCATTTTCTCCAGTGGTAGGTCTCCTTCTCCTCAGTTCTGCTGTTTGGGTCAGTCTCTACAGTGCATCTCCAGAACCGCACTCTGTTGTCCGAACAGGACGTTACTATCAAATATGGTGCGAGGCAGACAGGGTATATGGATGAGGAACTCAAGTGACCTAAGTCAGAACAAACATATTTACTTTTAGTAATACACAATAGAATGCCTTTATGATTAAAGCAGACATAACGCTGTCTACCTACTGCTAGAGAACTTTACAACCTGGTGTTATTTTTTAAATTTGGGTTTGGATAAGGGCAAATGATATCAGAGCTGGTAACAGTCTTTCAGCTTGAACATTACCTATTATCTGCATTTCTGGTCACTATTCAAAGAAGATAAAGTGGAACTGAACTAATTCTGAGAAGGGCTCTTAGAACAATGAGAGGAATACAAAGACAAACAGAAGAAAGGTGTAAGTGCATCAGGAAAAAAACCCACTATATATCAAATGCTGGCAAATGAGCAACTGGGTATAAACTGTTCATTAATAGATTAACACTAAAAATTACATTTCCAACTATTAGAGCAGTAAGTTTCAGGAACAGCGTTCCTGTGGGGACTTGATACATTTACAGAAGAGTAACATGACATGGGCATGATGATTTGAAAGAACCTTTTCAGTCCTTTGTGTTTTCTGTATCAGTAAATCAGAGTATTATAGGCTGGGGAGATACAATTCTATAAACTAGGAGATAAATCAGTGGACCAACTGTATAGCAAAAATTGTAAAAGTTACCTGCTGAAGGAGTTGCTCTCACTACTTCCACGCCAACAGGAAGATCCAGGGGTTGGCTATACACAAGTCTGGAGCTCAGAATGAGTTTACTGGCAGTCTGAAGGTTAGCAATTGATGAAGATCGTGGTATGGGACTTATGCCAGGTGATACATCTGGAGAAGAATCCACAGTCTTCTGCTCAGGTACACTAAGCTTATTATCTGCTGAAGATGCTTCAGTTGATTTTGCTATATTAAAAATGCCAGAAGTGTTAAAAAATTGTAAGGACAAAGGATTAATATCTGATAATCAAATTTATTTGTTTTTACAAGAGCTCAAGTTGCACACAAAATAATTATATGATGTGTGCATGCTGTGTCAGTTTTATTGCATGCTGTGACTATTCATTTAAGACATCCATAACAATCTGAAATACTGATAGTTTGAAATAAAGAAGCCACTGCTTAAGTACATTACTTATCCCATCAACACGTTTTAATATCGTTAGTAGTTTAAAATGCCATCAATATTTGTAAGGAAGTTTACTGCTTCTATTACATTGATATATTATTCTGAAGATTCTTGATTTTTAGGCTTCTTCTGGGCAAAGGTGATACAATTTGTTTTATAATAAACCACCAAAATTTGTTTTATCTTAAGTAATATGATAGAAATGTCTAAGAAAATTACAACCACTCACTCACCTAAACAGGCTTGAACAGATTTGAGATGAAGATGCCACATTTGAAGAACAGAACAGCCGCTGCTATCTTTTTCAATCACTACCAGGTAGAACTTCTCTGAGAAAGGTGGTGGACGATACCCTGTAATTTACATATCGTATATAAAATATATAAACATATATATTGATATAAGGCCATTAAATTTATATTTAACTGAAATAATTTTTCCATAGCAAAAGATTCTCTAAAACCTGACAATAAAATCCCCATTTTCATCTTTGAAATAAATGGTTAGATTATAAAACCAAATATTGAAACAGTGTCATTAGTAGCATGCTTTAACTGACATTTTGATTACTCATGACAACAGAAGAATTACAAAATAGATAATGACTTACGGACAATCTGAGTATTAATGGCAAATCTATTTTATTAGATATTTGCCTTTCCATTCAGTTTGAACTATTTTGCCAGATTATAAAGACTCTCCTACCTGTCTTCCTTTTTCTTTTGAAGTTTTAAGTCTACTACCAAACCTTCCAGTGACTTTCTACTGTGTTAACTTGAAAGCCAGGTATATTGCCATCATTACCTGCAACTACCTATTGATGCAGAAAATGTGCTTCTCTTCTGTTCACATTTTATATACGACATAAACACTTTGAAAAATGTACTTTGTCACATAAGCTGTTTCACTCTAAGCAATTAGAAAGTCTTTGTTTAACACCATTTAGCAACAATTCATATGAGCAATACATGACAGCCATTTCACTAAATTTTACAGATTCTCATTTAAAAGTAAATTACCACATGCCAGCCAGATTTTAGTATTCCTGAAAAACATTTTTTGCTACCAATTTAATTCATATTAGTTATAGTTCATGCTATACCTTGTGATGGCTGGAAAAATATCTCAGTTTCCTTCCCTTCTGCATCCTCCTTATGTGGTTTGTATCCCAAAATGAAGTCTTCTTGGAAGACATGAAGCAATTGTGTGTTTGAGCCACACTGAAACATTGAGCAATTGTTATGCTTCCAGAACAGTACAGCAACATTTAGTATTAATGCAATTAATTATTTCCTCTATGCAATCTAGCTACCACTGAGCAAGATTTTCTTCTATAAAGTTTAAAATTATAATCAGAAAACCCAAATATTTGCTTTTCCTATTATGAACAGCATGTTCTAGAACTCATCATTTGTATATTGAAATAATTTTACAGAGGTCTGCCAGGACAGATAAATTCTGTAATAATACTTCTGCTGCAGTTATTGACTGATGAATTAGTATCTGATTCATTTTTATTTCTTTGGTGTTGAATAAATAACAGCGGCAAAAAGTCTCAGACTTCTATCCCACTTCAGTGGGAGGACATGACTGCAGCAAATTGCTTGGGAAATCTGAAAAAGGGAAGAAATAGCAGATTTTCCTTCTCTCAGATATCTTAATATCTGTCTTTTCTGTCAGCAACATATTTCTTTGCAGTAACTCTACCTCGCTACAGAGAAGGCTGCTCATGGTGAAATTCTTCCCTGATGGTAAGGAAAAATATATCCCCAAAACAGAGTGGGCAAAGTGATGTTGCAAAACATCTTTTCAACAGATTAGGCTAATTAACAAAGTTATTAAACACCCTTATGTGATACCCTAAAGAGTCAACTATTTATTTACTTTGTTAGTTATTGCATCGAGCTCAATGATACATCCTGGTCGAGCAGTAGATTGTTGGCTCACAATATTAAACACCTCCCCAATAAGTTTCTGAAACAGAGAAAAAGAAGTAGAATTAGTATATTTTTCCTTTGGACAAAAGAAAATTGCAGTTCCTTATGAGAAACTGATGCTTCAAGTTTTTCTTGTTGGCACAAAGCATAACAGAGTTCTTGCAGTTGTCACTTTTGACACTCATAAATAATGTATTTATCAAAGCATGTGCACTGTTGTGAGTCAGTAGCTCTTCACAGGGATGAAACACCAGTTTTTATGGAAGCTAAATATTGCTAATTTAAAGATTTATCCTTGCATAACACCCCATAATGTGTCTGTGCAATGAGAAACAATATACCCTTTCACTTCTCTTTCAAGCTTTTGTCACAACATGTAGAAAACACCTTCAGTACAGCTTATATATAAGCTGAAAGCTCTATTGATTTTTGCTGGAATGTTCATAGTCACTGCTCCTAGAACAGATTCTTCAGACTGATCTGAATACTGACAGGCCCTGTCTTGCAAGATAAAATAACAGAAGAATGGGAAAAAATTAAAGATGTGTTTCTTTATACAATAACAGTACAAGGTCAGGCTTTACTTTTCCTAAAGTCACAGAAATGAAAGATAAAAAGAGTGAAAAAATTAGTTATTGAAAAAAAAAGAAAGCTAGTATGACCCTTAGCTGATTCCCTTATATCCCACCATCTCTGCCCTTCCTCATATATAGATGTAACTTAGGTGGATACACCTCAGCCTTGCTTTTCTGTTTTCATCTTCCCTCTTGCTCTTGACTCCCCTTTTCTGAGAGGGTAAACTAAGAAATCCTATTTTTCCTTTTCTCACCTGCCACAGGTTGGAGAAACTTGTATGGAAATTTTGGTTCAGCGCAGACACTTTTAGTAGTAATAGCTGCATTTTTTCTGCTAATGCTTAAAGAGAGCTGCAAAACATGCAACTATGCAAGATGTAATGCATAAGATCTATACGTGAAATTGCACAAAAATCACACAGAACTAAAGGAAGACAAACCACTGGAAGGGGGAAAAGGTGAGTTACATTAGTTGTATTTTAACAGTTTCAAATCAAACCACTGCTATGTAGAACTTACAGATGATTCAGGGTCAGATAATTCATCCAGCAGCTTTCGTGCATCTACAACAGCTTGATAGAGCCTCAGGTTTTTGCCATCTGATGCAACAAAGCAAGCACTAGCAGAGTTGCAATAGGTACCTAGTAGGAGACACAGGAAAATCAATGAAGAAAAAAATGGCAGCCAATGGCATCAGGCAGTCTATTACAATCCTCACTCAGTATGTGAACATGCTTCAAACATAATTTTCATCAGCATTGAAGCAAAAAACCTAAGCAAATGTGTGCATTAATACAACATCATTTGAACTTTGAAATAATTCCCTTTCTGTTCCTGAATGTACCCAGAACTCCTGAAAAAGGTTCAACAATCTAAGCTGAACTCATGTATGTTTACAAACACTCCACAAAAGCCCCAGTCTGTAGTACACCTAAGGAAATGCTGCCATTCTTTACTGTGGTGATGTTTGATTCACTGTCACCTCCAGGGCATTGCTTGGAAGAGCCAACTCCAGATTCCCAAGGTTGTCACAGACAATTCAGGGTAGGAGTCTAAGGGGAAACTATTCAGCCATAGCTTTCTTCCTTGTTTATTGACCCTAGGCTCTTTACATAAAATTAATCTCTGTGAATATTCCCTTATGCCCTGCAGTTGAAAGTGCAGACATAAAAGTGGAGGGAGAAATAGATACGTCTACAGTTCTGAACAAAATATGAAAAATTGTAAGAGTGTCTTTTTTTCTTTCTCAACAGTATATATAACAGGCTTGACACTCTGATATACATTTTCCTCTGAACTACAAGAATGCAGCTCATTATTTGTGTTTAGAAAACTTTGTGGGATATAGACCAGAAAATGAATTTGTTTTATTTTAAATCAAATATATTATGTATTTATAACTTTGCATTAGTATAAAATTTAATGCTACACCCACAGTACAGATGGCTTTTAGTACTGTATACAAAGATGACAACTACTACAACACATCTTTGTGATAATTAGAAAATAAGTATCTGTGTGGCTTGATAGAATAACATTTGTAGAAGTAATTTTCTTAATTGCAATGGAAAGCTCTAAAATTAAAAACAAAAACTGAAGAATTGGCCAAGGGCATCATACATCAGATGTTATACAGTCTGAACTCTGAAAAAGTGTTCTTTGCAGTTCTGTAAAGTTAATGTAGTTTATTTATTTATAAATATCCTGGGTTCCAACCAGGCTTTTGTAAGCTTCTGGTTGTCTGAAGAACTTCAGTACTGCTTCAGGACCTCCTAAGCAGTTTTAAGCCAGCATGTTAAAGGGATTTGAGCCAATTTAATGCCAATTTTGGCTGAAAATCTTCCCCTATAGTTCTGATATTCAGGTGGTCCAAATACTAGCTCTGTTCAAGCCAGTGCCCCTGCAGCTGCACGAGGCCAGCACCCTAATCCATCAGCACACTTGCATTTGCAAACCACATCAATGCAGAGAGCACTCAAGGAAGCTGCCTGAAGCACTGGGGAAAGGCAGCATCCTGTTCTCTGTGGGAGCAAGGAGTGCTTACTCACACAAAGGAGTTCCTGAGTATCAGCTGATCCACAGGGACTGCAGACATACTCAGACTACTGCAAGTGATTTGCAGTAGCTTAGCCACAAACAAAGTAAAAATGCTTAATTTGCATAGTAAAAGGAAATTTTTGAAAAGTAAATGTAAATACAGTCCGAATAAAACAGTAATTTATTGTAACAAATTAATTCTACAAGACACAGTGTCAACTCTGTCTTGTTCTTCTATATGGAAACAGGCCAGGTATACTCACCAAGGCAATAGCTGGGAATGAGTGTTGGAAGCCAGGCTACGTTAGAGAAAGCAGAGGTGTGAAGAGAGTTAATTCGAGCCAGCTCAGACACTCCTCCAGTGTAGGATAAAGGTCCTATGGGGTCTACTCGCCACAGAATCAGCTCACTGTAGATTGCATTTGGGTCATGGAATGTACGGGTTGCTGCATTTTTAAGCTGCTGCTTAGAAGAACCTCTCTTATGTTTAATAGGATCCATCATCCTGTTTATCCTGTCAGAGTCCCAGGAGGTGTCTGACTCAGGAGTTAACAGAGCATTGTGATGAGAAGATGTCAGCAGCAATGGTAAAACAGAATGGCAGGCCAGATCATTGAGGTGAAAGCGGTGTCCACAGTACCTGAACTTATGGGATACAGTTAGCACAGTAGTGAAAGCTGATTTATCAGCAAAAGTAACTGCCCACTGGTTTAGAGAGCCATCTATGTGTTTGGAAATCATCATTACCACAGGAGAAATTATATTCACATTGTCCTGGGCAAAGCTTGGTCCTTTATTTGCTAGAGTATTATCTGTAAAGTCCATTGTTTTCTGCTGTGCAGCACTGCTGCTGTCTTTTACAAAGACAGGGCAGGCATACATCATAATATTTTTACTAAGGGAGCTAGCATCTCCAGATGGAAATGCAACAGGAATCCTGGAAGAAAATGAAAAACAAAAAAAAAAAAAAAGAAAGAAAGAAATTAGAATATATGAACTCAGCTTCTCAGCTTCAGCCAAAATAAAGGCCAGCTATTTTAAAGGAAGCACTTAAAACGGAATTCCTACGGATGTTCAGCTTTAAAGCAAAGGACAATGTTAACACAAAAAATAATAAAACCATTTCAAATATACCATACCTGAACTTGTCGAAAGATGCCTGGAGTGTATTCATCTAAATACTTCACATGCCACACTAAAAAGGTCCCATCAACAGGATGGATAGTGAAAAGCATATCTGGATTCCTGTTCCATTCTGTTAGGAGCAAGTCAATTTTCCGGTCCAACAAAACTGTGGGCAGAGGCAGGCGTGGGCCCGCTAGCAGAGATGTTTTGGGGCTTCCCTCTCTTTCTCCATCTTCATGTTCTGAAGAGCCTGTACCAGTCCCGGTCTCTGATTCTCTGTCTATAGACAAATCTGCAACAGAAATGTGTCATTTTATGCAAAGATTTCCCTATCTGTTTCCATTCAAAACACAGATTTTAATCTGCTAGTAGTACTAGCTGAACAGAACTAACCAGATTACTAACCATGATCTAACTTCATGTGTAAGCCTTTTTCTTTTTCTTCTGTTTCTTCTTCCTCTTCAGCTTCAATATCAAAATCTTGTTCTAGCTGTTGTTCTGAAATTTGTCTTAGATGCTGCATGAATACTTCAATAGAGGATGTAAAATTAAATTCTTTATTATTCAGCCAGTGGACAACAAAGCCTCCACTTCCTTCATCTATATTAAAAGCAGTTCCAGCCAACACCGAAGGAATATCTGTGGACATTTTAAACAAATAAAAAACCTATGCATTAAACTATATAAAAATATATAAAACTATATCTTAAGCTAAATATTAACCACTCATCTTTTTATTCATATATGTATGTACACACACACACATTTCACTTATTTTAGGTATAACATAATTTGTGCCTGCAAGATTAAAAAAGGTAAAGATCAAGATTTTACATCCAATTGTAATGAAAACAGTAAAGATATTTTAAGGTCAATAAATTTACATGAAAATTTATTCTTATGTGAATGGTAAATGACATTTAGTGGTTCTAACTGCTCAGTTTCATGTGTTGCAATGTTGTCTTGGGTGTATGGATTTTAGGTAAAGCATGTAACTGCTATTTAATCTTTTCCTTCTTTAAAAATATTCTGCATTATTCTACAAAAAGCAGCTGATTTCCCACCAAAAAGACTCTCTTACAGCTCTTTTTCAATCACTACATTCTTTAGGATGCAATTACTCTATTCATCACATACCATGGCCCCCCAAACCAAGAATCAAACACCAACCAGACTGGAAATTTATGCTTCTTTTGCCTTCTGATCTGCAAAGATGAATTTAATTTGGTCATAAAGGTGCTGAAGGTATTCAGAATAAATTCAGCTTCATTTGTCTTAAAGAACTCTATGCCAAATAACAGACTTCCTGTAAGCTCCCTCTATTTAATGAGGCTAAGTTCAGCTTCCTTTATTTTTTTCATGTTGTGCAAAGACATTATTGTAGTCTAATCAAGAGTTGTATTTCTGTATTTCACCTGTATTAGGGTTGATGCTTGCTGCTATGTGGAAGTGACCAAGTGCATTTGCTTGATGGGAAATGTGACGCTGAACTTCGTGAGTGCCCTGCTGATCTGGCAGTACATCTGTGTGGGTAACAAGAACTGAAGATCTCCTTTGTCCTTTTCGCATATTTTTCAAATGATGAATTGTCTGTTGTAGTTATAAAAAATAAATTAATAAATACCAAAAACCACTGCAAGATTAAAAGTTACACTTGCATAAAGCTTCTTTCTACTAAAGAAATGAAGACTAATTTCAAAAGGATTATTTTAAATATATTTCAACACAGATTAGTAACACTTCTGTACATCTGATCTACCCAAAAGTAAAGCTCTTCTAACAGTCTTCTAAAAGTTCCTTTAATATCTCTACTCAGCAACACCACAAAAATACACAGGATTTTGCACAATGTTCATGAACAAGGTGAAAACAATCTAAAAGCAGTAACTTCTGTAATATAATTTTACAATGAATTATTTTTGTATGACTGAAAATTTCTGAGCATATAAAAAGCACAACTGATTTAACAGCCTGAAGTGTAATTCCTCCCTAGCTCCCTATTTATTGATGGCCATAATATTTAAGAAGTAAAACCTTCATCTGACTGTAATGGTCTACAAATGAGTGGTGAGATTTTTTTTGTTTTCTTATCTTTCCTTGGTTTTATATTGATAGTGTAGTGCTTGGGATAACAGACCACCACTTTGTCATCTAGCAGCACTGTCTTTATTAAACACACTTGAGTATTTATATATTTCTTCTGTGTACAAGAAGGATCGACTGTACAGCCACTCACACAACTAAATGGAAGAAGAGATGTTTCCTTCTCTTTTATCTTGGACACTCTCACACATCCCACACAGTTAATTGAAACATTCTCACACTCACATTTGTAGCTGCAGATGATCTTTGGTATGCACTTTCTCATGAGAAAAAGGTGCTTGTTAAGGTTGACCAGGAGCAGCTGCTTCTACAGACAGGTTTTCTCTTACTGTAAACTTTATAGACTCACTAAGAATATAAGACTGTCACTGAAACAAAATTATCAAATGAAGTAACTAAAATTTAAAAGAGTTTATTTACTCTTTTGTCTTTACAATTGCAGACTTTCAGACCAAATCAGAATGAAACCATCATTACTATTCCACATTAAACATTGTCTCTTCCCGTCACTGTTAGTTAACCATATAAAAAGCAAATTGAGTTTTAAAACCATGGCGCTTAAATGCAGATTTGGAGTCTGACTTTTTCAGTGTTTAGTAATAGACTTCAAAACCTGATATGGAATAATTCAGGTTATTCTGTTATGCATATTGGTATTACATAATATACATTCTTAGAACTCTATATCCTTAAATATTTAAAGTTTTAAGAATAGTGAAATAAAAATGTCACAAATTAAGTATTTACATGTACCTCTAGTGCATGTTGTATAGTGTCCTTTTGCTTTCCAGACTGAGAGATGGTGCTGCTGATGCTGGAAGTGGTGGTTTCACAGATCTGCTCCCCCAGGAGAGTATCTTCGGGTAGCAGCGTCTCTGCCCAGAGCCGGCAGATGCCATCGAGGCATGATGTGAGTAACACATTACAGACCAAGCCCCTGATGGCAGAGACAGCAAAATTACTGCCTGGGTAACTCAGTTAGCTACATAGACACAGCAGAAATTGGGAGAGTGTACAAGAATTTAGTAGTTACTGTTTTATCCAAATTTCTGCTTCTCCCCTAACTGAAAGTTAACATGACTATCATTATTAAACCTGGTGATACAGAACTTAATGGGAAGGTGTTGGTATGCTTTGTTTCTTGAAAGTATAAGAAGTCTCATGTTCTTGATGGCAAAACATTAAGCAGAATGTTAAAAAAACACCTGATCAAAGGCTTGCTTGCTTTTTGAAAAAAGGCAGCTTTCAAACCTGGGCATGTACTTGCTGATGTTCCTCCAGGAAAATCCCGTCACTGCTCGGGGATGTGCCAAATAAACAAAAGAAAACTGCACATCCTCTGAGCCTTTTTTCTTTTCTTCATTCTCTTGGGGCAAGAGAGATGACTTCCAACCAGTCATAGGATACCAAACCTTCAAGAGGCAGTCATCCTAGGTAAAGCAATAAAAAGCCAGGGGTTTAGGTAGCTATAATTAAAAATGTAACAAAAAGAAAATCACAAGCAATAAGCAACTGCTGTTCTGGTATTGTTCATGAAAATTTGGATCAGAACTAAAATTCATCTCGCTGTTCAACTAACAGTAGGTGCCAGTAAAAAGTGCTTACCTATTAGGACTTGTAAACCAAAAGAAATCATTCAAATGAGAGGGTGACATTAAAGAGAATTATTAATTGAAAACTTAGCCTGAATAGTGATTTGACAAGAAGTACTACAAACTGAAATAGAATTGATAACTGAATCCAGAATTCACTAAATAAAAACCTTCTCTAATTTATCCAGATATTTGCATATTATGCCAGATAATAATGATCTCATTACTTTCAACAGAAGTAGAAAAAATTGTTTATGTATATCTGAAAATTCATCTAAGTATACTACATCTAAAAAAAATTCAAATATATATATATGTGTGTGTGTATATATATATATATATGTAAAAAACACATACATATATACAAGTCTGTATCACTGTCATTCATTCAGGTTTTCAGTAAGAGTATACAGATAAATCCAATTTCTTGTTGATGAAATCCATGGAATTACACAGATCATAATTTACCTTTGCTAAGACTACAATAGAATGTATGGTCCAGGACTATTCATATTACTTACTTTTGTCAAACAAACAAAAAATACTTCAGAAACTTAATTATTCTTTTTTGTCCTTACCTTCCCAGCTGTTGCAAAATATTCACCATCAGGAGACCATGACATCAAATGTACTGATGTTGCAGTCCTACAGAACACGAGAACAATTTATGTAAGGTCTATTTATTCTAAAATATTATTCCACAGGTATTCAGTTGATTCAGCATTACTGTTCATTATTTAAATTTAATATTAAATTGAGTAAAAATTAGATTAAGTATTTTATAGTTGCTTTGTTAAGCATACTTTTTGAATAGTAGGAGCATAAAAGTATTTTCATAGTTTATTGAAAAGACAGCTCAAAAAATTGGTTTAAGTACAGCAAGCCTAGGCTAGATTCAATAGGGGTGAGGATTTTTTACTTGAAATAACTTATATTGTTCGAATTTTAGGATATTTAAAAACATATTTTAAAATATACGTGAGGTAGCATTGCAATTTGTCTTAAAACAAAAATTATCTCACTTGCACTGCCAGACACATTTCCAGTCATTTAGAACCGGGAGAACTTTATCATCCTTGATCTGACTGCTGGCATCATCATCTTCGTCTTCCTCTAGAATGTCATCAGATGGAGGGGCCCACAATTGCAAAAAATCTGTTGCTGTCAATAACCTGTTACCTGAAAAGGAGTGGTACCAAAGCTATGGAACCAGGATGATGAAGGTATGTTGAAAGATTAAGCCTCTCATCATATTTTGTGAATAATCCAGAACAGGTTGAAAGCTAAACTTTAGTCCATTTTAAATATGATAAGGTATTCCATCATCTCACCCAGCTGGTTTTATTAAAACATTTTGAATTTATAGTATCTTTCAAGAAAGAATACCAAGGCTATTTATTTAGCTCCTCTTTTTGCATTGTTAAAAGGAGAACTTTGAATCATAGAATTGTGTTTATCAATAAATGTTGCAGATGCTTAATAGATATTCATATCTCAAATAAATACACAGACATCTTATAAAGATTCGTGTCTAGGTACATTGTTGACTTCAGTTGAGTTAAATTTTATTTAAATGATTATTAGTGACAATTTAAGTCAGTTAACAACTTAGCGCTGTGATTCCCAAACCAAGATCTTACATAAGAGAGGCAAACACTTGGCACAGCATCTTAACAAATGTTAACTGTAGCCTCACATTTTATGCAATACTGCCTGAGAAGAGGTAATTTAAAATCTGCATATTCAAGCTCTCATTTTATTATATTAAAAATATTTTGTCTAACTACAAATGTTGACCAAATACTTCACAAATGATGCATTACCTTGAGGATCCCAGGCCAGGTTGTAAGTCATAGAACTGAGGAAGAATTGCCCAGTTTTTAGCCACTGACACTTCAGCTGCTGTAGTGTAAAAACAGTCAAGAATTAAGTCTCACATCAACAGCAAAAAAATAAAGATACTGGTATTTCTTTCTATAAGAAATTGCTATTAAGCCTGCTGCAAAAGTCTTAAGTGGTAGACTGCTAAATCTAGTTTTAATATGTTTTAAAATTGTTTTGTAAAATGTAAGTGCATCCCAGGGTGCCCTGCAAACCAGATCTGGACTTGTCCCACATACAAATATTTCTGTAGATTACTTTGAACTACTGTGACCATAGATTTACAGGAACATAAGGGATGGCAGTATAGATACCACAAAGATTGTGAAATCTGCTTGAGAACATCCTCAGTGCTCAAGTGCTCAGCCATGGCTGTGCTGTTTAAACAAGTCTGGGTGCACTAAATAAGTCTGTGCTGTATTTCTGTCCTGCACCTCTCACAACCTCTTCAAATAAGAAATACCAGCTTGTCATTCTAGTATGAGACTCAAGAACAAAATATTGGGAACTCAGGAGAAGTGCAGTCCACAGTTCATTCAGTGGAAGAGACTGCCCATCCAGTTGTATTGTGAAAGGTGGAAACTGTTTATCCATTATTCTGTTGTCTGTCGACATAATATAATAAAAATAACTGGCAGACAGACTTTTGCCTCTTCTCAGAGCCTAAACAGAATTAAAATAATGAAATACACACTTACACAATTTCTTTTATGAGAATTTATACCAAGTGGTTCAAAAATGCAAACAGCATTTCCATATGATGCAGCAATCTGGGGAAAGGAAAGAAAAAAAAAAGTTGAAGACTCAAAATGTAAGGTTAGGAGGCAAGTGGAGTAAGTGCTCCTTAATATTCCAAATTAGCTAAAGAATTTCCAGTACCTCTTCTATGTGCCAGGATTCTTGAAAAGTGAAATTAATACAAATGTAATTAACTGTGTTATGGATATATTTTCTGAAGGCAATTGAGGAAAACACACTCTTGCATAAACCCACCTTTCACATTTTAACTCTAAACAGGGCAGACATCTCTTTCAGTGGCACAAACACAGTCACAATCTTCTAGAGCAACTCCTCTTAATGCACAAGAGAAAGTTGATGCCTTCACTGCTTCTGCTCGTGTTCTGTGTACTTCACAGCTAACTAATGCATTAATTATTAGTGTCTGTGTCCCTAGATTCCATCTTGTATCACTAAATCACTAAATAATAGTTACAAAAAGCAGAAAGAAATGCAACTCTATTTTTAACATTCAAATACAAAAATACATTTTGAGAAGATATAAATGGTAAATAGAAAAATTGAAGCACATATGCCATTGAACCCCTCAGTTTCTTTCACCCACTTATTTCACGGAAATCTCTAAACACAAAATAGTATTTCTTAGGTATTTATCTGGGCCTGTTCCTAATACTCATATCCTTTAAATACTTCTAACTACCTTTAAAACTTCTCTTTTTTCTTTAAAAGATTTAGAAAAAAACTGTTTAAGTCCTTCCCATCCAGGATCTGGTTTCCTCAAAACGGAAATGATGCAAAAGTTCCATGACATTTATTATGAAATCTTATTTCTTCCTTAGGGGGAGGGGGAGAGAAGGCTGCAACAACAGAGTCAGTCCCAAAGTAAAGAACAGACTGTGAGTTCAGAGTCCTGAATGCAGAACCACCCAGGGGTTTGTGGTGGTCTTGTAGGGACCATCTCAGAAGCTGGAATCTCTCTCCCACTCTTACTGGGACTGTGCTGCTGAAGTTCAAGGGCTCTGCCAACCAAATCTGCCCAAATCCTAACTAGGGCTTCCTCAGTACTAGTACCAATTTTTACCCAGCTAATTCTAGTCAGCAGTGACAACTGACAAACAAAATTTGCTCAGTGTACTACTGGAACTCCTAGAAAATTTTTTCCCCTCCTCTTTCTAACCTGTCTCTCTAGCATTGTTTAGGGATTTAAAATGAAACCACAAAGCAAATCAAGGGGCCACGCAGTTATGACAGCTCATAGTGTAGCACTTCTAAACACACTAAACATGCTGAAGCCTTTCTAAAATGTATTTCAAATTCATGACTTTGCAGGATACACAGACACATACACATATGTGTATATATATGTATAGAGAAATGATTTATCCATTTCTTCTTTTATTAGATGGAAGCACACAAAATGGAGTAATCATCATTTCAGTACCATTCCTATTCTGATACTGTACTGTAACTAATGCATCTGCTCACATTTTATCACACCTCTTATTGCAGGTCCTGGAAAGGGAATGAAAACTTTGTTCCAACATGTCTCCTGCTTCCTCTATCCTCCTCCCTCCCCCAAATTGCTAATAAATTGAAAGAATAAGACTAACACAAGAGGTGTTACTCAGAAAGTCCAGATCAATAAACCATGATCTTTGTTGGGAAACTAACTCTTTCATTCCCTTAATGCATCATGTTGCTGTTTAATTATTCAATTTAGAGTTCTCAAATTTTAAAAATTCTATACAGATTTATTGAAGTCCTTACCCTGCCTTGTCGCTGGGAGCACTCCACACAACTGACCTGGATGTTTCCATGCTTAGCACCGGGAATAATCTGCACACATTCAAAGTCATTTGCCAGAATAACAATGTCACAACCAGAGCCATATGCCTGAAACAATTTTCAAAAGAAATAAAATTAAATGTTTATTTTAAAAGCTAACTGAACACTTGCTACAGGCCCGATGTTTTCGGAAGCTGTGATTATCCCAGTTAAACAGGAAGTTACAATGTAGTGGGTTTGTTCCTCACTAATTCAATGAGCAACAAGGAAAAACAAAGTAGCAAGGGAGACCATAACTCTATCAGGGCTTAAATCAAAGCAAACAAGAGTAAAAAAAAACCCCAAACTCCCATATGTAAATCAAGAATTTGAGCTCTCTGTTTATTTTTTCTTTTGTTTGTTTTAGGTTTTAGTTGATTTTTTCCTTCCCTCCAATTCTGGTTGCCTCTTAGAGCAAGGCAGCCAAACCAGGAGCATTTCTTAATGAATTTGCATGTACCTTTCTTCAATAGGTGTGTCTTGCACCCCCACCTGCCTTCTTTATTATTTTTTTAAAATCAAGATTGTTATGGGATTTTTGTCTATAATAATGTAATTTCTGGGCTTTTCTGAGTTTTAAGAAGTGCACATTACTATAAGACTGTAAAACAACAAAGATTTCTTTTGGATATCCTGTTGTGCAATACACTCTATATTCTAAAGAATTTGTTACGTAGTAGCTATAGAACAGTGACAGCCTGCAGCACTTTTTATTGGCAGGATAAATATATACCTGTCTGCCAACCTTTCACCTGTTCTAAAAAGTTTAATCACTCCAGATTATCTGTCCCACTGAGCTCCACCTTCAGACATAGAAATATCTCCCTAGGATCAATCTCCACTAAGCCTTTTACAGCAACCCATTAAAGCTGAAAGTTTCTTTCCTTAAAGCAAGTTTTCCAGTGATTCCAATACAGTAGGCAGAAATTTATAACAGCTGAGTTAAGCAGAGAGTGCAAGTCCTCCACAGTGAATTTCAGATGGTACAAAATTGCTTGTCGCTTTAACTCGTCCACTGGATTTTTCACAATAATTTCCAAAATACTGAGTCAGCCCTTGCCCTCTACTTAGAGATCAATCAGTGTAAAGGCTACTTTATTGTAAATGTATGAAAGTTGTATTTGTATTGATTTACCACCAGTGTCCCTCAGTGGCTGCACTAAGGGTGCAAGACAACCACTGGAATCAGAATGGACAGTTTAGGTCTCATGACTTTCTATGTCTACTTCTAATTCTCCTGGGAAGGAGCAACAAGCGAGAAAGGCTGAAAAAAAGAATTTAATTTAGTGAAAGTACGTCACTGCATGGAACAGAAAGGAACAGCAATGCAAGCAGCAAAGCAGAAACTCAGTCCCCAGAAAATAATACACCATACAACTGCACAGACAAGAATGAAAATTGCAGATAAGACAGATTGTCTAAAAGATTTCCAAGGTCACCTCACAAAAATAGAGTGACACAGTGTTGTGTGAGACATAATAACCCACACTGCTGTTCTGGGAAGCTCTGAGGAACTGATACTGGAGTGATTCACAATGTAAGCAGCATTGCTAAAAGGTTGTTGGAGCGAGATTATCTGTGTAACAGAATATCCCAGCTCCTTGATGACTTGGCTATGTGATTATTAGACTCAGTCTGAAAGGGAATAAGTTATTATTAAAATTCAAGAGGATAATTTCCAGAATGTAAGAGAAAGAAAGATGAGATTCTGAAATAAGTTCTGGCATTGAACAGAAAGTCCTTTTGTTTTGTCGCTTTCCTATTTTTATAGTGGGATTCTTTACAAAACAAGCTTCTCCTGCAGTGTTGAATACTGGATGAAACAGTACAGGCTCCTTAGTATGAAGGAAGAAGATTAAGACCAGGATGTGAATGCCCAGAAGTAGACAGGAAAATAAAAGCACATCCTCTTGTTCCAATAATTTATTCAGAATTTGAATATTCACAAGAAATTTATTCTCCTACTTAAACTTCAAAGGGTGAGCATTGAAACAGAAAAGAATTGACTCATCTTCTTTTCAACAGCCTTCCTCATAACTACCAATACAAAACTACTAAAAGATGTGACTTAAA
Organism: Camarhynchus parvulus; assembly: GCF_901933205.1. Classification (NCBI taxonomy): domain Eukaryota; kingdom Metazoa; phylum Chordata; class Aves; order Passeriformes; family Thraupidae; genus Camarhynchus; species Camarhynchus parvulus. The sequence continues at coordinate 8,958,672 of NC_044580.1, forward strand.
TTATCTAAATAAAAAGAGGTGCTGATCCACTTAAAACAAGGACTTAAACCTTTCAAATTCCCTATTCACTGTTGGTATTCATAACTTGAGTTGCAAATTTCAAACTACATTATACATAACTTATCATTAGTTGTATTTTTATTAGCAAGAGACATGTATGTGTGTGTCAAATTATAAAAGGCTTATCAACTTCAGTTTCCTTATGCTTAGTGTTCTTAAACATGCCCATTTGTGTGTGTTTGTACAGCTCATAATGCATGAAACAGAAAATATTTTATACTTGGCTATGTCTGTTTATTCTGTGAAGCAAAAGAATTCAGTGTCTTTCTCTTCAAACATTTTACTTTTTCATCTCTCCTGTCCCCTACCTGCACTTATTCCACCAACAAAGCATTAATTTTTCAGCTAATTATTAGCTATTTAGCATATTTTTACACAGGTGAGTAAAAAGGTGGTTCTTGTTCATCAAGATACAGAGATCTCTGTCTTTTGTGAAATCTTATTACTGTCACTTGTAGCCATCCTACTCTTTGCCTGTGTTTACTGCTGCACCAACAAGTGACTCAGCAAACTGAGTGCCCTGTGCCAACAGTGGGGACCCCTTGGTTAGGGGGGTGGGCAGAACCCATTCCCAGCAGCAGGACACCAGCCTTCAGCTCTAGGCTGTTAGAGCAAGGGCTGCTATCTCTTGGTTCTGGGGTCATTTTCTGACTGTAGATATTTGTTCTAAGAATCTGACTTATTTCTTGAAAGTATATGAAATCTTAAAATTATTTTATGAAGTAAAGTCATCAGAACACGTTTGAAAAACGTCCATATAGTTTTATGTATTGAAAGACATTTTCATATATGCCTAAATACAAGTTCTTCATTTGATTGCTTTTGTGCATATTTTCTGATGTCTTCATTATATTAACATGTTTATATTTCAAGAGAACACTTTTCTGTTAAATCCTCTTTTCTTTTGTCCTTAAGCTGGTAATGCAGCAGAAACACCCCACAGTGACAAAGAACAGGGAAATGTCATAATATTTAACATCAGTAGTTCCTTAAGGATTCAGCTGACAACATCTTCAGGAGGTCATTTGTGCCACCACAGGTCTCTCCTGCCAGAGAAACAGAGGCCACAATATTGGTGGTAGCAGACTGACAATCTGCCTAACCTGATAAAAGGAATGGAAAATTGGTAAGACATACAGACAGGAAAGATGAAAAATACAGCACCAAGATATAGTAATGGATGAGAGCAGCACAGAGCTCTTAAATAAACAGAATTATGAGCAGTGACTGAACAAAACAAGTGCAGTAAGAACCACCCACATGGAGTATCTGCCAACCTCCATTTCTAATGTCACTGATAACTTCAAGGAGAAAATTAAATGGAGTTGCAAAACCGCCAGAATGCAAGGATGACTTGCAGGATCCATAAGCAATTAATAAGCTGTAGTTTGCCAATGTTTGCTCTATCTGTCAGGATCTGGGACCACTGAAATGAACAATTACAAAACTTTAATTGAATGCAGGAGCACCACACAGAAGTAGGACATTGTGTCCTAGTCTAACAGTTTATGCTATATCCTCAGTTTTCAGATAATATGAAAGCAGCACATGCTTCTGTCTTTTTCAGCTGCTCATGTTTTCCAGTTTGCTTCTGGAACTAAGAGACAGGGAAACAATTATTCCTTCACAATCTCATCTTGGTTTTTCCTTATACAAATACTTCTCCCTGTATAAAAAAAAGCCAATAAAATTCTCTTTCTATAACCTGCATCTCTTTACAAATTTGGCATAAACGTAGTCAAACACAAGTCCTCAAGCTCCTGTGTGTACTATCAGGGATGCAGAGGCATTTCAAGATGGTACATGATGGGGAAGAAAGAGAATCAGTGCTATTAAAAATCAGAAACTCATAAACATCTAAAATTACATAAATTAAAACATCTATTGAAACCTGAAAGTCTGTACTGGGCTTAAAGGACTCCTCTAGTAAAACAACACTCATCTTTAAGTTTCTGGCAGAAATTCCTCCACCTTCCACTTAGCAATGAAGACACCTGAATCCTGAACCGTTTCCAAGCTCTCATCAATGGACATCACTTACACTTCCTCCCCCTCCTCCTTTCAAGTACTTCTAGAATTACATACACTTAATGCAAACTAGCAAAATAACTGAGAAACAACTCCTAACTTACTACTAGCCCATGGCCTGTAAAACAGGCTTTCCTAAACTGACGTTTCAGACAAATTCATGATTAAATACTTTACAACATGCTTAAACATACAGAGATAAGAAAACTTAGTAAGGATTCAGATATTAAGTATCTCTAATCCAGTTTACATAAAAACAGTGCAGAACATATAGATATATGTAAATAGTAATAAATAACTGAGAGGGATTTGCAAACAAGTGTTTTAAGAAGGATGAAGTAGTGAAAAAGTAGAACCCAACACAGCAGAGCAAACCTATTCTCAATTGCTGTATCTTGTGGACATCTGTGTGAATGAAGATTTTGCTGGTTTCAAGGAGGTAAAAAAAAATTACAGGGGTGTGGGAAACTCATCTGCAACAGCTTCTAGAATTCACCCCACGCAGCTCCAGGCCAAGCATCAATACTGGCATGAAATACATTAAGAAGCTTGTCCTTTTCAAAAATGAAAAATAACAAATGAATTTTTTCTCACTTTTATCAGTAAAGTTCTTAGATATCCCTAAAATCTGACCTTCTGATTTTTCATTAAGAATGTTTATAGTTTTGTATTTTGCGCAATCAGTGCAAAAGTAAATATTATTTCCTGCTGGTCTGACACTTGAAATTTTTATACTTACAGAATCCAGCCTCTAGGTAAATGACATAGCTATTTTAATCTATTCATTTTTAAACCCAGACTAACTTTAGAAACAGTTACATTCTGTTGTAGCTGCTTAGCCAGCTCTTTCAGAACAAAAGCTAAACTAAATCAGCTGTGGTTTAAAAAATGCATTTTACTCCCTTTAAAGCTTATTAGCTACCAGTTAGACTGTGAGGTACAAACACCTCTTCTGTCAAGACAGAGTCTGTGCTGTAAGGCCCTCTGCTTAAAGCTCAACCTTCAACCTTCTGTGAACTCACTTGTGGAACACAGCAATATTTGCTAAAATGAGAACATGAACTAACAGCAAGCTGAAAAGCGCACAGAATTATTCCCAGAACTTCTGTCACTCACAACTTCGACCCTTTGCTTAAGCAGTGTCTTTTCCAGAGCTCAGATGAAGGAGGCTGAGGAGACTGTCTGGTACAAGATAGCTTTATGGACCTATTTTGCTTCTAATCACCCCTCCAACAGCTTTTCCTGTGTATCACCCACTCTACCAGACCATCCAGCAGGCACCACACATCTCTGGGCCTCAGCCCTTCCTTGGGAAAGGCTGGATATGTGTCAGGATTGCTGCAGGCAGATGTGGGAGCTGAGGGAGGAAAGGACTCTGCACATTCCAGAATAAGCACTGACAAAACCTTTGTAACCAACCTACAGACACCTGTCTCTATTTCTTTGGATCTCTGTAGTTTTATGGAGCTGCTAAGACTTGTTTTAGCAGGCAGAGAGAAAAACAGTGGAAAAATTATTTCCCTGTCTTATTCTCAGAATACCTACATGACTTTAACCAAAGCTTTAAAAAGTTGAGGCAGACTGTGTTATCATCTTACCTCCAGCTACACCGACTTGGAAATTAAAAGCTTACCTTTATCCCCAGCAAGGAGCCATGTAAACAAGCTAAGGACAAACCACAAGAGAAGGGAAGAATGAAGAACCTGAGAATTGCAATGTCCCTAATCAGGTTAGAAGAAAATGTGTTTCTTCTCTCAGAATACTCAGATTGCTGGACTTAGACATTTAAAGTACATTCATCTTAAGAGGAAGTTTCTTCTACTCCTCCTCAAGAAAAAAGGGAAATAGTTCCAAACCTATTAACTAGTGGGTACATATATATACATACCCAAGCCATTATTCTGCTGTTAAGCAGAGTATTTTTAACAGCAGTGATTCATTTCTGCACACAAAAAAGCTGTATTTTCAAGTGCCTGTGATGAATCAGTTGTAGCGATTCTGAACCATTCTCACGCATTCTCAACGCCCCAACACCAACCAAAACGTGAGTGGGCACATGTGCACACAAACAGCAGCTCCTGTGCCACAGCCCTGTGGATTCCCAGAGACACCTATGGATTCCTGCAGACACCTATGGATTCCCAGAGACACCTATGGATTCCCACAGCCTGCTGTGCACATCTCCCTTGCCCTCCTGCCCTCTCCCTGCCCTGCTGGTGCTGTGAGCCAGTGCCTGACAGGTGCTGGGGCTTCAGAGCAGGTCTGCAGAGTCAGGCTCTGTCACCTGAACTGCAAAACCTGCCTCAGGGTCTGAGCTGAAGTCCTGGCTCCAAACAGCTCAGTGGTTTGGGGGCACAAAGCTCTGTCCATACCGGCGATGTCGACTGACAGAATTTGAGGTTAGGCACTAATGAAACTCCTGCAGTCAATGCTAGATTATGATTCTACCAAGTCACACAGGTAACCAATTTCCTAAGAATCTGGATATAAGACCTCAAACTGTTTGCAGGCAGTTTTTAACTGTACAGTTTACTCTAGGATCAAGGCCTAAAAGAACGGGAAATAATGCCATGAATATAGAGAATGAAGAAAAAGCAAAGAAGAAAGTTACAGCTAGGGAAGTCCAGAAGATACATTTATTAAAACATACTTATCTCTTTAACTCCTTGTTTGCTGTATTACAAAAAAATTGGATACAGCAGCCAGAAAAACAGTGTGGTCTGTTATATGTAGTTCCATTATTTAAATCCTACCAAGCAATCCTGCATCATTTTGAAAGATGCTACCTTTTGCTCTTGGAAAATTCTTGTATAAACCACAGTATACATTATGATTCATTACTGATGTTATCAAAGCTATGACAAGAATGGGCATAAAGGTATGTTGCATAATACTATTTGATTGACTCTTCAAATTGTCATAGTAAAAAGAAACACATTAGAATGTGAATATGAGTAAATGACTTCTTATATAAATATCAAAAGTAAAAGAGGTCCCTTTAATAGCAGTATGGCTGCATAGCAGCAGAACGAGGAAAATAAAGACAAACATGGCACCTTTTATTTCTTAAGACTCTCCAGCATTCATTACTGAAATAAGACATTTGTGATAATTCACTGCAAGCTTTAAATGTTTCACGAGTCTGCTGACATTTATCTTACACCAGAAAGGATGCTCTGCATCATTTTGCTTGGAACTGGTTTGTGCCTGGGATGATCTCGTTAATATAAAATGCAGTAAGACAAGTGATACCTAAAGAATAAGATACTGATTAGATGGCAGCAGGAAAACACTGCAGAAACTGATCACTCACTAAAATCAAAGCATACCAAGCACGCATAACCTAACGGAGTGAAATTGACATTAGAAATTGACAATAAACAAAAATAGCCTGTGAATGAGAAACAGATTGCTTTAAAAACTACGGGGCTCTTGAAATTCACTTAGTGTGTCTCTTTATCATCTTTTCCTGTTTCTTTTCCAGTTTGAGAGGAGCATTGGACAAATTTGTGTTTTATCAGGCTCAGTAATGGAAGGCAGACGCTCATCAGTAGCGGGCAGGCTTCGTCAGAGCCCCAGTGCAACTGGCTATGTGCGCTTTGCAGATGAGATATAAACACACACACAAATATATTTTTAAAAATTAAAAAAAAAGACAGAAGCACCCAGCGAAATCCGAGCACACACACCGGGGGTTTCCCCGGTTGATACAGAGGACGGGGCGCTGCCAGGGCGCCGGGCGATCCCCGTCCGCCCCCAGACCCGCCGCTCCCGCAGCGCCCCCCGCCCGCCAGGCTCCCCTCCCTCTGCTGTCCCCGGGCCTGCGCCCGCCGTGCCCAGGCCGGCCGCGGCCGCGGCGCCCGTTACCGTGAAGGGGGTGTCCTGCACGCTGCCCACGGAGTACCCGTTGTCTCCGGGGTTCACGGCTCCGGTCAGCACCTGGTGCAGATGCATCGCGGCCCCGGCCCCGGCCCCGCCGCGCCGCCGGGACCCGGATGGCTCCGCGGGCGCGCGCGCGAGGGCCGGCAGTGGGGGAGGCGGGAGGGGGGCGCGCGGCGGCGCACGCGCCGGGCAGCGCCCGGATCAGGTGAGGCGCGCGCGCGCGGGCACCGCCCCTGCGCGCGCGGGGGGCGGGCTCGGCTGTGCGCGTGCCCGCGGGCGGGGCTGGGCGCGGGGGGGCGGGGGTTGTGAAGGGCGCGCGCGGGGCCGGTGTCGGGGGGCAGGCAGGAGTCGGTGCCGTGAGGAGGGGAGGGCCGGCCCGGAGCGGGCATGGACGCGGCGGCGCCGGGAGGTGAGCAGGCCCCACTCGCCTCTCGGGCGGCAGGGACGGGAGCACGGCTGCCGCGGCGGCGGCACTGCTCCGGCCCGGGGCGGCGGGAGGCGTGTCCCGGGAGCGCGGCGGGCGGGGCGCCCAGGGGGAGCCGCGTCCTCAGCCCGGCAGGTGCGGGCGCGCTGCTGCCTGGCTCGCACGGCTGCCGCTCGGTAGTTAGACGTACACACTCATACGCACACACACGTATACATCTGTGTATATATATAGTGCTTCTAAGGGTGGATTGGTTGGTTTCCGTAAAGAATCCTCTCGCTTGGTCATATCCCAGAGAGCTTGGGATGCTCTCGGGAATGCACCAGCGTCGTTCCAGCAGTACCCGCAGCGGGGCCGGGACCTGCCCGCCGGGAGGGGACTTTGCTTGAGGTGTTCAGTTAAATTTCGTGCACCTCACAGAAAATACGGCCAGGCTCTTGCTGCTTTATTTGTTGTAATGGCCAAACACTCTAGAAAACGAAAGCCTTTAAGTATGCCTGTCCTTCTCTGTCTCAGAGGTGTGGAGAAGACTGGATCCTGGAAATCTCTTGGAAGGGATTCTAAACTCTGACTGGGGGGAATAAAAATACTCTGTGTGCTGTGTGTCATGGGATAAGGAAAATTCTCTGTTTTCCAGTCCTAGGTCAATAGAGTAGTCTCTCTGTTGCTAGTAATTGAAACTGCAAAGCTCCCACTCCTTTAAAGTCTATGGCAGTATTGCCTGAGTCAAGACTACAAGATTCACCTTACCTTGTACTGCTTCTTAAAATTCCATACTACATAAATGAAATGCTGCTCAAAGTGTAGAGGTAAATAAACACAAAGTCAAGTTACATTGTAATGGAAAAAACATAGTCATGAAAACACATCAAATTTTGTCTACTCCCATATTTGTTACAGGCAATCCCTTTAAAAAGGCCACAGTGTCTCTAGCTGGGGTGAAAAAGGAAAAAAAACCATTTAGATATCTTCAGTTGACCTGGTTAAATATGAAAGCACTATCTAATGTTCATGTGCTTCAGCTCACTATTCCATAACATTTCTGATTGAAGGCTCTTCCACATAAAACCTGTAATTTAAAACTGATTTTTACTTTGAGTGAGATTTTTTTTTAATGCCTTCAACAGGACTTAAATAAAAAGTGCTTGGTGGGGCTTCTTTGTTTTGTTTTGGATGTTTGTTTGTTTGTTTGTTTTAATGAGTGGAACAAAGTCCAGCTAATGCCTAAAAAGGGCAGCTGGCTTTTGGATTGGCAGCTGTAATGAGAATGAACAACATGATCTAAAGGAAAGGGTTTTCCTGGTTGTGGTGGCACTAAGTCTTCGGAGAAAGCTGAGTACCTGCATGATTGGTTCTGTCTGGCTAGGTACAGACATGATAAGGGAGAGTTTTGGTTTTCAGTTCAGTATTTCTGATGAGAGTAAGACTGACTGTAGCTCTTGTGGCTGAGGAAATGTGGCTACCTCTGCGCACAGAACTTTGAGCAAGAGTCATTCTCTAAGTATCTGCAGATAAGGCCTCCACATTCTTCCTGAAAGCAAATATTTTCACCTGAGTTTTGCTGACAGATTGTTTTACCCACCTGAAATCATTCTTCCTTATTAGTGACTTAAATACATTACATTAAAGTAATTTTTGGTCCATGTGACTGTGATTTCTATATGTGAGACCATGAAACATTCTCTTCCGTGTGTGTGTGTGTATATATATATATATATATAAAATATATAAAATGTAAAATAATAGTAAAGATATGTACGGGTCAATCTTTTTATTTCCTCTTTAATTATTGACCATCTTGTTGCTTTATTCTATGACTTTATTTTCTTTTTAACTCTAAACAAAAGTTCCTGCAGTCCTTCTGCTGGAGTCTCTTTGCCCAGGAATTCTGTGTTTTGGCTTGACTTTGTGAGAAGAGAACTTCCAGCACCTCAGGACAGTGTCAGCTGCATGCAATCAGCAGGTTTGTTTAATTCATGCTAATAAGCTACAGCTGGAGCTGCTTTAGGTGGTGTTTAAGCAGGTGTTAGGAATGCTGAGAGTGCTTTGCTCCTGGCTTGGTCTGACAGGACGAGTTGGGTGACCTCTTGAGGCTGTCTGCATCAGGTATGTGGGTGACTGTAGAGCTTTGCCTTTTGCTTCTCCAGGTACAGATCTAGAGGTATTCCAAGGCTGAGACTTTAGTCATCTTTTCTGCTGCTTCCAGAGACAGAGGGAGGCAGAGGAAAGGGATCCAAATTTGGAGAGCAAACTCTGAACTACATAGGTGCTATGGAGAAAATAACTTCTTCCATTTGCTATAGGAAGCAGAATTGTCACTTAGCTAAGGAAAATAATCAGAAGTAAATATATTTCTATATAGAAACCATCATTGTGTAAAAAAAAAATCTAACAACTTTTTCTAGTTTTGCTTAGGGGTAAGAGCTAGGAGAAATGTTTTGCTTTTGGCAAAAGGTGGAGTGTTTAATGGGAAGGCAGAAATTTCAAAAGGTTTCACAGTGAGATCAGCTTAGAGACAGAAACACCCATAAGAGGCATTATGCTATATAAATATGTATGTGGGACTGACTTTTATTTCAAAGGTGAAATGCTGCCTTGGTATCTTGAAATTTGAAGAACATCCCCTGTTTCAGCCACTTAGTTGTGTTTGTGCTTCTGAGAGCCTTTATCATTCCACAAGAGAGAGACAGATTCTGAGCACTATATTGTTATGATTCTGTGACTATTTTCCTCATGATTCTTAATGGTTGTCTCAAATCTTCACTGGGTGCACTTGAACAAAGTGTATTTTTCCCTCTGGAATAGCTACTTGTCTGTTTTTCTCTAGAACACAAATTCAGGTGTTAGCCTGGAGAAAATAATGTACTTAAATCTGTAAGTTGTGGTATCTGTTCTCTGCTATTAATTTTTGAGCTGTAATGTGTTCTTTTACTCTACCTTTGTTATTACTGTTTGAACAGGATTGTGTCCAGAATGATCTTAATATGTAAACTGTTGTTTATTTCTCTTGTTCAATCTCTGTGTGTTTCTCTAGAAGGTCTTAAAGGCATTCATTCACCCAAGAGGGATGGTCACTTCTACTGTATTCCTGAAAAGACCTTGCTACAACACAGCTTTTGCTTGATGTTTTTTTAAAAGTTCATGGTAACTGATTGTCTTGCTTCCCTAGGGGTATCAAAATGCTGAACACTTTTGGCAGTGCATAAGTGTCTAAATGTTTCCCTCCCTGAACCTTTCTTGTCTACAATTCCCACAAACACTCACAAATCCAATATTAAAGAAGAAAAATATAGGGTTGAGTTATTTGGCAATTGTTCAGTTGTAACTACTTAGATGTTAAGAAAACAGAGATGGAGTAAACATAAATTACTTCTAATAGTGATATATGGCATGACTGGATTTTATTGACAGGATTGTTTAACTAGTTTTGTTGGCTGAATTTATTCATGTGCTTTCTGTTAAATGTGTATCCTATAGAGATATTTAATGAACCTTTTATTGAACAAATGTGGTCAGAATAGTTTTCAGAGCATTGGGATCCTAATATATAGTAGGAGGCACTGTTATTTTAATGTAAATATTTTTCTTCAAGTAGAATAGTTAGTGCTCTGCTCCCTTTCAGTTCTGATCAGTTGTGTATCCTGCATTTCAATATGACTTCCAAACAACTGGAAAGCAGAATCTCCCCAGTAAAGTCACAAATGACCACATGTAATTTATTCAAGTGCATTAGCTCATGCAGCATGTACTTTAGCCTCCACTCTAAAAGATGACTTAATAGAATGACAAATTTTATTGTCAATTACACACTAATAACTTTGCTAATACATAAACAAGCATTCAGACTGAGTTTCCTGATGGCACTAGGTGTATATAAAAGATGTTTGGGGAATTTTCCCTGACCCTTTTATTGGGGAACAAAAAACACAAAACAAATCCCAGATGCATTCTGAGTCATATTCTGCTCAGGATTTCAATTCTTCATTTCAGAGGTAGATGTTTCTGTCCTTAAGGAGGTAATGAAAGTTGTTGCATGAATTTACAGAGCAAATTCCCATCCAGGAACTGGAGGACCCCGAAAGAAGGTTTCAGTTATAAATTTCTAATGACTGTTTTCAAGCACAGCTAGGTCTTCAACACAGCAGTTTTACAAGCATCACAGGAACAATGCTGCTGAGAAAGGCTTGAATTTAAAACCCCTTGTGAGAAACTTTAGCTAAAATATTTTGGGCTGACATTTGAAAAGCTTCTTATGAGTTTAGGTTTGTGTTGCTTTTTTGGTAGCTCTTGTACTGGGCATTTCTTCAACTTCAAGGTGCCCTGTTATGAATACATCCTCACTTTATAAGTGTTATTAGGAATCTGTAAGGGAGGAATTTGTCTCCTATTTGTGATTTTCTTTTCGCTTTCCATATGGTACTGTTCTTGAGTGTTCCTGGCACCTATATAGGCTGTTCTTGAAACAACATGCAGATCTGCATGTTTGCATGCTGTGGGCTTTTTGCGTAACATTTTCTGCAGGTGCCTGAATGCATCCTAATCCAACATTTTCAATACTCACTTTTGGTAAGACCTTAACTACCTTATGGCTGTTGTAATGCTATCCATACTTATGAAGATTGTAGTATGGGTTTTTAAATTGAAGTAAAACCAACCAAGCTTGTAACATTATAGCTGTCAGTTTTGTTTCCTTTGAACTGCTGATGCAAATAACATGTGCAATCATGTGCATTTAGCTGCTGAAAGTCAGTGTGAACCTCGTATATTCTTCTGTTTGCAATATTAAAACTAATAAATGCTATCTTTAAAGGTATGTTTGCTTTTGGTGAGGAAGAAGAGTGGAAGAAGTATCCACACTGTTTATTTGTTTTGTTCTTCAGATGCTCAGTGGAGGCTTTGGAAATCAACACCTCATGTTGAGTACTTAGCTAGGTCTTCCGAAGTGCCCCCTGGAACGTCTCACTGTTTTCCTGTCTGTACAGGGAATGCATTACAAAAAGAAGTGTGCAAAATAAGACTGAATTTGCCCCCTGTGCAACATGTCACAGTTAGGTGTAACTGAAGCACTGTGTGCCAGTTGCTGAGGTTTAGTTTGGTTTTTTGAGGCTCTAATCATTAACTCTTAAGTATTCCTGTCTCTTGCATAAACTCTCAGGCTGAACAATTGCTAATTAACTCAATGGCATTTTCTTGTGCTGAGCTCAGCAGTGCAATTTATCTCTGTGGGCTGTGGCTTGGGCGATATGAATGTGTTTGCTGTGGGTAATTTGGAGACCACAAGTATTTTATTTGCTTTATGCATTTCCAGGCAGTCTGTCAGGACAGATATGAATCACTTGAAGTGAAGCAGTTATCAATATTCCATCTCACTATCATAACTCTGAGGCTTCTCCTCAGCTTTGCTTAGTGTGGAAATTTATTTTGAGATGTTGAGGGAGTTTCTTATGGCTAATTGACTTTTAAAAAGCTGGGGATATAAACCAGACCACATAGTTAATAATAACTGGGGCTGTATGAAAGTCTGATATTCTCCTTCACCCTCCAATCAGAGTAAAAAGTTGAAAATACCAAGTCTTCGGGAAAATTAATATCTTTTTAAAATTCCATACACCCCCCACTTCAATTTGACTGCCTTGCAGCTGATCTTGGTTTAACACCTGCTCATAATTTGTGTTCATAGAAAAGCCTTTGAAAGTTTCTTGCAATAGTACATAAAGAGCATTACTATTTAAGGTATATGCTGTATTCTAAAAATGGCATCTATGGAGGATAGCTCAAGAACAAAGTGTATGTATGTATTCAGTTGCTAAAATAAATAATGAATCATGTAAGGTTTCTAAGAGGTAGCAGTAAGTTTGACAGGTGATATGCAAAGCTTCATCGACTTCGTAGTTTCAAACTGGTGACGGAATTATTTGGGATTTGTATTACTTGTAATAAATAATGAAAAGCAAGTAACTGTTGACAATAAATATTTTCTGAAGAGGATTATATGTGCAACAATTTAGTTCTTTGTATCTTCTCTCCAGGGAATGTGAGAGGTCTGTAGATTTTTCTAACTGGACCTTCTCAGTGCAGTTGAGGATTGCTGGTTCCTGTGTCAACACATTGGATCAAACTGATCTGCAGGATGCTGCAGTACATGTAAAAGAGAAATTTGTTTGACTACTCATATAGTACTGAGAATCTCTAGGGTTATTTTGGGATGTGAACTGTGTGTTCTGATCTTGCAGACAATGCTGAGATTGTAATAAAGATGTATGCTTGTGGAAGACCTTCTCTTCATCCTACAGCTGCACACAGGATATGAGAAATGAATGTAATGCTGGCCATGGTTAATTATGTTCTGCAACAAATACACTGCAAGTGTACTCTGCTATCCAGTCATATAACTTAGGGCAAAATAAAGGGTGAAATCTGGGCCTAAATAAGCAAATAATTTTGCCAGTGAATTGATTGCTGGGAAGAGTACAGGTTTTCTTAAATTTATGTCTATTTCCTTGAGATTTTGTTGTGCTTTCCTGCTTCATATCCCAGCCTCCCATTGGTTTCCCTTTTCCCCTTTCTCTCTCCCTAAGCTCCAGAATTCCCGAACTCAGTTTAAAAAAATGCTGAAGTTCCTTGTATATATTGAGGAAATTCTGGACAGCATAGAGAAGAGAGTTTATTTAGGCCCCCACTGTTGGTCAAACTGTGGTGAAAGTCTGGCCCAGGAGGGGAGTGGATGTGATGCTATTAAATAGAAGGTTGATGTCACAAGGGCCATGGCAGGGCAGTAAGAAGGGGACTAAGGAGGTGGCAGCCATGGACAGGCTTTATTCAATGCACTCCTCATGTCACACCTCGTCTCACAAGAACGGGCTCCTCTTGTTTCACCAGCCTAAGCATAGACCATCTGGTTCTTTTTACCTCAGTTGTTTTGTTTTTTTTTTTTTTTGGTCTAACCTAGACTGGCTGAGTTTGGGTTATCTGCTTTTGCCTGGAAAGCAGAGGGCAGTGTTAATTTTGTAGTTGTTGAAGGAGCAATGAAAAAACTGGCTGTTGATTGGGCACAATACAGGGAGAAGCCAGACCTGAGCACTAATTACTCAAATGGTAGGTGCTGAGCACCTCTGACAGGTAGCAATGTGTCCATGTGTTGTGAGGGTGTGCACAGGAATAAATGAGTTAAATGGTGGTGATATTTGCCAGCAGCGTGATATGGAAATGCTGCCCACTGCATCACACAGATCTGCTACCATCTGTTCACAAAGATTTGCTACATTAAGAGAAGCAGAAAATGGTATCATTTTGCTTATGTTAAAAGTTGTGGAAAAACTTTCTTTTGTTTTTTCTCTGGATGTTTATTATCTCTGAATTCAGGTTGTGTCTTTATTCACAGTACTTTGATATTCCATGGATGTTGCAAATTTAGGTGAAGGAGCCTCCGCTAAGTAAATAATACTTTTTTCTATATCTCATCAACATTGGGGTTTTTTTCCTCAATTCCAGCAAATGCATAATTGCAGTAATTGAGGCAGCAGGATAAACAGTTTGTTATGTGGATCATACGGTATTTTTTATATCTTATTGATGAGGTAACCACAAAGGATCATTTCAGAATAACCTTGTAGTCATCGTTATCAGACAGTCTATATTTTCATCTTTAGTGTTAAGCAGATCAAATAGAATAATTACAGTTACTGTTGTGTTTGTTAATGATGGGTGTTTGCCATTATTCTTGGCAAAATAACCTATTTAAAACATTTTTATTTTGAGTACTGGCTGTGCAACCCAAGTAAGTCTGTGGTGTGGTCTGTTTGTAGAGGGTCTCAGACCTAGTGTCAGACACTGTTGCAAAGAGCTGTTTGGGCACCAGCTGTGCTGGACTACTGAACTGTGCTAAAAGATCTCATGCACAGCATGTGATATCTATAGGAGTTATATTCTGGTGTTCAAATGCTCTCTAATTTTTCTCTATCCTAACACTTCTTTGTGCCTCATTAATTTGTTTTGAAGCCATCACCTTTCGCTTAGCTAAAGAATCTGCCAGTATTTTGCTGGCAATGAGAATAGTTGGTATGTCTGACCTTCTGCCTGTTCTTTCTGGGGATCCATGGAGCAAGAGACACTCAGGATGAACTTCGGTCTGTTCCAACAGTTTTTTACTGGTAAAAAAAACACCGTGGTACAATTTCTGTTCCTGAAAGCAGTGGATTAGGTAAACCTTGGATTTTGCCTGCTTTGTGTCAAAGTAATGCTCACAAGCTCGAAAGCAGCAAAGTGGTTTCCATTTGGTTCTGGTACTGGGCCCAGTTCCAACACAAAGATTAATTATTTCCATTATGTCTTGGCACTAAATAAATGCATATAATGTTGAAAAGGAGAGATGCTTAGGAGAGTTGTATCACCACTACAAATGATTGGATTGTTTGGTCTTGCCATCCCCAAGAAAGGCAGTAGATATAAATCATCTACTTTGCAGTCTATTTATTATAGTTTGTACAGCTTAATTTGATGCTTGGGTGCTTAGACCTCTAGCACCAGTGTAAATTCTCCATCTGTGCAGTTGTACTAATGTAAAGAGCCCAGATAAATTTATAGACCTGGCTGTTGAGTGGAATCTCTGTTCTGAAGAAAATGGAAACATTTTATTGGGAATAAACCAGAACAACTATTGAACAGGAATTCAAAACCTGAAAGAAATGTGAAATAATAATTATTTTTATTATTTTGAGTACTAGACGCTGAACTGTTTGAAATGTAATTTCCTCCCACCCCCAAAAGTGGGTAACTTAGAAGCCTGGAAGATGCTCAAAAAGCACCCGGAGTACTTTTCACTTCCAACTGCAGTGACTAAAATGAACTCTAATATTTTTTTAAATTCATGAAAGATATTTATGGGTTATATCTTTTGCAAAGGCCTAAGGGAATTATGGTGTTATATGCCTTTTTTTAGTCCTTTTACAGTCCTGTTCACCTGGCAATACAATTTGTAATTTTTTTGGTAGTAAAAGACATATTTCCAATATATGTATAATTTGTCAATGCACTTAAAAAATGTATCTGCAATAGGAGTCCATTTTAAAACTCTTGTCTCTTGACTGCTCCAACTCCCAAGGAATAGAGTGGCTGAATGTTGTTGGCTTTTTCTCTTGTTTCCAGCTGAGTGAAACTGAACAGATGGGAGTGGGAGAAAAAATGACGAGCCAGTGCAGACAGTGTGAATAATTTGTTAGGTTTTGGTGTTTTTAGTTTTTTTTTTTTTTAATTTGCAAGGACAGTGCATTTACTACAAAAAGGCAGCAAAAATATGCAGGTGTGTTTGGAATATTGTTTTTCCATGGCTCAGAAATTTCTTCAGTTGCTACCTGGATGTAGAGGGAAGGGAAATAGTCTTTGGTACTGTATTTAGCAAGGCTTGTATCCACAGGGTAGTACAACCACCAGAGTTTCAGAGCTCTGCCAGATGGCGTTAGCTGTGAGTAAGTTCTGTGATTCATTTGGTAAAATATTTGTCATGGCAACAGAGGAGCCTCTGACTCATTGGTCCAGTCAGTGGTAGAAACCACCACTGGTCTCGCCAGATGTGAGGCTGGACATAGGAAGTGTCTTGTGAAGCTTTTCCGGCTGATTACTTTGCTCAGTGAGATGTAATTGAAAATTCTTTTCACTTGTATTTCTCTCTCAGGGTTCAGCAGACCTTATGTCTTTGATTTCAAATACCTAACATGTCTCCTAAAAAAAAAAAATCAAAAAAATCACCACATTTTTCTTTATCTTGTTATTACGGTAACTGATCAAAGGAGAATTTAACTTTCATTAAATCCTCTCCTCCCCATAGTTGAACAAGCAGTAGGAAGATTAGGCTAGGAATGGAATATCTGCTAGAAGAATCAAAATGAAGGGGTGGAGGCTGGAAAAAAACTGGATTCTTTTCCTCTATTAACTCTTAAGGAACAAGATGTGCAAGGTGGTATTCTGACAATTTGTGCTAGCCAAAAAACCACAAATGAGCCTTTTTGTGTGCTTAATTCTCAGTTATTCTGTTCTCAAACATTTATTCTTCAATTTCTATTAGTGTCCCAAAATTCTTATTTGTCCCTCCTTGCTAGTATTAGTAAGTAGTAATCTTGCAAAATAGATCAGAATAATTTCCCAATGAATCCTTTGGTAGCTTCCTTGGAAAACTGCGTAAGTATCCTCAGAGGCAGCCTCACATAACATTATGTTTCAGGAAGGACTTATACTGACAGAATGGATGTCTAGAGAGACACAGCAGAAGACTTTGAGACTTTTTATAAGCTTTTTTAAGTTAAAGGAAATATCTAGGGACATAGATGGCTGCAAACTCTCTCCCCTCCCATCAATAAGAGTGAAAGAGTACAAAACCCATAGAATATACAAGGGTCTTGCAACTTAAATAGTCAATCACTGTTTAGGAATAGGGCTTCCTATGTTGAAAACTTATTATTCCGAAGAGGGAGACAAGATCTTCGGCTTTCTCTATTGGTACCAGTTAGGCTTTTAGCTCTCTTTCTTTCCAGAAGTATGTGATTTTTTGCTCTTTTGGAATGGACTGATGCCAGAGAACCTTCAGTTATAAAGCCTTTTTTCTGATCCCAGAGGATTTTCCTTGATACACTAATGAAGAAAAATGTATTTGGAAAGAACCTGTACCAAAGTGATTCTTAGGACTTTAGTGGATGTGCAGTGGTACCACTTTGTTGTATTTGATTGACCTCTGCTTGCATCACTTTGGGATCATTCCCGATCTCATCGAAATGCCATTCTAATATTTATCTCTGTTTTCTTTATACATACATATATCTTTCCTTTTTGATAGAAACATAGCCAACATACTTTAATGGCTAATAAAAAATATAAGTATGGTCGAAGTTGCAGGATAACTTTGTTAACTTATATGTGCTTTATTTTGACCGGGCTGCTTCTGTTTGTGTCATCTTGCAAGGTTTCTTGGAGTGAGGGACATGTGCTGGATGTTCCAGTGGTGTGGCAGGGGAAGCAGTAACACACAGAAATGGTTGATGTACACATACTTTACATTTGTGTTGCTCTGACCCTATTGTGTTGCACGTCAGCCATCAGCTGTTAAAGTGAAATCACACAATAGCGGAGCAAAGGGAAAGAAACATTCTGTCTTCTGTCAGTCAGCAGGTAGCTTTCATGTGGATGGGACTACTTTGGAATGATGTGTGGAACAAATGGAGTTGTTGGTGATGACATAAAACTATACTGAGGTGTATTGTTGTGAACGTAACATTTTTTTTAAAATTTCTTATGCTTAATGTATTCTAGAATGATTGTGAAGAAGTAAAAAATTGACTCATTTTAAATAATAATCAGTTTTCAAGAATCAAGGAAATGGGTGATGCTCTACTTTTTTCAGACTGAAAAGATCAAAGAGAATGAGAAAATGAGAAAAGGAAGTGCTTAAACTGCAATGATAAACCTGATCTCGGTAGTTTTATATTTGAAGTGATGTTTTCACAGCTAATACAGAATCAAAGGAACTATTTAGTATTGTACTTGGAAAACTGAATGTTAAATACAGTTCTACTCTGGTAGAAACTATATCCTTTTTTTTATACTGAAAACACTTTTTAAAAGTCGATATTTTGTCCTGAGTGATTTATCATTTGTCAAGTGATTAGAAAGTTGACAACCTGACACTTGAAAAAGCCTTTTCCTAAACCTGATGAAAGGAAAACCTTTTAATTAATTTGCTTTATTCAGACTAAAATAGAGCTTTGCTAGTGGAAAGTTAATTTACTGGCAGCAAAAAAAGAACTAGTTTATAGACCCTCACCTCTAAACCTCACTTACAGATCAACCCCACAGAAATACAAAGCACAATGAATAGTTCTTGTCAGTGCTGGATTTTAGTATCAGTTGATAAAAAAATGATAACAAAGGATCTCTTGATTTTTACCCTAGGAGCACATTGGCTTTGTTGTTCTATTTGACACCAATTAATTAGGTTGTTCTGTTCTCAGAATGACTGCATAGAAACAGTTGCTTTCATGTATTGTTGTTCTGTGGCAGGATTTTGTTGCTTGATAAATTGAATCCTATTCAGTCAAGAGTTGAGGAAGAGATAGTATTGATTCTCAGGAAAACACAGACCTCCTGAGAGTCTGTACTCCCACTTAGTCATCTGCTTAAATTTAATGCTGGTCCTAAATATGTGGGTATTTTATGAAGGCTGGGGGATTGCCAAAGCATGTGGTGGTAATTCCACCAGAAAATACGTGGGAAATTCAATAACATGCTGCGGTTCTTGTAGAGCATTAGTGACACCCAGTGGTTTTATTTGGTCATGAACCAATAGACATTGAAAAGTTTAGAATAAACTTATAAAAAAATCTTATAGAAACTGGAGGTCAGAGGACACATGAAAAAACTGTTGGAGTCTGTGGGTCTTTATCTGGTATATATGCTGGCTCTACTTCAGGCTCCAAAGTTTAAGTAAGCTTAAATAATGGAAATGAAGGAGGGAAAGTACACTTCAAACTTATTATGAAATGGTTCTCATTTTATTAGGGACTAAATAACAATGGAGAAAGAAAGAAGGAAAAGGATTTCATTTCTCACAGCAAAACCATTTTTACTTTCTCTTTGCTACCTCCCTGTTTATCTGACGTTATTTTAAAATAGTACACTGTATTAATGTATGATTTATTCTTCTCTTCTGCTGTGGCTTAGGTAACTCTTTACAGAAAGCTTCATTGCTGTTTTAGTCTATTTTCATTGCCCCCCTTAATTGGTTTCCTAGGACTTGTTTAGTTGTTTTGCAAATACGTTTAGCAACTGATTAATATTTGCAATGTGTTTTGAAATTATAGTTCACAAATTGTCTTCATGTGTCAACTCTTGCCTTATTCACAAGCAAAACCTGTTCCTGAAGCCAGTCTTAATAATTAATAATAAGATTATTAATCCTAATAATCCTTAGGATTAATTATTTTTACTCAACCTGTAGCAGGAGGTCTGAGCATTTGTACAAAACCTTAAATTACTGTCCTAAATACAGGTGGTCACAAGGACAGTTATTCCAGCAGAGGATACAGAAAGGCCAGAAAGCAGGACTTTGTACCCCAGTGACACAAAGATGACATATTCTTACCAGTACTCTTCTGGGCTTTGGAAAGTTGAAGAAAGAAAGGAAAGGATGATTTGGGTTGGCAGTGTGAGGTGGAAGGTAACCTAATTAATATTGAAATTTAGCTTCTGAGCCTATCTATGTCCAGCTAGGGGATGATTTAAACTTTAGGCTTTATGAGGGAAATTCAGGTTCAGTTTATTACTTTTAAATGCAACCTGTATAGTTCTAAATATATCTGCCCATGATGTGTAATGTGGTGGTATCAGTGTTTCCCAGGCTTTGAGAATAAATACATTAAATCCTGGAGACAGTATGGAGCCAGGCCAGTGCAGTGTGCACATGCTTGATTTGGTGGACCTAAGCTGTGCCTTCTTTGTCACTGAGAAAGGAAAATAAATCTTTTACTGATGGGGGATAAGGAGTGGCTTTATGGAAGAGAGAGAATGTTTTCATTGATTTTCATCAGGATAAAATGCTCCTATTGTCAGGGAAGACTAGCGGTATGCTAGTCCCTTTTTTGGAGATGCTAAGGGCAATCTCACAGACCATGGCTGCATTTTTCAGCATCTGTTTCACAAGAGATGATGCTATGGAGGGGCTGATTTCAGTCTTGGCATGGGCAGCAAAATGTGCTGACCACAAAGTAGAAGGCCGCTCCAATCTCAAAGTTTGTCTCTATAGCCTTTATAGTATCTATAGCCCTTAGTATCCATTTCTGTATAATATTGATCAGTTTAGAACAAGTAATATTTCCATTCAGACAGGCTACTACCCTGCTTTATGATTGCAGAGGAGAGTCCGTGAAATTGAAATGAGACCAGTGGGGGATTGATTTTTCTTATATCTGTCTAGCTTTATCAAGACTGGAGCTGAAATATTCAAATATCATGTTTTTTTCAGATTCATAGCTTTAAGTACAGAATATATTTATCATGTCTCCCAGAGAAATGAATAATACCAAGAGCTATTTAATCATGAGCATGGAGATTGCTCTGCAGATTGCAGTGCTCTGACAGTGCCAGTCAACATGGAATAAGAAAAATTGTGCTGGGAAACAAGGTGTCAGAGTCATAGTGACTTACAAAGCAGTAAACATAGCCCATACTTTCCAAACAACACAAACAGAGGTATGAATAGAAAGCAGCAACACCATCTGTTCTTATTAATTAAAGTTTTAATTTTGTATTTCTAAATTTAACTTGTAGTTATTTGTGATATCTGATACATCTCACATATTATCAATACTGGGATCCAGCCTTGTCAGGGAGACTGGAATTAGGAACATTCTGAAGGTGACTGAGTTATTTAATCCTCTTTCAATTTGAAAGAGCATATATTCAGTTAGGCTATGAAAGCTGATGGACAGTCACAGTCTGTCAGCTCCAAACCTCTAAAACCTCTCAACTTTAAATCTATTTTGTGTTTTAGCGGTTCTTGGTATAGTTGCGCAATGTGTTTTGTTTTGCTGTCATGTAAAATCAAGCTGCTATCTGCTGCATTTGTGAAGGTGTGACGTGTGTGTTCCAGTGAGGCAGCATCCACACAGGTGTGATGGAGTCTTTCTTTGCCATAGACACAGCCTTAGGCTATCAGCCTGGAGCTTATCAGCCTCACAAATGTGAGGACTCCTATGCACAACAGGAGTTTTAGTGAAAAATATGATGCTGTGTTGGGAGATGGCTTAAATACAAGAGATGAGGGAGTGGAAGATCAAGTGCTACAGCATGGCTGTGCACCTCAGCTGGATAAAGCAATGATGCTGTAGTGACACTACAGGACTCTGTCACTCGGTGTGACAGTTCTTGGTATTACAAAGACAGTGCTCTGGTTGTGTATGAAATTCATCTGATTGCCAAATCTTTCAAGGGAGACCTTTCTAGGAAATAGAAATGAAATATCTGCCTGCTGTTGATCACTTGAAGTCACCAGAAGAGTGTATGGGTGTGTGGAGGCCCACTGGTTTTGTGGGATTAAATGTTATTGCCTTATCCAATGGCTGAGTGCAGGTTTGTGCTGAGAGGGATCAAGGCAGAGCTTGGATGGGAGCACAGGTTTCGGTTCAGGCAGCACAGACTTACTGCCATTAATGAAATAACATGTTTGCTCTGGCTGATTGTGTGTGCAATTTCTAAGTTTAAATTGTATTTTAATGCCTCTAAATAAGAGCCTTTCTCTTCTCAAATCATGACTGATAGGAAAAATTTAAATAAACTGACAAAGGAATTTCTTCTTTTGCATGGAAAACTTTCAGCTGAGGAGATGTATTTAAAATTCTTGGCTAGTTTCAGCTATTTGGAAGGATGGAATGTGGGTAAGAGACTTTTGATGACTGAATCCACACTCACAGAAGCCAATGGTAAAAAATACAGGAACATGAGTGTGAAGAGGAACAACTGTGAGGAGGAGCAGGCATCTTCAACAGCACCTCTGCAACAACTTTCTATTTAAAATAGAAACACATCTGAGTGGTGTAGTCTGAATAACTTTTTATAAGGAGCTTATGGGTTATTTCTAGAATTTTTTAGTCTCTACCAATATTTTAAGTCTTAACTAATGAGCACTCATAATTTTTAAGTGTTGTTACTTTTTTTGTAATCCAACTCAGACACCAGCCAGCAGAGATGATGAAGCTGGTACTGAGGATCCAATTTTCAAGCAGTGGTGTCTTTCTGTAGGGAGGTGTTTACATTTCTTGGCACTAGCAGACAGATAAAGAAAATGGCTGAGGCAGTGAGGTGGGTTTTTTCCTTTGGCCATATTTCATTTTTGGATTTAGGGAATCTCTGGAAAAATTCAGGCCCATGCTTAAAAATATTATGCATATAAGGAATGTGGTATGTAAATCAAATGGGTGGAGTTGTTCTGCTGGGCTGGAACAAATGCAACAGAGTCTTTTCAATTTGAATTCTAAACAGCTGCTTGGTCTTGCTTAGGACATTTCTATTTGTTATTTCTGCCTTCAGATACACCAGATTCCAGTCCATAATGTATGAAGAAGAAACACACACGTGCATGGAATGTAGATTGGTTGCCTTTATTTGAAACTATTTTTCTTATTATCATTCTGCACTCAGAAGGATAAATCATACTGTCAAGGGGCAAGTTAGGTAACAATTACAGCAAATTAAAGGGAGAAGAATGAAAAGCACACAATTCTTGATCAATCTTTAGACTCACATATTTGTTCAAATATTCATTCATTATTCCCAATTAATAGTTGCTCAATAATATTCAGTGAGAACAATTCAGGAAAAAATGGTTTAAACTAAGCCAAGTATTTCTTCATTACAAATAATAATATCCTTAATTTCTGATGTATTAGAAACTGCTTCACAACATAACAGTCACTGTTAGAGGTTTCTTAAGTATTTATTTACGTTTAACACATATTTCTCAAAGTGAATAAGCCTGCTGAGTTACAAAATTACAGCATGGTACAAAATTATTATTTTTAAAAGAAATATTAATGTTTATAAAACACAGCAGTCATTTCAAAATAAATATGCAGTGATGAAATTAAAAATAAAAATCAGCTTCAAGATTTAGATGTGAAGTAGTCTTTAAAAAAAAAGAACTCCAAAGCTGTTCATGCATACACAATCTCCTACAGGAGCTAATAATTATGCAATAAGCCCTACTGCTTGTTCTGAATTTCTTCTGTGCACGCTATGAAAAGAAAATATATGAGATTTAGACAAGTCTATAGTCACAGATTTACCCAGCCTAGGAGTAGGAGCTGAGTGCACAGGTACTTTTATAGAGAAAAATATTTCCAGATTTGAAAATGTAACATAGAAACCAAAATGATGGGAATTACAATTAAGGTAACTTTGATAGATATTCTGCTATTAAGTAACAGAGATTCAGTAAATAATTTGTTTTGTGTGTATTGTATTTTAAAATATTTACTGAAACTCTTGAAAAGTGTTGTTAGAACAAAATCCATTAATGTGGTGTATTTTTATAGCACATTCTATCACATCTTACAATGATATAAGGAAAAAGCTCAGCAGCTTTTTTTATATTGGACTTCAATCCAAAGACTATTTAAATAAAAAGGATTGATTAATCATTTGATAGGACTCTTTTATAATTTAATTTTTGGCATCTCCCCAGAATTTTTTAAAAGCTCTAAGAATATTGTTTCACAAAAGCTGTAACTGAAATGCACATTTGAAATATTACTTCTTTGAATTGCAGGGCAGCCACTATAACATTCCCTTGAGAAGAATCATACTTGCAATAGAGTGCTTATATAGGTTTGCTAAATGGATTAAACTTCTAATAACTGATAGCTGTTTTATGTCCTCCAAAAAAGAATCCTTGGAAAAAAGAGCCCAAGTTGAAGTGACCATCCCTTTTTAATTTGGAAGTCACTTGGCCATGCTTTAAGGTAAACCCTGTAAAAAGGGGTTGTCTGCAGGAAATGTTCAGATTACTTGGGTGGACTTCTGTTCTATTTATACAATCTGAAAAAGAGTGGTCTAAAGGAAAATTGATTTTATTTTAAAAAATGACAAAACTGGGATGCAATATAGGGGAACAAGCTGAGCAATGAAAAAGAAATGAAAATCATCAGTGTAGTTCATTTGAAGAAGTAGCTTATTGGGTTTGGGTTTTTTGTTGTAAAAACTGTTAGGTGGCTGTAGCTGACAGACCCTGTGTGGTGACTTAGAGGGAAATGTAGGCAATGCCTAGACCAGTCCTGTTTTTCAGGTATTGTTTCAAAGAGTACCCTTTTTGTTCTTGGGTTTATTCACATTTTGGTCAAAAACATGTGGCAGTTTTGCCAAAGCACTAACATTGTTTAATGAGTTTTGATTCCTGTTCTAATACCTTACTTGAGCAAATCTGAGGTCGTTTGGAAAAAAGGAGACTGCCCTGAAGAGCAGATATGGAAACTTCTTTTGGCATTTTAAAGTGGCAGAAAATACTGTATTTTCTTATATTCTTTAAACTAAATCTGTTGAATTCTAACCCCCAAACTGCTGCATTTCATAGCTGGGACTTGCTCTGAAACAGCTCTGCAGAAGTATCCTCTGCTCAGAGGTGTCTGTTTTTAACATTGTGCAGCTGTGTGTGGAACTTGCAGGGTAATTTGTTTCCTATTCCTCTCTGGTTGATGTTATCTCAGTTTTCAGATCTCCTTTGTTAATTTTTAAGTTCCCCTACCTATTGTTTCTGAGTTGAATGAGTCTGTGAATACTTTTTCATTTGGTTTTGTTTCCTGTTTCCAGTCTATCATACATCCTATATTCATCAGATTGAAACTCATGCTTAAGAGCCATTGCCTGCACTGAGAAGGTACTAATTGCAAAGGTGCCAATATTCTTGGGTGTTCTCAGGGACTTCTCCAGTATTGCCTGTGTTTGTTCTGGTGGAGCTTGTTTGCCAGTCTTCAGAACTGCTTACTTTGTGTGCCTTGTGAGGATCTTCCACTTGCAAGAGAAAACTAGTGATTCAGACAGGTTTGAAATGGAATTTTGTAGTGTTTAATGATTATTGCTAGAATAGAAGCTTTTTCCTTTTAAGGCTTCTGGAGCAGAGATGAGATGTTTTACCTGGCTTCAGCTGAACAGGTTTTCTACACTAGATACTGGTGGTCATTCCCTGTGGGTCCCTGCAGTCTGCAATAGAAATCTGTTAGAATGGGCTGGCACACCCAGTCAGTCCATCCTGCTGGTCTGTTTGCTGCCGTGGCCCTGGAGCTGAACCCAGCCCTGGTCAGGAGCAGGCAGGGAGTGCCAGCCCCAGTGAGCAGCGCTGACAGAGCCCTGCAGGATGGACAGGGCTGAAGAGCACAGCACCTCGTACATGCTGGATGCTTCACAGACTGAGCAATATGGGGGCACAAAGATTTGGGCTCCCTGAGTAGGACAGTTTTGTCTTATTAATGGTTTTCAGGTTTATCCCTGGACCAGAGACTTGGGATTGTCACAAGACTTGTGTTGATCCAAAAATGAAAAGATTTGAAAATGTTTGTCTCTTAGGGCTGGAGTCCTCCTGCCCTTTTAACCTCTCAGCAAGAGACCTGGTAGAAGGTGGGCTTTATGTCAACTGGCTGCATACCGGTGATCCATGGCTAACTAAACCCTAACTGAAGGGTTTAAAGGACTGAAGAGCTGGAATGATAATAATATTTTTTCTCTTACGCTTTTTTTTTTTGTGTGGCTTTTTTGTTTGGTGTTTTTTTTCTTCCCAGAAGAGACATAACACGGGAGGGTGTCTGAACTGGGCCTTGCTAATTGAAAGCAATTCTCAGAATTTCATGGAGGACTAACTCTTCCATTTAATAAGATCTTTTTGAGTTGCAAGTAGGCTACTCTTTTGTGAAGCTCATTGCAGTTTGTTCTTTTCAGAAAATGGTTCAATCATGATGCAATTTAGATAACTAAGTTGAAGACTGTCATCCTAAAGTGTGTTGTGTAGCTATTAAACAAAATAAGTGCACATCTAAGGAATTGCTTTTGATGTGTTGTTTTTTTCTTCTCTGATTTTTCTTCTGATGAGTTGAGAGAAATTTTGTTATTGTTTTTTGGAAGCATTGGAATGGTTGGAAATCTGGATGTGTATCCAACTCAAATTCATCAATATCTGGATTTTGGCAGCAGACACTTCCAGCAGCATAGATGTGTCTTAAAAAATTAATGTGTGCATATGCATTTCCTCCTTAAGAGGTGTGCTTACACATACTTACAGAACCTCTGTACTTGAGTAAGTTAGGGAAGCCTCTTTGCAGTGTTAAATAGTGCCATGAGTTATGCTAGTTGTGAAGTATTTCCACAGAGCAACTAATTCCACCCATCCTTCACCTTAGTAAACAGTTTTCTCCAAATTAGTTTCATCACTTACTGCACTTGGTACTTGCACCAAACATCAGCTGGCATCTAAGCATTTGTTTCAGCATCTATAGAAGCTAAAATGATGAGTTTTTCTAGTATGTGTCTGTGTGTGGACGTTCTTAGAAAGTAATTGAATACCAACTCATTTTTTTCACCACTGGAATTAAAAAAGAGCTTACAGAATTTTGCTGAAATACAACATTCCTTCCCTTCCTTCTGGAAAAAAAAAATCTGTCTGGAAGGAGACAATTTAACCATGAAAATTCAAGCATGATAATTTTTAAAGTTGTCATCAAGTAAGAGTTTGAATAGTAACAGTTAAAATGCCTTAACTTCAGATTGCAAGTCATTCACAAAAATGAAGCACTCACCCAAATAAATTATTGAGGAAATGCAGTGTTCATTATAAAACCACTGAGCTGTGTTTATATTAATGTCTTTACCTCTCCCAGCAGGAGGAGTCAGAGAAGTATGTTATAGCAATACTTTATATGGTTTTGGATTGTGTAGTAGGATGGATTTTCCAGCAGAGGGAGAACCATACTGTGTTATTGGGAACTGAGCTAGAATTTTGCAACCTCTAGTTTAATGAAAATTCCTAATACTTTGCTTAGAAGACATACTTATTTTTTCTGACTGCTGTTATTTTGAAATGTCAATATATTTTTCTGCCAAATTTGTTATCAGTAATTTTTATATAATCATAGTTTTGATATTTTTTAAAACATTGAATAGCTATATGCCTGTTTTATAAGGGTTTTTTCCACATCCATAGTAGTCTGGTCTAATGAGTTGTACTTCTCACTGATTGCAGTGATAGATGTTTCTTAATTGTTAATTAAACTATGTTAAAATATGCATTAAGGGACATGTGTGATAACATTGTTTGTCTAGTCATTATCAGAGGAATCTATGGATAACAGCTGTAAAAAACCCAAACCACCAAAACCCCGAGCTGTGTTAGAACAGTGTGTTATTGGAAGAGGAATGTGGGTGAAGAGTACAGCATGTTTCAGATGAAGAGCAAGGCCCTGGGATGTGCCAGACTTGGTGTGTATGTTTTGTCATCACTGCTTCCTTTAGTGGCCTCAGGTCTGTTCTTGCTCTGTGAAGCACTTTAGCCATGTTCTGTTACTGGTGGTTGGTGATTTGTTGGCAGTGTGTGGCTTAAAGGATGTGTTTTAGTCTGTGGAGCAACTGCATGAAGCATTTTAGGTGCAATTTTATGAGAAAGAGTAGTGTCATCACCAAAGACTTTTCAGCAATAGAACATTCTGTTGCAGAACATGATAAATTTTGATCACTGCTGTCTCAGCAGTTTCAGCTTTGTTTTAAGAGACTGTCAGAGAGAGAGGGGCTGATGGAGGCTATTTAAGCTTCAGTGACGCCATTTTTACTCTCTGTAACAAAATTAACCAATATGGCAATAATTATTCTGCAATAACTACATGTTCTGTCCTTCTTGTGAGAGTGGCCGTGTTCAGCAGTGAAACTAACGGCACTGGGAATATTACTGGATAACTCGTCCTCAGAGAGCAATTCATGTAACACCATCAAATTACACAATGTCAGTGCCAGGTATTGAAGAACACATTACAATGACAAATTAGAAGTGCAAGGTCCTTTGAATAATGTAGTTCCTGTGAAGGTGGAAACTCATTTCAGAGTAGCTCTTGGGATTCAAAGGCTATTTGGGATTTATGAATATGGCAGATATTTTGCTTTTCTAGTCTGGGGGACACTGTAGCTCTGTAGTAAGGCTGTTGTTTATGTAAGATGAACTTTGCTGTTCATAAAAAATGGCAATATATCCTACTGCCTCTCTTCTGCAGGGAATTTGCATGTAACAACTGTTTAGGTAATTCCAGGCCTTTGCAGAGATATACCTTCATTTGGCAGATACTGAGTGAGTATAGTAGCACTGAGCAGGTATTGGATCTCTCTTAGAGGGCGCTGAAAACTTTCCTAAAATTATATTGGGGGCTGGGATTGAGCAAAAGTAGATAAAAATCTGGATACATAAAAGGATTTAGGAGTCCAGTCATAAATTGTGGTCCTTAGGAAAAAAAAATCTCATTTGCTTCCCAAGCTCAGTTTCAAAGTCTGCTTGAAACCCAGACAAAAACCATTTTTTTGTGACTAAAAAACATATTTCTCTGGCATCCTTGGTCATGCTTTAGTTCAGTGCTCTTGATAAAGCAGAACAGTCTGGTGCCTACTTCTAGTTGCATGCCATCATTTGGGCTCTTTGAGGCTTATTTCAAGATATAGTCTCAGACTAGACTTAACATCATGCTTCTCAGTGTTTCAGAAATATTTTCCTGGGTAGTAATTTCCCTAGTGAGGCTACATACACAAACCCCAAACTGGGAAGAAATGATAGTGCAACACTTCAACGATAGTCTTGATTTTCAGAAGGTCCTACTGAGCACAGCTTGCAATGCTCAAGGTCTCTTTATATTGTCTTGCCATCCATGGATTACTGTTGTAACTATTTGTGCAGGAGAGCTGCTGTGACACCCTTTGCCAAATGGGAGCAATGCTTAGAGTAAGTGCAGTATAAGTAGAAACTTTAAATTTTTTGGGCTGCATTTATTTCCACTTGAAGTAGTTAGGTACTAGATTGAAGATTGTCTTGGCTAGACCATGATCTTAAAAAATTAAAGCAAAATGTCCTTGTAGATGTTATTGAGGTGTAATTGTAGGAAATATTGGTTATTAATGTCAAAGAAACTCTATTTAGGTAGAAATGATAGGAAAATCAAACTTGTAATAAGATGAGGAAAAGGTAGGGAAGCATAAGAGTTTATTTTATTGTAGCACTAGACCAGCAATATCTGAAGTTCAACCAGAGGATATGCAGAGTACCAAAATCCCTTTCTCTTTGAATTCTTAGTATTTGCAGACTTATTTCAGAAAAAAACCCCCTGTGGTGTTTTATGTAACAAAACAGCTGACTGAATTCTAATAACAGCATCACCCTCAGTGTATGGGCACCTTTTATGATTGATAAAAGAACTTGTACAGATTTCTGGGTTCTGTGTACTATTCCAACAGTGATTTGCAATGTTCACTTGTGGGAAGTGGAGGTTTTTGTTAGTGGACAAGTATAAAATGGAATAATTTAAAATGGCTTTAGTCAACAACAGTGTTTTGTTTTATTTAATTGAAGTTTGGGACCTTGTTTAGAATACCAGATCAATTTAAATATTTGACATAGTATTTTCATTCTTAGTCCATGCAGAATGTTTTTCTTTCTTTGGCCAAAAATATTTGCTCTATTCATGAGTAGTTTTGATTGACTTGAAGCTGGCTTTACCAGTGATTCTCTTTCTTTATGCAATGAGGATTTTTTTCTGATTTTACTCAGCCCTCTTATCAAGAGGATAGACTCATGCTGAGTCAAGCTTGGCCTGAATGCTCTTTGGCAAGACAGAGCAGAACCAGTTTGCACTACTATAAATTTAAAGGGGAAAGTAGAACAAAAGGTGAAAATAGTGGAATAGCAATCATTTGAGGGAAGACAGGAGGGAAGGAAGGAAGAAAAGGGGAAATCCTTAGTGCTTCCTTAAATATTTGGTAGGCTTTGCCAGGAAGCAAAAGTGGCCTGAACGCCTTGGTAGTACTTGAAGAAGGCGGATAGCCCTGCCTCTCTGAACTCCTTCTCTTTCTTCCCTGACCTTCGAGCCTTTATTTAAGCCCAGGATCTCATGCCAGGGCTTGTTGAGCTCATCGTTTGATCTCACAATCTCTCTCTTTCTTTACATACAGCTCCACTAAACCCAGAATAAAATCCTGGCTGCACTGCAAATGTTGGCATGCATGGCAGGAAGTTGTGTGTAAAGGTGTGACTGCACTGTCATTCTCTTACCCTAGTGTACTATGTGGCGGAAAAATACTGAGGTCAGGGTAGGGTTTTGTTGTTCTTTGTAAAGCTTTACCTGCTTTCCTCTGAATTTTCAGTACACTGTTATTATTGGTATTGAAATTCTTATCATTTGGTTAATTTCTTTACTGTTCCTAATAAATTACTGTATCCAAATTTGCAGTTATGACTGGGAATGTTTCTGCTTTGTCGTTTTGTAAATATTTTACTTTTTTTTGCTGCTTTCATTTCTTGCACAATACAGAACAATCTGCAGCTATTTCCGCCTAGTCACACTGACTGCCAACCAATTAAACTCTGGCAGTTTTGTTCTACTTAGCATCTGCATGTGTTTTCATGTTTTGTGTGCTTCATCTGTACATAGAAATCTGCACTGTAGCCTGATCTAGAATATTTTTTCTGTATTTTGGCTGTTTAATTCATCAAGAGATACAATTTCCAGGTTGATCTGCTGTGAAATACAGTACCTGGCATTTGCATTCTGAAGTCTTGGCTAAAAAGGCATAATGAACATTTAGCTAAATGTCCACCAGTCACATCAAATACTGCTCCAGAGAGGTTACATGTAGCCTTTGCTGACTCTGTTATCAGGAGACAGGAAGACCTCTGACATTGCCAGACTGTCTGACTGCCAGCTGGCAGTGCAAACCCATCACCTCGATTCCAGTGAACTTCAATGTGCTTTATTAATGCTTTATGCCTTCCCTGCTCTGTGGGTTTCTGTTATGTAACTGATTTCTCATCTTGCACAAAGGAAATGCTCCCACAGGCACCTCCTTTTAAAAATGCACGTTCTATAGTAATTCTGTAAATAATCCCAAGACCAGTTTTCCCCTCTATTAGTCTCCATTCCTGCTCTCCCAGAGGGGAAGTGAAGGGTAGGGCTGCAGAACGGGGAAATGTGAATGGTTCCTGTGGCCAACGTGGCTGGACAGAAGGGGTTGCCGCACCACCGCCCAAGGCAGCTGGGAGTGAGAAAAGGCATTTTGTGGACTGTCCTTGGCTAGAACAGACAGTCCCCTGTTCCCTCTGGGAAAGATGCAGAGCTGGAAGACCTCATGGAGTCCACATTATTTTATTTAGACCTCATCCTCTGCTCTCATGTCCTGAGTGATTCTTGACAGGACCACATATGACCTGGAAAGAGCTCAAGCTGTGTGCTGCCCTATATTGACTTCTGAACAATTAAATGGCTGACTTGATGCATTTGTGTGTACTTGGGATCAAAAGGATCCAATTTGTATATGTGTGGCTGTGGTGACTGAAATTTATTGAATTCTCAGTTACAGCTATGTGGCAGCACAGAGCTCCAGGCAGGCTACACACTCTGTAGCCAGTTGAGCAGCCCATTTTCTTGCACTAATTCTGCCCTTGCACTTGTGCTCTTGGCAGCTGCAGAAACTGCACTCCAGGTATTTCCCAAGCTACCACACGTGCTGTCTGTAGAAGGAGCTCTGTGCCAGCCAGGGTTTTCCTCTGTGCTACAGGAATGCTAAAGGTTGAGAAGGTTGAGCACATTTCTAGCTGCTTTTTGCCATTTTGTACTGGGTAAAACTCTTGGAACCAATTGAGTCTTGTTCTCATGGGCTCTCATTGTTACATTGTTGTGAGCAGAGCAATTTTTCTTAGCTTAAATTCAAAGTAGACAAGATTTTTACAGCGAGAGCAATGTAAGTTTTTCAGTAGAACTGCTTGATTGTATTTTTAATGGGATATTTCACTTTTGCATATGGCTGAATAGATATTAAAAGCTGGGAGGTGGCAAAGTATGAATGAAGTAATTTTGACTGCAAGAGCTATGTTTGGGGCAGGCTAATTGTATTCCTCGAGAAAAGGATTAACTTTGTGAGAAAATGTAGGCGTGGTCTCAGTGATAAAAATGTGTTTGCTGGTGCAAAACTTTCTCTGTTGGTTACTCTTGCAACATAGTGTGCTGGATTGCCTCTTTCTGCAGTTTCTTTGTACAAGCTGTGACTATATTGTATACATGGAACACAAGGAAAGATATTTCAGATAAGTTTAAAGATATGAGAAATTTTTTGGTATTTCCCTCACCAACCTAATGCTTGGTTAGTGACCAAATTAGTGCTAATCAGTTTTATAGCTCATTAGTTACCATTTGAAGTTGTCCACACCTTGCATATGACAAAATAAGGATAAACTAATCTATGTTTGAAATAGCAGCTATTGGGGTTTAGCTTGAATTATCTCTGGAGTAATAACTTTTTCCTTGGTACTTGGTGCAAAATAAACCCAGATAGTTTCCTATTCTTGTGAGCGCTCACTCCATGTTTATCTGAGGAGGAATACCTCTGAATCAAACTGGATTGCTCTTTCTCGTGTTCGTAAGTGAGCATCTAAAGAAGAGAAGAGAAACAAGTGATGAGTGAAGGAAAAATGTGTGATAGAGGTGAATAAAGATGAAAAACAAAGTTTGCTTATGACAAATGGACTGCTTCAGTTAATTTCTCACTGGCATCTCCAAAAGAACAGATCTCCCGGGGCTTTGATTTTTCTCTTGGGTTTATATAGAGCTCACAGACTGGATGCTTAGTAGTGTAAATCAGCATAGTGCTGCTGAAGATGAGAGATGTGGCTGAGGAACTGCTCTGGGAGGAATTATTCTGGTTCATATGTGGTGTAAGTAAGATGAAAATGATGTGTGCCTTTATTTAGATCAGGCCCTTGAACTAAGGCATGGACAACAGATGAATAATGTTCTTAGTCATGCCTTCAGCATGATGCAAGTGATCAAAAGAGCAGAAAGATGGAAATAGAAGCAGGCGATGAGTGGGGTAGAATCACTAAGCAAGAAACACTTTGGTGAAGGCAATCAATACCTTAAGGCAAATTACAGTTAATGTAAAGGAGCTGGAACTGCAGGAAATACCTGGCAGTGTTCTTAGTCTGATGGTATTGTATCTCTGAAGCAGCTGGTCTTTTGCTCATCCCAGAGCCTGTAATGTGACCTAACTCTGTTGAAAAAAGGTTCCCTGTACAATTACATATCACAAACCAATTTTCATATAACAAGATCTGCATTTCAAGTGCATCTGAAGGGCTAACTGTGCTGTTTGAATGTATTTAAATGATCCTTCATCTATAATTTATGTGCATTGCTTGTGTCAGGTCTGTATTGATTACCATTCTATTGGGTGTCAATTCACTCTCTCCAGAGATGCAGGGAGCAAAGCAGAGAGCTGGTCCTTCCATTGGAGCTCTATTAAGCTGTAATGATTTGCAGTCATCCATGCCACAGCAGCTGTGTAAGGTCACAGAACTCAGGACTGGAGCAGGCTGACCTGTGCAGTCTGGAGTTCAGCATCTCTGTGGAAATGCTTTGCTGTTTCTTCACTCAGACATGGGGGGTATTTTGCTCCAGAAGTTCAGTTGTTGTACATACCTGTGTTACTTGAAGATTTTAAATGTAAGCAGCTGCTCCTTGGAGTTATGGAGTCCAGTATATTCCCATATCTGGCTAGGCAGGTTTATGACCTGGATCATGTTTTTTAAAGAATCATAGCATGCACATCCTTTCCATTCCCTTTCCCTGCTTAGTCACAAGGTGTGAAATCAGCAGTCTTATATTGGAGGTTTTCCCTTCATTTTTCTTCATAAGCAGGAAAGGTTCAATATCTTCAAGATATTTTTTTAAAAAAACTTTTTTCAAAGTTGCTGTGTCTTTAGTTGTTATTACCAGTCCTTATTATTTGCAGTAATACTGAGCATTTAAATGAAGGGATTGAATGTGCAAAATTATATATAAATACAAAGCAAAACTCAGCTGATTAGCATTAAAGAGTTTATTATATGGATAGAGTGAAGGGCTGACATTGTAGGGGCTCTCCCTGAAATGCCACAAACCAGCCTGTTGCCAGCTGCATGTACTCAATGCTATAGAATCTATAGCTGTAGTGGGCAACTGCAGGTACAGTTTTCCCTGCATTGTTTTGAGTATCCATCACCTAAGGAACTGATCTTTCTGTGGTCATGTGTGCCAAAATTCTGGAGGCTGCAGTAGTTTACCATATCCCATGAGACCCAGGATGCAACACTTTGGATTACTTTTTTGTGCTTTTTAGCCAAGCTAGATAAATACCTCTGGACTGTGTGAAACAGGATTCTCTTGCAGTGGGGAGCTGTGCAGGTGGTGCATTTTGCAGAGCTTAGCAGGACCTGTTACCCTGAGTGCAGCACAGCACCGATGCTCTCATGCAGGCTGGGACTCTGCTGTATTGTGTAGGATCAGCTCCCATACAAATGTAGCCTTAACTCCCTGTCCTCACTGCTATGAATCCATTAAGAGCTTTTTCAGACTCAGCTTGTCAAGTAAGAAAAGCAGGTCTTGTCAGGTATTTGGGCGTGCTGTGTGCATTTCCATGGATGAATTTTTAGTATCTGAAGTGCTGAGTCATGTAACTTGGTAGATCAAGTACAATTAGAGTTAATTTTATTTTGCCTCCAGTCTTGACTGCAATCCTGAAAAGAAAGCTTGGATTAAAAGAATTTTTCAAAACCATATCCAGAGGGAACAAATACCACTGATTAACTTAATAGGTGAATAAGCATCATTGCACTACAGAAATATACCTCTAAAGTGGGTTCTCAGTGCTAGAACTCCAAGGGAAGGAGCTTGAAAATGACAGATATTTTCTCTGTGTGGTTTATTTGTAGACAATGAAGCAGTTGTAGGTTTTGGGTCTTTTATTTTTTTTGATGGTGATTTTGGTGGTTCTTTTTGTTGGGCTTTTTTAACTTTTATTAAGTATTTTCTAAAAATAAGGAAAGCCTGGATATTTCTATTTATTTCCTATACATTTATTTATGCTTTATATATTGAAAATCAGGAAGATTCTTATTTAAAAGGCAACAGAATCAGTGTAAGAAGCCAGATGTAGGAAATTGGAGAAAATGGCAAATTTTTTTGGTGCCAGTTTTGATGTTTATGAGATCCACATCCTTCCCTGCAATGTGCCAGCAAGGGCTGGTTGTGTATTAAAATTCCTCTCCTGGCTGGTGTGTCTGTGTTTTTCACCAGGCAGGAGAGCTCATGCTTGGACTTCCCTGGGCCTTTACTGCATCTAGCTCTCCATCTCCTGCAAAGACTATATTATATGCACTGGGACATGTTACAATTTCTTATTTTTCAGTACCTTTTACCTTAACTTAGAGATTACTGAATTATTTCAGAGATAGGTTGTCTCTCCATCAAATATCTGTTGGTTGTGGTTGTTTTTCCCTCCCAGATATAACTGTAAATATCTGAATGATATAGAAATTTTTGTTTCTAGTACCCTATAATGAAGTATCACTTCTTGTTACTGTGCTCAACAAACCCTTTATTTCATGCCTGAACAATGCCTGGGACAACTCACATGAGACATGCTAACACAGTTCTAACTTGTTCGAGGTTTGCCCTTGACTTTTTGTTGTACATCTAAAGGCATTTTTCTCTGCTTCAGGGAACTCTAGCAAGTGGCTTTTGGAAAAAAAGGTTTTTGGTTTTTTTTCCCTGTCATGCTAAGCTTTTGGGATTCCTTATGCTTGTGGAAATCCAGTGCAGAATTTCCTTTTTTTGCCACATAAGTTTTATCTGCAGCCTACCTGAGCAAAGATGTATGTTGATAATTTCTGATATTTCTGCACCAGTAAACACCCCTAGTTAATGTTGCAAACAGTCTTTTATTAAAGCCCTCTCTTTATCCCATCAACTACATTAAAAAAAATTTTGCTCTCTCAAAACTGCCATCATTAGTCTCAGCTCAAAAGCTTTAAAGGAGGTTTCAATTAAATGCAGTCAGCTATTATGCAAGTGGGAGGAGAATAGATAATTTCTATTACTTTTGTTTTGCACACAATCACTTGGAAATACTTACGTACTTCAACTGTGGTGAAGTAAGATTTACACATGCAGAGGTGTTCATCCTGTCAAAGCTTATAGTTGGATTTCCTTTCTTCCTATCAAAATAATTAAAAACTAAACTAACCTAAAATCCTATCAAGTTGTTTTCCTCCGTTTTAGAAACATTGTTATGGAATGGGAAATGTGTTCTTTCTATTGTATAGGTGGATTAGAAAGATATTCTGGTGTATATCAATTTATTTTTTCAAGGTATACTATTAAGTATTATTGGGAGAGGAGCTCATATACCTTGTTAGGTTTTCCATGTTTTCCTGACATGTCAGTAGTATAGGTACAGGAGAAGATACACCTGGGATATTGCACTGAGATACATTATGTCCTTTTGCTGCCATTTCCTGACAAAGAAAAAGAAAAGCTATTGTATTTTTAAGTTTTATTTATTTATTTTTTCTGATATCCACATCTTAGCATTCACTGTACATCAACATCCTGTAATTAAAATCAAGATCTCACATTTGTATTTGTAATGACTAAATCTGATATTTTGACATTTGATGATGAAGTAGAAACTGAACTAGAGGCAAAGCTGTCTTCAAAACCTTTGTGTTAGCTCATAATAATCTAATGTTTTTGAAAACTATTGGGTTGTTTAAAATTTTTTCTGAAAAGACTATGATTCATATTAAGCTTTGAGAATATTTTGGAAGTGGCATATTTTTTCAGACTTCAGTTTGGAAAATTATTCAGTTCTCTCTTCTTTAGGTGGGGAAGCAAAATTGGCAAGTTTTGATGAACTCTTTTCATAGCCCTAATCTGTAGATAAAAGGTATTCTGTAGGTTGTTTTAGTTACTTTAACCATAATACAACTACAGAATCCTTGAACTTTACAAAGGTCACACTAGTATTTAAGCTCTTTAGTGGTGCATTAGGAGGACAACAAGTGAAAGGTAGATTAACTTTGATTTTTTAACACACTTTCCCTTCCTTTTTAATATGAGATCAGTGTTGATGATAGTGGGGTATTCCATTTATCTGCTTTAAAGTGAATGCTATTTACATTATTGTAGATGTTGAGGGTTTTAAAGAAAGTGAGCTTGCTGTAAACTTTAAAACTTTTAGTTCAACTTGAATATTTTTTTTGCTGCTTTTAATAGACAATATATACCTGAATAACAAATGCACCTGCTTTTAAATCTGGCAATGTTTTCTATGGTGCCCAAATATTTTTCTGCAGAAATGGCCTGGTATTCAAGAGACATTGAATGGAAGTCAGGTGAAGGGAATGTGGATCTCTGCAACATATGACATGTATCTTGTTCCAGACAGTGGTAAACTGAGATGCCTCCTTCAGGTGCTGAATGCTGGACCTGTTTGCAGAGCAGATCTTTTCCCTTTTCAGCACCTGTCTGCCTCTTTCCTTGTTTTATGTCATGGTCAGTCAATATCTTCTATGATGGCAATTTTTCTTACTAATCTGAGCATGGTCCTGCATTTGATTTTCAGCACCCTAAACTCTCACAGCTCTTAATTAGTTGCTGTCCTTGGGCTGGTAAATGTCAGCAAATATTCCCTGTGTGTCCTTCCCTCAGTGCCAGCAGTGTGTTTGCCCCAGACTGGCTGTGGAATGTGCCCAGTGGCCCAAGCAGATGGTTCTGGCTGTGCAGAGCCTCGGCTGGGGCTCCTGAGGGAGCAGGACTTGTCCTCCCTCAGTGCCACTGGGTGCTTGACTGGCAAGGAACATCTTCTCAGTGCCTCCATCAACCTGTCCAATGGTACAGAACAGCCCTGGGCCCTGCCCACACTGAACAAGCGTGGCGTTGGTCTCCCTCTTACAAATAACAGTTCTCTTGGTTCAGTTTGAGTGTTCCTTGTTTTGCTTCAGAACTATGAGATGCATTGCTATTGGCAGTTTCATATGTGATTCCTGCTCTTCCTGTCTTTTAGGGTTTCCTGGTAAAATTTGACTCACAAAAGTAAAATTGGACTTTATTAATGTATGACCTTCAAAGAAATCCCCATTTCAAATACACCTAAACAGCAAGTGTTTTCCATATGCAGTACATTTCTGCAGATCAGAGTCCTAAGCTCTACAGCTGAAACAGCTGCCCCTTGGTGGCACTCGAGCAGGTGTTTCTCTCATCACTCAAAGCCACCCACTTGACATCTGATTTCCAGATGCTCTGAAATGGTACCTTGTAACAGGCTATTTTGTGCAGTCCTGCTTATGTTCTGATCTTTTATTCACTGTTTTCAGGACATATATTGGTTTCCTCTTACAAAAAAAAAAATTTGGATTTGAAATGAGCTCATCTAGCTTTTTAGGAAGTTACAGGATGTATATCTACGTCAGGCTGCAACTTCTGAAGTTTATTTCTGTGGCTACAAATGATTATACTCATGGGGTGGGCGACTCAGCAGTGCTTATCTGCAAGCCTTTAATTTCATCTGTCTGATTAGCGCTGTTTATTTTTTCACCTGGCACCCTGTTACTTTTCAAGCTTTCACCTGTGGTTGTCCTCGTAGATGTCCCTAATTTCTCTCAATTTTCTTGACATCTACAGCAGGTGTCTTTGGCCTGAATGCTCCTCAACACCTGCTGCTGCCTTGCTGATTCGCTTTTAATATGTATCTCAACTGCTACGTATAGTGGGGGAGAGTGAGGTAATTGTTCTTATGTTATGTGAAAATTGGTTGTGATTTTTTTTTTAATAGATAAGCTAATCTTCCAGTGGAAAAAGAATGGATTCCTTCTCCACCTCATTTTTGCTGGGTGTTTTTTTTCCTATTTCTTTCCTGTCTGTATGCAAAAAAAACCCCAACACTTTTCAATTTTATCCTAGTAAATAAATGGGAAATGACCAATGAGAAATAAGATAAGATGCTGAGAAAGACTCTTGTACTTTCTTTTGCAGGAATGAAATGTCAGTATTACTTTCTTTTGCCTTTTCTTGTTTAGGAGATAAGATGTAAAATATACAGGTTTTTGAAATGCCTTTTTCCTTACATTGCAGCAGGTGAAGAAACAAAACCTTGAGGCTTTGGTTTTCTATCTGCTTCACCAAAAATAAACAATACCGTTGTGTAACATTGGGAAAGTTATACTACCCTGAGATTCTGAATATATAGTTGTTCCTCTGTGCAACAGTAAGATATCAAAAGAAAGTTACTGCAGGTTCTAGAACAGCAGTAATGTTGTGTCAGTGATGGCTTAGGATTTAAGAATTGCTATGTTCATGGGCACAGATAAAATCTTTTATGAGATCAGCTAGAATATTCTCCTTTCCAGACTCAAATGACTGATCTAATGAAAGATAGCTTGTTATTACGAGTCTCTAGGCTTAGGCCTTTTTCCTGTTTTTTTTCCATCAGCCTCTGTCATTCAACCTGTTTCATGAACCCTTTCTCTCAGAGCAGTGATGACTCCCATGAATTTCAGAGAAAGCTCTTTATGTCCAACACCTCTGAAAAGCAATTCTGTCCCTTCTGTCCCAGGCTGATCACACAGAAACCAAGAGCTCATTCTCCTCAGTTTGAGAAGAATTATGACATTCCTGTTGGAAAGCTTCTGTCTCAGCAGAATTTCACACACCATCCCACCTCTCCACCCCTTGAGAGACCTTCAAGCTATGAATCTGCTTTTTTCAGAAAGAGAATGGGAACAGTCATTTCCCAGGTAAACTAGATCTGAAGTTAATGGTTGATTTACACAAATAATTGCATCTATTTTCAGTTTATTTGTTTTCAGAGTTCTTATTTCTGGGTCCTTTGGCTTTGGGGGCTGTGTGGCTTGTTTGAAGCTGGAGTATGGAAAAATAGCTGCAATCACAGAAAAAATTCTTTTTTACTTATTTTTCTTTTTTAGTATTATATACTAAAGAACTCCCAACTTTTACATTCTGATCATTTGATGCTTTTTGTTATGTTCACTGAAGCCTGCAAAAATAATTTGGATATTAAATCTATAATTTGTGCCCGTTCCCTTGTCTTTCAAAGTTAGCAGATATGTGAGATAGTAGTTTCAACAATCAGTGATGAGGGAGAATCATTAAAGGTCTGTCCCTAAGGAATAATTTCATGGTATGTAAACTTTCTATTAAAACAAAAGCAAAATCAAAAACAAGAAAAAAAAAAAGAGAAAAGCAGAAGTTTTAGGGCAAGCCGAGCTTTCCTCCCCAGACCCAAGTGGGCAAGGGGGAGATGGGCATCTTTTACTTTTATCTGACACAACTAGCTCTGTGCAGACCTTGCTACAGAGTTTTCTGAGCCCTCTGTTTTCTCACAGGGAATATTTTGATGCACAACAATAAATGTTCTACTAGTATGGTAGTGGAGAGAAATAAAGGGGAAAAGTATGGGAAATATCTGCTTCAAACCGTGTTGTAGTTTGAGCAACATGTCTGACTGGTATCCATGTGTTAAATAAACAATTTGTCTCCTGAATGTTTACAGAGAAGTAACATGGCTGATTTATTTTGTGAAGCCACTGTGGTTGCTCTACCTTGTCATCAGAATCCTCATGGATATGCAATGCTAGGTCAAAAATGAAGAGTGTTTTTTGATGGATCTGGAAGGAAAATATAACAAACAAAAACCCCAAGTGTGTGATTTGCACTCTTGGAAGTTCTAAACTCAGAGAGATGTCATTTAAAAATATTTCCTGTTTTCTCTTACTTAGTCTCAATACGTCAGGCTCAGCTAAACGAAGAACTAAATTAAAACTGTCATTTCAGCTCATAAATAACAGATGTCTCACCCATTTAATTATTTATAGTCTTGAATCTTTTAAAAATGAAAATGGCTATACACATTTTTAATGTAGTTCTTGGTAATTTGCTGCATGAATGATAAGATTCCAGATAATCCCAGCACACAAACATGAAAAATAAAACTTTGACTGACTCACTTATCTTATGTGACTGCTTCTTCAATCCCCTGTGACTTTTTTTAAATTAAAATTTAAGTGAAATCTAATCACAACAAAATGATGTTCATACACTTGCATTAATAATTTATCTGCTAGAGATCACAGAGAAGGTAGTATGGACATGAGAGATTCATTTACTGCCTGAAAATCAATGCTTTCTCTTTTTCCTAAGATTTATCTTTTCGTCTCTGTGAACTGTGTTTGGATGGTTCACAAGTCTGAAATAACAATGGTGAAAGAAATTAGGACTGTGCCAACATTAAAAACCAATACCCTACCCCCAGGAAAACCACCAAAGCCCACTCTCCCACATTCTGTAGCTGGTGGTAAAATTATGTCACTTGCCTTAATGACTTCTTCTCTTTTTATGAACACAGCTAATCTAGTGAAAGATGAACTCAGTGGGTTAACAAGGATCCCCTGGCAGAGCTCAGTGTGCTGTGTGTGAGCTGAAAGAGGAAACATGGGTGTGGAGTGATTACAGAAAATGCAACCTGAGTGCTCTGGGGAAGGTGGGAATGCCAAGGACAGGAGAAAGATGTCAATGAGCTGAGGAGAGCTGCTGAGTCTGGCTTGTGGGTGTAAAAGGCAGCTTAGGTTTTGAATGTGAGTGACTGGAATATCCATATAAACTGATTAAGACTTCCTTGGTGCTTAATCAGCTGAACCAATATTGGGGAATAAATGTATAAAAGCATTTCTATGCATGCCAGGTGACAGAGCCAGACAAATCAATCTTTTGCAAACACCACCCGTTCAAACTTGGCTTCCAGCTCAGTGCAGTTTGTAAATATTATGTCAACATGATACTGCATAACAAAGGAAAAGTAATATACTGGCATCCATTTTCTCAGCTGTAGGGAAATCTAGCTGGCTATTGTAATTGAAGAATGACAAATCAGGATTACAGATTTCTGTTCTTAGAAATGTTTGTGTAAGGATTGATAAAGGTAAGTAAAATAATGATTTAAAAAATCTGATTCAATTTGTGGCAGTGTCCCTTTAATGATGTTTTGCACTAGTGCAGAATTGCATATTGCAGCTTCTTACTAGACACTGCCCTTTGCATTTCTAGAAAATATTTTCCATCATTTTGACATTTCATTTAAAATGAAATATAGAAGATATTAGAAATTCATGTTCATGACAGGTATTATTTGTTTGACTTTGAAATATACAGAGAACACACATTAATGCACAGTGACTGAAGTGTTACAGGGGTGTGTGTCTGCATATTCATGGGGCTCCTCTTTACTCCACAAGCAAGTGTTGTGGAATCAGAAGAAGACTGACCTTTTATAGAACTAAAAATATGTGTGTGCAACAATGAATAATTTAAAAAAGGGCCAGCTGAAATGCCTTGCTTCCTTACGTATGTGTGTATAACCAAGAAAGAATGTTGTTTCTTCTTGCAAAGGTGCATGATTTCACCACGTTTTCTAAATTGCTTTTGTTTACACATTCAGTGCAAAAATTCTTATTCAAACTGTTTTGCCATTTTGCCATACAGTTATATCTGCTCTTTTTGGAGTTCCTCATGGGGAATGTGAAGGCATTATACTTCTGGGCTGGAAAACAGGTTATTTTAAGTTATACTGAAGTGTAAGCTGAGGGTTACTTAAGTGGAAGTTTCTGTTGACCCTTGTACTTTTTAATTATTTGAGAAAGATTTTTTTATTAGGAGTCCTTTTAACAAATTCTATTCTCTCTATACTAGGGAGGAAACAGGGACACCTTTTTCTTATTAAAATGCACTATGTACATATGTGATCAGAGCAGAGAGTAAGTTGGTTGAAACTGTTACGAGGGTGAAGGAGTTCTGATTGACAACCCCTGTTTGCTGACCAGAGGAAGAAGAAGCCTATTTGAATTTGAACTCACAGTTGCCTTTCTTTTTGGATTCACTGCTCTGTGAACAGCTACTCTACACAGTTTTTGATGACCTGATCCACTCTTTCATAAATCCAACACATTGCAGGGCGCTGAGGGAGACATTTTCATCTTTC
Source organism: Camarhynchus parvulus (assembly GCF_901933205.1). Classification (NCBI taxonomy): domain Eukaryota; kingdom Metazoa; phylum Chordata; class Aves; order Passeriformes; family Thraupidae; genus Camarhynchus; species Camarhynchus parvulus. The sequence goes on from NC_044580.1 coordinate 9,001,693, forward strand.
CCTTTCTTCATATCAAGCATTTTACAAAGCATATCTTGTTACTGAGGAAAGTTATTTTGATTTATACACCTTTTTCTCAATTTGTCAACCATTTGTATTGAACCTTGAGCTCAGGTGAGTTTCACATTTAACACACTCACAAATTTAGTATGCAAATGTAAAGCTTTCATAATGCTGATCCTGAACTTATGCCTGTGAGTGTTGAACTGTGTGGCATAGCATCTGTGTCTTTGTAAAACTTAGAGTGGGAAGTTTGTTTATGCAGCTGGAAGAAGCACAGGCTGTTCTCCTTATCCGAGGTGTTGCTACTTTTTCCTCCTGAAGCTCTTGTCTGTTGAAGGGGAAGTTCTAATTGTAACTGCTCAGCACTTAAAAAAAAATCTGTTTTTCCTTAACTATTAACTTTTAACTTTGTTAGTTGCCATAAAAGGTGCAAGACTCTTTTATTTGTATTGGGAATTGTCTCAACCTGGTGACACTTCTTGTTCTTCTGTCCTAAAAATATTCATTTAATCATAGTGATTGCCATATTATTAATGAAAAACAGATTTTGTTCTAGTCTGTGTATCCCTTTTTCTATGCAGTTATTGCAACTGCACATGAATATTAAAAAATGAGCAGAGTCAATTACTAAATGCTTATGTGCAACCCCTGAATTTACATGTACAATTGTACAGTTTGGCAATACCCTGCTTTTGGTAATGTAGGTAACATTTGTTGGTGATGTGCATCATAGGAGAGACGGCATGAACTAATGCAGAATAACTGACTAGATCATTACAAGAATGAAAATCAAACAGGATTAATAAGTAGATATATTTATAACTGGGATATACTTCTTAAAATGTTTGATGGAGAAGGAACAGGACTGTTCCCCAGTCTGACTGTTATCTGGAACTGATGTCTGTCTTTAGCCCTGACATATTTGTAGGGTCCCCAAGAACTGCTGAATAAAACAAAGAGTTGGTTGGGAAGGGACTGCATCTGTCTGGTATGCTGGGAGAAGTAAAAGATGATAAATCTCTTCTGCAAATTTGCCACAAACACCCACAGACCAAACCACTGGATTAAGTCAATAATCTCTTCTCAGTCTGAAGTTTATAAACCTTGTAGGATTGTATTATTTTGTTCAAATTCAAATAGCATATTTTCCAACCTTCCTTTGCTATTTTCCCCATAACTTCAGTTTCTAGTTGGAATTTTCACAGACCTTACACTCTTGAAAGCCAGTGCTGGATTTTTTTCTCGGGCAAAATGGTCTGTGATCAAGAGCAGCTGATTATGTACTCTCCCTGCATGCATCAGCATGTTGATTATGTGAAATCTCATGAAGAATTACAGTCAATGCCAATCATTGTCTAGCTGAAGGTCAAATTTTACATTCTTCTACTGATGTAATTTTTTTTTCTATAGTAATCTATAAACTGTGTAAGGAAACCCTGGAATAGATGTTCTTAACAAAATGTATTTATGCTTTTGACTACTGTTTTGGCATGCAAAATCAGAGTTCTGTTCTTGTTCAACATGCTATTTCTCTAATGTTTATTGATACCCAAGAAATGAAACACTAAGGGCCCCAGGGCAAGGAGTGTTCAAAGATGCCAAGTGATGCTCAACCATTAGGCCTGGTTTGTGCAGGGCCTGCACTGGGTACTGCAGAGGGATGTACCCCTGCTCAGTGCAATTCCCATGGCATTATTCACATTCATGTTGAATCTGCTTCTGCTTGAGCATCTGGATTGTGTCACCACTGCAGATGATGCTTTGAGGGATTAGTGCCATGTTTGTGCCCTAGAAGTCCCAGGAGCGCAGCTCATTGGCTTGAAAGAGATTGGCCAAAAAAAGTGTATTATTCAAATATCCTTACTCAGTGCTGTGTCTTTTCTGATTTATTTAGTTTATATTTAGCAAGTCTAATTAATTGCTACCTAGCAATTGCTTTGTATTGGGCTTCTACATGAAACAACCACGTATCTGGCAGATTGAGGCAGTCAACAAACACTTCACTAAGTTTGATCAATAGAAGGGTGTCTTTGTGGAAATAGGTACACAGTGTAGTGAGCCACTGTTAACTCATGAAATGTTTGTCTAACTAAGCTTGTAGGAGACTTGGAAAGCCAAAAAATTGCAGAATCATACCCCCTACACTCCCAAAAGGAAAGGATCCTGGAGTATTCATTTCATGTCAGTTCCTTGCACATGCAATGTCAAGGCTAGAGATTTTGAGAAGGCAGTTAAGCTGTATCATATATGTTATGTCTTCGTATTAATTGTAGATGGGTTATCTTATACTAATATTGTTTAATATGGGGACTATAAGTGTAGCATAGGAAGATTTCCCTTTGATACTGTATTTCTGTTAATTTTAAATACAAAGCTGCTCTGTCCCCCACCCTCATTCCCAGTTATCACCTGCTTAAGGACTAAACTTTCCCTTCCAGTTTCTAATATAATAATATATACCAGTGTTCAGAATACAAAGTAAATAGTAAATCAATTTTGCACTCTTTTTCATAATGTCATAGTAACCCCACTGTGTCTACATGGTAGAAATGGAGTATTTTCCCTGGCGAAATGGATGTGCTTTTATTTTGCTTCCTGCTCAAGAACAGCTGTGTTCAATGGGGAGCTCACTTAAAGGGCTGGCTGGAAACGTTGTCCTAATGAGGTGAGGTAAGGCTTTGTGCTCTGAATCATGGCTCTGCACATACAGGGATATACACATTGGAGGAACTACATTCAAAGCTGATGATCAGTTTTTGTAGTGGGATATGGCTAATTCAGGAACTCAGAGAGTAGAGGTGAATAAAGATTGCTTTGCAACTTGTCTCAGTCAGAAATGGAATTTTATTGCGGCTTTGTCTTCCCTAGATGAGATAGGGATAAAGGAGACTCTGACATGACCAGTATTTCTCTAGTAGATCATGGACATAGATTTTTGTGTTAGATGCCTTAATGTTGCTACTAAGGGAGAAGCTTGGATATTTGAAATATCCACTTTGAAATTCCTCTTAATGGAAGAATCAAGTTTTATTATTTTTTTACTTTTAGATAATTTTTAGCATGTGCAGGAAATAAATTGTCAAAAACCCCAACACCCACTGAACCTGAAATCAGTTTGAATTCTGACTGCTGCTCTGATATATTGAAGTTAGATAGTTTTTCCATCCATGGTAGGTTTTATTCTCAGGTTTCAGTGTGAACTCAGTTGATTAGAGCATGGTGCTAACAGCATCAAGATGATGGATTCAATTCCTGTAAGGGCCATTCTCTTAAGCGTTGGACTCCATGATCCTTGTGAAACCCCTCCCACTCAGAATATTCTGTGATTCTGGGATCAGATTTGCAGTCACTAATTCCCTTTATTAGAAGGGAAGGTGGTGTATTGTGGGAGGTTAAATCCGCCTGGAGGTACCATTTCATATTTGCTGACACATCCTCGCAGTTCCTGTAGTGCGCAAGCAGTCATGCTCTAATAAATATTTTTCCTGTGCTCAGTAGTGGAAAGGAATGCATATTTTACTGAGCAGACAAGACTTCATGAAGAAGAGCCATTTTCTTATAAATTATGTAAATATCAGATCTTATGGTGTTTCTTAAAGAAGAATGTGGTGAGAGAAATAGCTATATATTTCTTATGACAGCAAAGTCTACAGAAACACAAGTTTTGTTATGTGTCAGCAGCTGTGGCCAGATTAAACCCAACACTGTTTTCCCACAGTTTTTTAAGTATAACAGGATTTTACCTACAAAAAACATTTATACACTAATAGAGATTTCTCCTGATGTGATTTATGCCAGTGTGCTTCTTAGCATTGAACTGATTTTCAGTGAAGAATCTTTTTTCCTTTTTCTAATATTTAGTGCTGGTAGGAAAGGAAGGCAGACATAGTAGCTCTCATTTATTAAATTGTATGGGTCAGATTTATGCCTTTCTAAGAGAGATAGTATTTCTCATTTAATTTCTTGATTTGCAAAATTTAGATACAAGTCAATGTGGTAAAGAGTGTGGTACCTTAATGTGATCTCTTTTGGGACAATTTCTTCCAGGATTAAGCAAGTCACAATAAAAGACTAAAAGACTGTTAGAAAAAAAAAATCAAAATATAGAAGTCTAGGGAACGGTCTATGCATAGTACTCCTTTAAGCAACTCAATTAGAGTTGAATTGTTTAGTAAGTTATTTTTCATCAAAAATTATTACTTTGTTGGAATTTAAAACTACTGCTTCTGTAGTGTAATTCAGCATGCATATACCTTGTGGCTTTATAAGTATTCTTGTCAATTCAACTTCAAAGAAAGTGATTATGGCAGATGGCAAATCAAAGGCTCTCAATGCTATTCCACATATACTCGCAGAAGATGGGTAAGATGAGAAAAATATCACTAGGTCATACCAAAATTCTATCTAGTCCAGCAGCAGATTCTCACAGAAAAGTATTGGAAGACGCTTTTGAGAAAAGGGTCATTTTATATTCTTACAGCAATCAATAGTTTAAGGACTTCTAAGTGAAGAGTTATATCTGAACTGTCATATCAAATATCTAGTGACAGACCTATCCTTCAGGAGTTTACCTAAACCTTTTTAAGACATTTATAGTTTAGCCCTTGCAACAACTGTGGCACAGATGCAATTTTTCACAGTTCAGTTGTATGTTTTGTGAAGAAATATTTCTCTGGGTATGTTCTGTGCTTAATACCAGATAATGCCTAATAACCATAGTCCTGTTCACCCTGTCTGTGCCCATTTCCCTGCCCTGCTCCAGTGTGAGCCAGCCTGGTACTTGACAGGGAACATGTGCTTTTAGCTGCTCAACCAACAGTGGTGAGCATTTGAGCTTGGCTTTCATCCTTTTCTCTGTCCTCATAGATATACCTGTTGTTGCTTGGTTGTGACACTGATCTTCATTGGGATTATTAAGGATGGAGGTCTAAGCACTCTGAGATTGTGAAAACAGTGCCTGTGATTTGCATATTGTTCAATATGCAGATTCTACTGCATTAAAGACACTAAGCTACATATTTGCACCATAAACACTGTGTGAGATTGTCCCTTGTGTCACTTCATCCCCACAGCCCAGCAGATCATTTTTACTGGAGAGGTTTTCCCCTTAAGCATTTATTTTTGCAGATATGCAAGTTTTGCCTCCTAAGGCATTATTTCCCTTGAGGTTGCTTTCCCTCACAGAGGAAATTATTTATGGCTGCAATAGCTTTGATGATTGTTAATGGCATATACTGCATTTATGAAATGCTTTTTTCCTCCTCTCCCAAAATATTTCAGGATAAATTGTTCATAGCTCCAAAACTCTCTACCATTCTCCCTGTGTCAGGAAGACTCAGAGAGTCGGTGTTTCTCAATAGCAGCTTTGTGTGAAGCTGAGGATGAAACAGAGGATAATGTGCCTCCTTTCTAGTTCAGCACTTCTGGGCCACCATACAGATTTAAGCAGCTGCACAAAATCCTCACTCAATCCACTTTGGGTTTGACTCAAATCCTTCTAGAGAATGATTTCACAATTTAGATGATATTTAAAGTCATCCTTGCTCTTCCTTATTTCATCACATATTTGGGTTGGTTCAGTTTTTCCACCTCCAGTTTTTCCACCTCCATGTTCATTCCAGGAAAATTCTCTCTCCCAAAAGAAAGCACCCAGGGCAGTCCAAGAATATTGATATTACAACGAGTTGCTATCTCAGTATTTAGTCAGAGGAGGATTATTCATTGGAGTGTAGATTGGTTTTTACTGCTGGCTGCAGCAGGAATGCTTCTGCTCTGCAGAGTTTTATTCCTTTCTAGAGTATTAAAAGGGAACTGAAAGTATGAGTCTGTGCCACGCAAGGAATATGTGATAAATACCTGAGTGGACCTGTGTTCATCTTAATAATTCAAAACTTTCACTATACTTTTTCCATTTTATTGTTTCATATGATATGCCCCTACTTCTAATTAAAAATGTTTCATTTCTAGTACTTTGGGACAATATCTGAGGTATAAACAGCCACTGACTTTTGGTACATATTGTTTAGAATTTCAATTTCTGTTTCATTGGATTTATTTTTGTGTCTGATTTGGGGGGTCTTCTTTTTTGTTGTTGTTTTCTTGTTTATCATTGCATAAATATCTTCATTCCATAAATTCATAATCCAGTCAATTTGAGAGACAGTTAAAGTTAACAAAATCTTTAGAGTTTGGAAAGTTGCAGATAAGAAATCTGTAATACTATTGTGGCAGCATGGAATAAGGAGTAAATTAGGAAATCTGAATTTAAAATAAGCAAATTGCTCAGTATCTGTTCTTTGCTAGTGGGTAATTTGAAACATTACTTATTTATTGCCATAATAATTTATTAATAAAAATGTTATTTATTTATGACATATCCATGCATTTGCTAGGCAACTCATAAAATAAGACTGATATTTACTAAAAAGTGCTTATGTACTTAGAGTGCATAAAATTTCATATTGATAAATGGTAAAATATAATCTGTAAATCCAGGATATTGGTGATGGAAGACTGTTATAAAGTGTAGGAAAAATTTAAATTTTTTCTCAGTAGTGGAATTCTATTAATGTAATTTTGAATTTCTGCTTCATCTCGTTTTCTAATTCTTATTTGATCTCTTGGACATTTTTCCTAGTTCAATACTTGATTCTCATCTTTACACTATGTGTTATGGGGGAAAGAAGGATAGTCATTTTTGTATTTGAAGCTACAAATGCCTTAAAAAATTGCTGCATATTTTAATGAAAAGTGAATTCAAATGATATTCTATCCAATACTTAATCTTAGCGCTTCAAGCACAAATTTGAGACAAAGAAAAAGTTGAAAAGCTGTCAGGTAAGGGTGTTTTTGATTGGTTGGTTTTGTTCAATGCAGATTTTTTTTTATTTGTGTTTTCTTTGTTTGTTTCAATCTCTTTTTTTTGGGGTGGGGGGGCATTCTCTAATGTTTATTTTGGGCCGAGGAGTAGAAAAGTGAAAGTAAATGCATATGTGATGATCCGTTTGTATTTCAGTAAATACAGGGGGTTTTGTTTGGTTTTTTTTTTTTTGTTAAGACAGCTTTGGTCCAGTAAAATGAATGCTGTGACAATTTACATAACTTGACATGCTGTTTTTTCAACTGATAAGAACACTGGGACTGCTAAAATCAGGCTTCCCTTCCTGTGGCTTAAAAAAATCTTGTAACAACAGATCGCTGCCTTGATATTTAGATGATTAATTTTTTATGTTTTAAAATGACAGTAAAAATCCTGTTTGTTTTAAACTAAGGTTCATAGTAAGAACCTAGGCTGTTTTTCAGAAGACTGTCTTAAAGGCACAGTGCAAGTGTAGGTGAGAAGCAGAGGGAGATGGTAGGTGGTGAGTCAGAGTACCTTGTAGTTTTCAGTTAGGATGGTCATTGCAGGGTCTGGAACCAAACATTATTATTTCTGCCTTGTTCAAAAATCTTTAACACAAATCTTTGCATTCCAGATAAATCCTTCAAATCTGATCAGTTCTGTGTTTATAGGTACACTGAAGGAATGTTCCATCTGAGCTACTCTTAAATGTTTGCTTTAGGATGAGATGAATTAATAAGCTCTATTGACTTTTAACTAGGTTTCTATTTATTTTGAAGGGTGCCCAGGGTGAGAAAAACCTACAACCTGTTGACAGAATGTTATAGCTGTGCTTAAATTGCCTTAATGGTGATCTGCAAGTCCCAAACTATGAGTTTTATTGTGTTATCATGTATACATCTCCAGTTTCCTTCAGACTGATAACCACTTGAGAATCTAAAATCTAGCCTTTTAAATTCATGTGTGGCCACCTGATGATCTACTGACTGAATCAAACCTTCCTGTTGGATGACAGCCCTTCCTGTTAGTGAGACAGCTGGGAGGCCAGTGCTTGCTCACATCCCACAGCTTGAGCTGCCACATTTGGTCGCATAATAACTTGGTCAGCTCTTGGGGACCTTCACTCCAGTCAGTGCAGTTTATAGAAAACTTTGTGAATGACCCTGGTAGGGGAATAGGAGATATTATTCTGATTTTTGGAAAAGATTGGAGGATGGAGGTTGCTGTATTTATATTGAACTGTCCTTAGGTGGATTTGTATTCATGATCTGGCATCTGTTTGCACTATTTTTATCTGATGTGATGGCCAATAGCTTTTAATTTTTTATTTTATTCAAATTAAATTATAAAACTAATTTAAATCCACAGAATCTATCCTTGCTCTTTCTTTCCAAAAGTTAAATTTATCAAGAACCGAAGAGATACAGAGTTAAATGCAATCTTATTCTACGTGCTTTTGCAAGGTATTTGTTTCCATGACCAGAGTTGTTGCCTGAAGCCCAAGACAATCATAGTCTGAAATGAGAGTAGTTAGCTCCTTCCTTGCTGAGATGGGAATTCGTTAACAGACTTTTCTGCCTACTAGCATTACTCTAAAATTTTAAAGTATTTTAAATGCCTTCCTTAACCCATGAATGTATGACACAATCTGATGTTAACAGCATTCTAGTGAAAGGAAATTCTTCTTTAGGTTTTATCTTGTGAACAAGTGACTATAATAAATGGATGTGTTGTATGTTGCATGGCTTTAAATACTGTAGCAGTATGAAATAAGTTGGAACTTGGAGGAAGGAGAAGACAGGACAGAAAAAGAATAGAATCATCCATGTCAGAGAGAGCAGGAATGTGCATTCTGTGTAGCTTTCTTAATATTTGACATAGGTTTTGATTGTTTTCTGACTTTTTGCAGTTTCTAGCCACCTCATCTTATTTTAAATGTAGCACTTGATAGAGAATTTATTTAATAAATTAAATTCATTTAATCATTGACTACACTAATGCCAAAACAAATCCACCTTACAACCATGAATCACAAACCCATTGGGATGTATCAGTCTATCTCTGCCACAAAAGCTCACAGAAAAGATGGCCTTTGCAAAGTGCCTTGAATATTGATGAATCAGGCCCTAAATTTTACAAAGCCAGTGCAGTTGGAAATGAAGATCATCTTTGACTGACATCCTTGACTGACATAATTCTGTTCAGGCTAGGAAGTCAGTTCTCACCACATGAGAATTTGACTAACTGAATGTTAGGTTTGTGATCTAACATCTCATCTGCTGCATTAAAAATGTTTATACTCTTGCCCTTCTGATGCTAGGATCTACCTGTGTATCTTTTCCTGATATAATTCCAGTCTTTAAATATTTATATGCAGGCTTATATAATCTCATTTTTTTTCTAAAGACATTATGGAATCCTCCCTGGCAATTTCTGAAACCAGTAGTGTACTTGTTCTGGTCTGAAACAGCGCTGGGGAAGTTAAATAGAAGGAATGGAGTTCCCATGTCTGATGTGCTGGGTTTGGGGTGCCTGGAAAGAAGTTGATGGAGAAGAGTGGAAGAAATGCAGCAGGTCTTTCATGGTATCAAAGAATTGCAGATACAAAAGAATGTGAGAGATTTCTACCCCATTCTCATAAGATATAAAAGTCATTAAAGGGCAGCACGATTCAGTGTTCTGTGTTCTCCAAGCATGTTTCACTTTGATGTTGCTTCTGTGAACGGAATTGTTCCTTACTGCCCAAATCACAGTGGTACTTCAGCCGTGGCAGTGCTGCCTGATGAGCTTGACCAAAGCATGCCCAGGGTGAGGGAGCCTGCACCCCTCATTACACACTGAATTTCACACTGCAGAATTGTTTCCTAGTGGTTTTCAATCTTCCTTCCTACTATCAGCATAGGGTCAGAAAGTTGTTTTTAGAGGTGGTAGTTTGTGAGGGGATTTCATCAGAGCCTTACAAGAATTTTTGTGTATTTAAAAACAGCTGTCTTAATAATAATGTATACTTTACTGGTGTTCCTGCAGCCATTCTTTTTTTTCCTTGATTGTTCATTTTTGTCTTAGAATGACAGCCCTGTCTGAGATGTAAATTAGATGCAAAGGAAGCAAAGCATAATTTCTGAATTCCTGACTAGCAAGCAGAGTGATAACGCAGAGGGTAGAGAAGTTTCAAGGGCCATGACATTGAGAATCTTTTGGGGCATCTGTCAGTATTTTTCAGTGTCAGCTGACAAGACTGAAAATCTGAATGTTTTCGCTTTTGGTCCTGGATCTGGACAGGACTGGGTGGTACAGGGGAATAAAAATCAGCCAGCTTCTCCATGGTTAAGTCATAGTAGGATTAAAAAATCTTTGGTCTTCCTGTTCTATGTAAGGTTTTCTGTTGCATTCATGCCTGTTCAATCTGAGTACAGAGCAGCCATGTGCTCATGGAGATCACACACTCTGCTCATGGGTGACAAAAGTGCCTGATGAGAATGTGTGCTACTAAAATGCAAGATGTAATTAAAACAAATCTGCCCTCACTGAAGTAATGCAAAATAAAAGCTGCTAATGAAAACATTTTATCTTTATAATTCATTCATGACCACAGGCTAATGCAGCAGAGCCTGGGACAAGGGGCAGGATACAGGAAGGCAGGTTGATAACAAACGTATTGAAAACCCTTTTTTCCCCCTTCATTTCTGCACAGCAACACCACAAGGATGGGCCTTGTTTATAGGCAGGAAGTAAGATATTTTGCCATTGGAGCATAAACATGTTCAATTTCCAGTTATCATAAAATTGCCAACTGTTCTTTCTGGAAATTCTCAGCTTGTTTTTATCTGCAAGACATGCATTTTGAATGTTTCTGTTGGTGGTCATGCTGTGGTAACAAGATGCTTCCACCTCAAGGCACTCAGAGTTACCCACAGTAACAAATACCAGCATAATTACCCTGAAGACGCTTAGAGCTTCCTCCTTTTTAGGCCCTGTACAAGGGCAGAAGGGTGAACTAAGCAATGCTTAGCTCTGCTTTCTCACACAAATGAATGACATCTCTAATGTGAGCAACAAAGGCAATGCTAAAATTGTTACAATTAATCAGTCATTCAATCTGTGCTGAAGGAGTGAAGGCAATTCAGAGGAAAAGGGAGAAGGCAGAATATGCAGCTGTCAAGAATTGAGGACACAGATTTATTGAATGAACTCAGCTAAGAATCACAGGTATAGTAGAAATGTGCCCCACTGCATGAGAGGCAGTATCTAAAGTTTTCCTGATCAGCAGTTACCACATAAGAAAGCTGCAACCATTACTGGTTTTTTGTCTTATCCTTGCAACTTTGTTGTTGATCTTCTTTATTAATCTTCTGTATTATATAGGGGCCTGAATCAGGACACAAGCAACATTCTGTGGAAATTGCAAGTTACAGCTCCTGAGAACTATTGTGCCTTTTGCTCTGAGTGGAGGTTGTGTGAATGTTGTTGTTTTGTTTAAATTTAAAAATAATTGGCTTGATTAAAAATATTCTTTGTTTATATCACTTTGGTGCTTTCAATTTGCATGCAGTTTTCTAGAACATTACCTTTGTGTTTGAATTCCTTTGAACTTGGCATATCCTGGGGTGCACTTTCTCTTTGTAGGAAAGGAACATCCTACAGCATCGCAAACAATACTGTCATTTGTCACCAATTCTTGGATGACTTCCAATATCACTTACTTATCTGAATAGAATTTTTCTAGGCTCTAAATCCCCAAACCAAAGTGCCCAGGTAATACTTTCTTTTGGGATGCTGAAATAATAGCTCAATTAGGATTTTAACACTGGAATCAAGGCGTAATATGGTATGTATAGATAAATATCAGTGCACTACCTTTGTTGGCAGGATCCTAAACTCTGTTGGGATCAGCAGTTGTAGTGGGAGTTTCCCTTACTAGAGGTGCACAGCCCACCAGCGTGCCTGCCCATGTCATGTCCTTCACATCTGAAGTTTTGTTCATTTTTAACTCCTCAGCACATCATGTAGAAATTGTCTCCTTCTAAAAGACGGGTGGGGGTGGACAGGTGAGAGTGAGCTTATCAAAAAATTACTGCATCAGTGATGTTGCATGGTTCCTAAACTGCCTTCCAACAGAGCTTCCCATCCCGTGAAGACTGAAGGGCTTCATGTCTGTGTTTGCATCCCCCACTCTGCTGCTTGGGAGCTGGTGGGCAGCCAGAACTGGTCCCTTTCCACTGTGCCCTTGGAGGTGGCATCAGCTTCATAATAGTACTCTGTGTTTAACAGCCACCCAGGGGTCTGCTGAGGTTTTGGGATGTTTTGAAATGAAGGATTGAAGTGCTCTTTCTAGAGACTTTGACAAAAGAGATGAATGAGTGGTGAACAGTACTGGTGGGGCTGGGATCCTTGTATAAAGAAGCAAAGCTGGATCTGTAGCAGTCAAAAACTCAGATAATTGGTGACAGTGTGTCCTGTCCCTCGTCTGCTTCTGCCAGAGTGCAGCTCATGCTGTCATCCACTCGAAGCAGATTGCAGTGTCCTGGAAGTTTGACCAAGCTTCAAAGCTTTCACTATCACAGTGGAGAGCATTGCCCTCAGCAGACATCCATTTGCTTCTCATGTGGAATACAGAGTTTGCAAAGTTAGTTTGTTCTTTTTTACAGAGTTCTGGTCTGCAGACATGTTCTCTAAAGAAGTACCATGAAGTATGATGATAGCTGCTGGCACAGCAAGAGAAGAGACAGTTTAGACTAAACCCATGAATTAAAACAGTTTAGTAGAAAATGTTTAACAGTGCTTTTTAATTTATTGGAAGGAAAACACTGGGTCAGCCCTTTTAAAACTGTATTTTCAAGTGGGTGGCAGAAAACAGTCTGGTATCTTTTCTGCAGGTTCTTTCTGAGTTGACTTTGAGCAGATAAAAGCAATGTATCTCCATTGTTTAAATGTTGTTAAAATATGGGGCTGAAGTTTTGCAATCAATTTCTCATGCAGTGCTTTAAATGGGTGAGAAAGCACCCTAGAGCAGTGTGATGGGTTATGGCTTCTCACCTTGAGGACCTGAGAGACTGGCTGAATACTCCTCTGTGCTAAGTTCTGTGTTAAGATACTGTCTGTCCTTTTGGTACCTCCTGTTTTCTCCCTTTTGAAGAATACCAGCTTAATATATGATATTCTGTATTCCTGAATTATTTAAAAACACAAGGAAAATAATTCATTCTGAATGTTAATTTCAAGAAAGTTCTGCTAGGTTGCCTGTTTGATGCTTTTTATACTCCCTTTCAAAAGAGAGAGTGTGTATGAGAAGGGATCCACCTCAGATCCTGCTCTGGTGAGATGCTGCTCCAGAAAGGAGAATCTTGGTTTTAAAGACCTTATGACTCCATAAGTTCTGTGATCTTCGGCTTCTGTTGCTGTGTTTGAGGTCCAAATCTGTATTTTGAGAGAAGAGAGAATGCTGTAAAGCCATGCGAGCTGCTGTTCAGCCCTGGCACAACTGAAAGCCGGAACTTGCTGCTTGCATCAGCCACGCCCCATCTGTTTCTCCTTGCCACCTTCACCAGCCTTATCAGCCTAGCTAAAATATGAAAAACCTCACCTTATTGCTCAAGCATGGCAAGTTGAGGCTTTCTGAAAATTCAGACTTGTGCTTTTCTGTTGCTAGATGGGTAGCTAGTTCTTATTTCTGCCTCTGTAAACCTAAAAAGACCACAGAGTATTTAATTACACTTTCCAATATGTTACTTCTGTTTAAAGAGAGATGATTTGGGTAATGAGGGCTGTAAACCTGTGCAGAGATGCATAATGGTAAATTTCAACTCACCCACTGGTCCTTTGAGATTGCTTTTATCTTTATCTGAGTTCTAAGCTTTTTTTTTAATAACTATACCCTGCAGATTCTCAATTTCCAATAACTTAAATAACCCATTTATGAAAAAAAAAGCCAAACAATAATTTCATTGATAATCACTTTGCTGAAGATTATTAGTTGTCAATCATTTTGGGCCTAAGTTTGTTATGCCTCAAAGAATAATATTACATAATTTAGACTTGTGAACTTGTTCTTTTGGGAAGTTGAACTAAAAATCAGACTATGGATTTGCAAAAAAATTGAGTTATTCAGAGATTCCTGACATTGCTAACATTAAGAGTGCAAAAGTACTAAGGACCTTATTGATTAAAATTCATATCAAATAGAGTGGGACTTTCTGATGTGACTGAGTGATTTTTATTACATGAGGTTATTTAAAGCATATCTTTCCTGTAGACAAGTAGCTCAATAAAATGCATGATAGCAGGGCAAATGTCAGAAAGTTTCTGTACTTTTCAGAGAGGTGATTTCAGTCTAAATGGCGAAGAGCATTTCCATTGCATTCTCTCTATTTTTATTTCTGGATTTCATTGTCACTCATTGACAATGCCTGGAATTACAAAGATAATGGCATTTAATTCAATGTTGTTAAAGCGCTTTAAGAGCTTCTGGTAAACTGATTTATATGCAGCAGCTGTGGGGTAAACTGCAACAGTAATTGACCCTATTGCCCTTTTCTGGTGGTTCAAGGTGGAGTAACCTCAGGGGAACCTGTTCATTTCTGCCCCACAGTGCAAGATGACTGCAGTCATTGCAAGGAATTCAGGTTTAGGCTTATAAAGATTTGTCACTAGCCACTGGATATCACTGGGCTCAATAAAATCAACAAGCTTATAATTCCTCAGAGCCATCTGACAGTAACCTAATTTAAAAATGCAAATAATAAAAACATCTACCATAACATTAAAAATGTCTTAAAATATTACAGATTCAAGTCACAGGAAAGAGTGCTGATCTTGGAAAGCTTGATGCCAATTATGCGCTTCACTGAATTAAAATGAACTCATATTATTAATAAAGACTCAAATGATCTAGTCTGCTAGTCCAACCTTTCATCACCTCATATTTTCATTAGAAATGAACTTTTCAATTATGAACTGTCTTCCAAAACTTAGTACTGAGTTCCAAAATTAAGTTTTCCAGACTGTGATTCAGTCACACGAACTTAAGTAATACTGAACAATCTTACAGAATTTGACACTGTTACATGTCCTTCTCTCTTGCTGCTTCATGGGTCTTTTCACATTAAGTGATCATCTTGTTCAGGCCACTGACAGTGAAAACTAAATCCAACTGCGTGGGGACTTTTAGAAGAATAAGGCTCAGAAATAATCCAGATATATTCAAAGAGTAATGTCTATCAAAAGCAATATTGAAATCTGAAAATTGAAATGCAGCTGTCAGCTCTTCTGATGACTGCCAGAAGCAGTGAATGGAATGAAAAATATTTGAGAAAGCTTTGTGCCTTTTTTTATATATTTTGAAGAACATTTCCTTATTGGAATATTTTATTCTAATAATCCTAAAGGAAATCCTGTTGATTAAGTTGAGAACATTTGACATGTGAGCCATTCCTGGACTTAGACATATTCTTGTGCTGGGAATTGGTAGATGAGGGTTCTACAGCTAATTTTGCACTTGAATTTTTGTTCAGTGTTGAAAAAAATCTCAGAAAATTTATATTGATATTCAAACTACTTGCAACACTCCTCATTATTTTAACGTCTATTTTTTATCGGAGTACTTTAATACTCCACACCAAACCTGGTGGAATTTGTCTTAGGTGGGTCAGATACTATTAATCTGGGAATTATTTTATTTATAACCAAACTATAGAAAATAAAAATTCGCTCAACTAGTTATCACATGCATTTACACCATACCTGCTATGATGCTTAAGGAATCTTAAAAAACAAATGGAAATATTGGAGTGTTTTGCAAAGAGCTACTCTGTATCAAATGGCTCTGTAGAAGCAGTTGAATTTGCTCTCCCAAAGCAGTTCAAACACTGCATTTGAGCTAAATAGATTTACTGTTAAATTAATAGTGGTCTATAAAGGAGAAAACAAAAAAAGGTCAATTTGGTGTGTTTCTGGAAGTTCCTTTGATCTGAGTTCATGTACACTCATGGAAGTCAAAATTTTTATTGAAAGCTTATTTTTTAATTTGAGTGTTGTATTTTCATTTTTAAAAATAGTAAAAAGATTTGCCAGGAGACTGTAAAAGACTTTGGAAAATATTCAAATACCTATATCCTTAAAAGGTAAGCCAAAAATACAAATGCTGTTTGCCTCAGAGGAAGGTAGTAGGACTATATACATAATGAATATGATCAGAAGTTGGAGAAAGGAAGAAAAAAAACCACCTTAGAACAAAAGCTTTATCTTTACATAGTGATATTAAGTTGCAGGATGTTTAGGTTGGGGGGTGGAAAGGTACTGTAAGAGACACGGCTTCTGTGTTTCCTGCTCCTCCAGCCTCATTCCTAGATATCTCTCCTAGCTGGGAGTTGTTCTTCAACAGAACTTTGTCTTCCTTCTCCTGGATTTTACTCAAGCCTCTCTGCCCAGCAGCCTACTTGCTCACCATTTGTTCTCCTTCTTTCTTCTGGTCCAAGTTTTCTGGGTCTCAAACTGTCTTTTCCCGACATTTACCCAGTTTCTTTTTCATTCCTCCAGCTCCTCTTCTGCCCAGGCTGTTCTCTGAAGGATTGGTGCTCTCCCTGGATATTTGGGTTTGAGAGCTGCCTCTTTGGTGTTGCTTGGACTTAGTAAGGAATGTATTGAAATAGCAGCAAAGACCACTTGCCTTAGTTCAGATTGTTCAACTCAAATTTGGCACTGAGCTGTAATTCTCAGTGCCTTCTCAGGCCCCTGGAGCACATCCAGTACAGACAGAAAGGTTGGGAAATACAAGTCCAGGAAGTACTGGCTGTGCACAGACCACAGGGCTTGAAGTTGGACTTTTTTGAGTGGCTTTTCAATGAGAGAGCAAAAGGCGCAAGATCTCTGCCAACTTGGCAAGTCCTTATTCTAAAGCATGGGACTTTTTAAAGAAAGGTCTTCAGACTCTGAACTTTCTAAGCAAATGCTATTTCCCGTTGCCTTTTTCTCAGGAATGGCTGCAGTATTCTGACTGAAATTTTCCAGGAAATTCAGGCTAGGGGAGACACATCACCCAGATGATTACAGCTTTCTCAATGATGCAAGTGATTGAGAACAGGGTCTTTACTAGGGACACTGTGTCAGCCTTAACTGAATTGTATTCTGCCAGGGAAAGTTTTTTTCTGTCTTTTGCTGCAGGTATTTATTTCTTAATTTTTCTACTTTTAGTACCTGTTTGTTAAGTCTTGTTTTTCTTTTCATCTTTCAGTAAGTAAGCAGTGACATGAAAACACTTGATAGGCAAGTCTGACTTTCACAGTTCCATTTGAAACTCAGCAGAGGAAACTTTGTTATCAGAGTCTTTTCAAGTAAAAATTGTTATTATCTGGGAGGAGCTCAGCTTGATTATTATGTTGCCAAGCTTTGTGCAAAACTGTTTACATTTGCAAGCCAGCAAAATTGATGTAGAATGCTGTCTATATAACCAAGAACTGCATTTTCCCCAGTCTCTTTCAAGATAGAATTTTTCCTGTTGTCTTTATTTCATTAAAAGCCAAATGACTGCCATTATTTATCAGTTATTTTAGAAAATGTTAAAGGTCATATTGGAGAAGATTTTTTTCATCTGAATGTTAAGTTTGTTTATAGCACCTTTGTCCAGAATTTCTGCATTCATGCTGGGAACGCTTGAAATCGCTCCTAGATACAGTTACATTGAAAATATGCATGTGTACATGTTTAAATTAGCTTGTTTCTGCTGTAATGAACACAACTGAGTACAGCAAGCTGGTGTGGCACGTGCTGTTCCACGTGTGGCTGTGCAAAACAGTCAGTGCTCCACTACCTGTGTGAAATATCTGAAACACTATTATGAAAAGATATTAAATACAATAAGTTTCTAATTCCCAGTTATAATTTTTTTTTTCTGTATAACCTTATTTGTCCTTCCCTGGACTTGAATTAGCAAGAAAGCCAAAGTAAGCACAAAGAATTTGGAGGCACAAGGACTGAAAAATCCTTCATGTAACAAGTACAGATTGAAGATTTGGCAATGGGGTACATGAGCATCTGTTCCTAGACACAGCCTCGTGTTTAGGCATGGCTGACAGTGAGTGAGTTTGGTGATACTCCTGGTCTGCAGTTCGGGGGGAGCCACCTAATGGGGGCCAGATCACCTGGCACTGAGTGGCACAAAGTTTCACTGAGACAGAGGAATGAGAGGATGTGGAGGCTGACTCACTTCCCCACAGGGTCCGTATCCTTGAGCTTTTTGGTGGGTTTGTATATTGAAGACAATGCACAAACTTTGTCTGTTCTATACGCCCTGTGTACCTAAATGAAGTGTTCTGTCCTCCAGAATTATTACTAAAAGTTTGTTCCTCTTCTTAGTAGTTGTAACCTCATGAGAGGATCTGCTTTGTTCTGTCTGCATATTGGGTTTTCCTATTATCAAAATGTACTCTAACACCACAATAAATGGAAGATAGAGACTGAAAATGTAGTTTTTTGTATTATAATTTTTTTCAACTTTATAGTGTGGTTTTCTAAAAGGATGAAGGTATTTGGTGACATTTACTGTAAGTGGAAGAAATTGGAACTGGTAAAAGATGTTAACAGAGGATGGGGAGTTTATGCATCATAAACTTTTTCATAATTTAAAGCTTAGCATTTTGGGGCAGTCCATCATATAATTTAATGTCATGATGGCACCAACAGTTAAAATGCATCAGTTCTCATTATGAAATTGTTTGAGCTTTAATAGCAAGTGGCTGTGATGAAAATTTCCAGATCTCCTGGGAAAATGTGGTATGATTCAGGAATGTCTGTCACCCAGTGCTGTCTTATGCTATAGATATTTTTTTCTGAGTAGTAACACTTGTCTGGGATGGCTATGTGAATTACTCCTTAAGAAAAGACATAAAATATTTCTATCATTTATTCGCAATTACTGGTACTAAAACATTTATTGCAGCCTTCACTATTTCAAAGGCACTAAATGAAAATATCTGTGAAAAAGTCCATTATTCACAAAAACTATTTTTGGAGATGTTTATGGTCAATCAATATTTTTTTCTATATCATTTACATTAGAAATGAGTACATGCCTGGAAGATAAAATGTTGTGTAAATTCACGAATTCCCATAGCTGGCAGTGGAAAAAGGAGCATGTAAAGTTTGTAGTATCCCTCTTGCCTCCATTGAGAACTGCTTCTACACACTGAGTTTTTCCTTCTGGACTCATAACTCTGAACTTGCAGACTGATTCTTTGGCTTGGAACTGCCAGCTGATTGGCAGGGGGAAGGGAGTTTATCCATCCATATGCAATGTCAAATAACATCCCAAGATGTCACCTCCTAACATTTTGCTTAAATGCCATGATATTCTAAACAGTGGCCTGAAAAGTGTGCTGAAATGGAGCCATCTGCAAGTTTGCAGACATCTATTAATGGTTACTGCTGATAAATGACAGTGAAAAAATTGCTTGATGAATTGCAACTCTTTCTTAGTATAATACATTCTAAGATCTGCTACTTTCTCTGATAAAGGTTTCTTTTCTGTGAGTGTTTGTGTGCTCTGAGCTGAGTACAGGCACTCTTTCTGCTCTGAAGTGGGTGTTTATGAGTTTACAAATTGCCACAGAACTTTGAGCTGCTGGTTTGTGCAGGACAGGAAGGTCTTTTATCCTGGGGTATGAGCTCGTGGGCAAGGCCCTCTGAGAAAATTGTCAGTTTGTTTGTGACATGGGAAACTTTCCTATGTGTGTTCATACCCTGGTATACCCAACAAGATAAATTGCATTTTTTATACTGAGAGATAAGCACCCTCACCTGTTTATGAGCTGAAAACATGCACAATTACCATAGAATAAGTGATACAAATTAGTTTTCTCTTTAGCAAAGTGTGTATGTGTCTATTTTCTCTCTGATAAAATTGCTTCAGAATGTAGTACTATCAGGCAATTATGGCACTAATATGGGAAAGAAAAGTTTCTCTTTAATCTCTATCAAATGCTATTTATAGAGCAAAGGGATACCAGTTCTAGATTTATTTTTGTAATGCTTTGAAGCATGAGGATGCATGCTTTTTATTCAGTTCTTACTAATAAACTTGTGTTTGTCCTCATTATCCATAGATGTCTAACCTGTCTAGTGGCTGGTATGAATACCTGAAAGAAGAAAATTAAGAACTCACTTTTGTTCCTTCATGCTGATGAAACTCAATGAAATGAACACTTGTTCAAGCAAAACACAAAATAGCAAGTAAATTTTTGAAAGTTCAAATGTATTTAAAATTAAAAATCCTTTCTTCTACTTTTTTCCTTTTGCAGTATTTGCCATCTCTCTTAGAAATCCAAAGAGAATATATTGGTTATCAGGAAATGGATGAATCTGTACCCTCCAGAGGCAGAGCTCAGTTGGGAAAAAATTTCAAGATATGGAGAACAGATATCAATGAACATAAACAATACTGCTGTGAGAAGAGGGAGCTGGGAGTTCCCAATGCTCACGTGAATTCCTACAGTAAGTACAGCTCGAAGGTTAAAGGGGCTCATTTCGGCGGAAAAATCTTTGAATAGTGAATTTTTAAACAAAGTCATTTTTGTAAGTGTTCAATCTGAATCTCAAAGCCAACTTGATCTGTGTAAAATTCAGCCATAGGATATCCTAGAAAGTTCAAAGTGAGGCTTAATGGAATTGCACCTTGATGCAGAAATCTTTGGCATTTTTGTGGCTATTAGTATTTTAGGAGCAATATGGCATTTTAATGAAATCGTTAGGGAGGAAATGAACAGTGTGAATTGGGAAATTCTCTGTTATTTGGCAATACTGAAAAGCAGCTGTGAAACAGACATATTATGCAGGGTTTTGGGGGATTTTTTAATTTAAATAAAAACAAATTCAACTTTTTGTGAAGATCAAATCTTTAAAGAAATACAAATATGAGATGTTTTCATTGGAACAAACAATACATTTAAAAATGAAATTTCTACTTAGAATTGTTAGAAATTAGTTCAGCATTGTTTTGATATATCCTTCTTTTTGTTTTGGCTGGGCTACACTTTGTCAGTCAAATCACTGTCCAGTGAGTGGGGTTTTTTTCCAAATTGGTTAAAGTCTGAATGAGACTAATTTTTACAGCTCAACCTATGACTCTTTATGATATGAGCTCAAGTTCTAGCAGCTAAACATGATTTAGTTTTCGTTGATTGGCATATGATCGGCAGGTATACTGCTTATAATGAAAGTTATAAAAAAAAATTTCCTCCTTTTCTAGGACTATTATCCATACTCATAGTACAGATCTCTGCATTTCAGTTTCAAAAGCAGTGGCCTGTGACCTTTTACTCAGTAAGTGATTTAGCCCAGCTTTGTGTTGTATGTTCTTTTAAACTTCTATTTATTTTAAAACTCCTGAGGGACAAACCATCTGTTTTCAGCCGCTTGAGCACAGTGAATTCTCTGTGTTCTCTTTAGCCATTTTTCATCAGGGGTGCTGTGATGTCAAATCAGTGAGAGTTCAGTAAGGTGCGATAATTTGTGGGAAAGTCACTGAGAGTAGAAAGTTCCAGATTAGTTGATTTCTTGCAGTATTTTCTATCACAACTGTGATTTGAAGGTCTAAAGGAATATTGGTTTTCCATTAGCTGCTTGTGTTTTATTTGTTTCCTATGGGATATATGTTTGATTTTTATAATCTATTTGCATCTGTTATGAAGTGATTATGTATTTAGTACCTCAGGATAAACCAGTAATTACCCTAAAGGTGTCATTGACACTGCACTGTTACGAGTACCGAAAGACCTGTTCTGGTAGGCACAGTGGATAATCTGCTGCCCTTTTTATTAAAGAACCTCAGGCTTTTGTATTTGCTTTTAACAGCCAAATATGTTTGGAAAACCCTTTTTGCCTCACGGTTAGTATTATGTTCTGCATTGTTATCTCTACCTTTTAATTATGTCTCCTATGTGTGCTCTCCCGTGCAACTGCAGCCCTGCTCCTGCTTTAGATCCCCCTAGTGTACAAACATAGGAAAACGCTTTTGGAAGGCAGTTACACCTTAGGATGTCCATTAGCATTTCCCAAAGCAATTTGTGTCCTTTCTTGTGTGACAGAGATATCGATCAAATGCCTGGTGAGCTAAATGGTCGCAGCTTAATCATGTAAACTTGCGGATTGAGGATTCTACTGCTGGAAGTCAGTGCTGTAATATTTCTCTACCCCTGACACAGAAATCAGCTGATTTTTCCAAGCTCTGTGCCATAGAACAAGATATAATTATGGAATTCTTAAGAGATTTTGTTACTGTATTTTTTTCTGGCTGCTTGTAGCTACTGTAGCCTGTGCAGACTTGCCTTTCCCATCTTTTCGGTTAGCTGTTCTGAGAAGGGAAAAATCCTTCCTGCTGCTAAGCATGTTATTTGCAGGGATGATCTATCTGTAGAGTTCTGAGGAAAAGTCAAATGACAATATGTCAGCTTTGCAGTTCTGGAGAAATTATCCCACATTACCTTGGCAGTGGTAATAGTTTACAATGTTCATGGGCTGTAATGGGCTGTTTGCCTTAAAGGGCTTTGACAGTTTTGCTGAACTTAACATGTACTCAGCTAAGGGATGATCTTTCTTCACTACATCACTTGCAGTTTGAATAGGTCACATTTTGATAAGATGTGTTTGATTTACTGTGAAACTGCTGTATAAAACCTCCTTTTTGCTTACATATTTCTCAAAAGCTTCACTGTATTATTCTGAGAGCAAATACCTAATTATTTGCTGCTGAAAGCCATGTAAGAACACCTCTCTATTTCTGAAATCCTTTGGTGATATCTGCCACTCTGAGTTTACATCCAAAATGAATAATGCAATGGAAAGTAATTTCATTTTGTGGGTTGGTTGTGCTGGAGTTTAGCTTCATCATAAAACAAAACAAAACAAAAGTCAGAGCCTGGTGGGGGAGGTGTTTGTTGGGGGGCTGTTGTCAGTGGCTTGTTTGATTCCATTATATCCAGGTGTGGAACTGAGCATTTGCTGATGCTATTGATATCAGGTCAAGCTGTACAGGTACTTCTAAACCTTTCAAACACAGGCCTCCTGAGAGAGTGCCTCTGAAATAGTTCCTTCTTACAATGATATTTCTTCCAATTACGTATTGCAGAAGATAATATTTAAAAGAAAAAACACTGCTGCCATGATGGATGAAGCTTGCCTGTCCTCCTCTGACCAGTATCACCAGATATGATTTGTAGAACTGCCAGGAAGAGATGTTTTTGGCTAAGAGTTGCACTGCAGAATGGTCTGGGCTATTCTGCAGGATTTTTGGATGTCTCTTACAGTTGTGTTCAGGGAGGAAATGTTGGTTTTGACAGGGCAGGCCAGCACAATGAGGTGATGAAACATCAGCACCATAGTGTCGGTGATTTTAACACCTCTACCAGGATCCTTGTATCGAGTTTAAGGCCTATAAAAGTTTGTGTAAAGAGGAAAAAAAAAAGCAAAATTAAGAAAATATGTTTAAGAACATCTACTGTCATGTAAAATTTCTCTGATGGTGGATATAAGGTTAATAAAAGACTCTTCACAAATAAGCATTTGAAGCAAAGTTGTCTGAAGCTGTAATGACAATACTAAGCTCCAGAATGGCTCACTTTGTTTGCCATTATGATGATCTTAACTGGATGCCACCATACTGGGAACATGAATGATGAAAAATAATGCTGTGTGAACATGCTGCTCAAGAGGAGGTGATAGATATTGTAATGCTTAAGGAAAGGTATTGAAGAAAGTAATGAAATAGCTTTACAACAGAGAGTAAACTGTTTCCCTGAGTTGGTATATAAAGCCCATGCATAGCTCTTTGGCTATGTCTTTGGCTATCCACCAGTTGGCAAAGCTACTTGTGAATCATAGCTCTTTGTTTTTACATCTATATAAAGTCCATATCCCGACTCCTTAGTCTGCAAGCAGTGCAGCTGAGCAGATCAGACCCGTTGTCTGAGCATCTGACAGTGCCCATAAAGTATCATAAGAAAATGATGATAATTCTGTTCCACCTGTTGTTTGGCTCTAAAAGGGGAATTTTCTTCGATTGGGCCTTCAGCCATCCATGCTTATGTTTGAGAAATGGTAACAGACATTCTGTTTATCACTTGTGATAGTTGCCCATATGCCATGTGTGAGGTGTCAGGTGGAAGCATCCTTACTTCTCTGTATCATAGCAAGAAACACAGTGAATTTCAACCTGGCTGAATTCAGAACCCACAGGGTATGTTCATTTGGCCAGAGGGCATCCCATTAAGTGGCATAAGGAAAGTCTCTTTCAATTGCTAAAGACCTTTCTTGCTGTAATCCCTGCTGCTCCTGGGAATTGGATTTGGGAAGTTAAACCAAACCTTTTTCTGGCAGCTCTGTGACAATGCCTCCGGGGCTGCTAATGTATTAGGGAAAAATTCTGCCAAGCTTTCTACAATGTAACATTTTTGTTCATAAATATACCAGCTGGTTTTAATGACACTTGTGAGATATTGATGCAGAAAGTCAGAGTGGCAGAATCTTTATTCGTGGGTGGCAGCTCATGAACAGCTTTAATTCCAGCTGCTTAGAAAGGAACAAGAAATGTCTGAAGTTAGACATGAGTCAGAAAGTTTTTGCAGTTACTTGAAACACCTGACTTTCCCTTCCACTTTCATGACATCCCTAGTGATCTGATATTTGCTATACCAGGCAGCTCATCCCTGTGAGCTGATGGGTGAATTCTTCATCTCTATGTCCATTCACAGTTCTGCACCTGTTTCAGTTTTGGACATATCTAGTGTTGATATTTCCTCTTGATGGGCAGTTTTGCTCCATATTAGTCTAGCACTTCCATAGTCATCAGGAGTCTCTACCCTTGGTAAGAGATGACTTAGCTGTCATGAATAACAAGCTGTCATGTTTATCAAGCTGTCCTTGATAAACAATCAGTAAAGAACACATCAGCTGCTGGCATCTTGCTTTATCCTGTTGAATCATATAGGGAAAATTTTAAATGTAGCAAACATTAATTAATGCCTGTCTTTGCTGGGTTTATTATCCATTTCAATTTTCATGATAGGGCTGCATCTGAGTGAACGGGATATTTCCAATCTGAAAATGACTACTGAGATTCATGTGTTTGCTTTCATTCCCTCTGTGTGTCTGCCTCTGCTCACCATTCTTTCATAACAAAGCTGTCCCCAGCTTGCTTTTTAGTGTTTCAGATCACATAAAGGTGCTGACATTCAACACAGAGATAGTACATTTGTTTATTTTTCAGTTTACTGAATGCATCTCCCAACATAAATTTTAGTAGGTGAAAAAGATAACGGAGAATATTGAGCATAAGAGAAACAGCGTTACAGCAAGTGAGTTCACACAATCGCTTGTACCATAGCTAATGGGATGCCCTTGCAGATATGCTGACAAAAGGGCTGTTTTAAGTTCTGCCCTAGTTGTGCTACCACAAGCCATGCTGACTGCAGGGTGACAGCCTCCAAACTCTGCAGGCAAATGCTCAAAGGGCAAGGGCAAACCACAGTTACCTACTGCAGTGACTTGCAGCTGCAGCCATTGATTTCCTGGTGCAAATGAGAAATTACATCAGATGAGCTTTGTGCTAGAGACTTGATTAAATTGAATGCTGCACTAGACAGAAAGGTTTACAGTGATGTTAGTTTTCTAAGAAAATGTAGCACGAAAGTCTAGGCTGTACCTCTGTCAGTTGAATCTGACAGCATTGGTCTGCCAGAAAAACTTCTGAAGGTAAAGATTCCAGTCTGATGTACTTTGTTTACATTGAGCTTATGGTTGTTTAAAATCTGGGTTTGGTGCTGCATATGTTTGGATTGAGCAATCTGAGTTCTGGTATTTCAGATCTTAACACTGATTTAGCTTCTTATTACATATGCACAATCCACCAAGTGCACATTCCAGTCTAGGTGCTGTAAATTAGCTACAGTATATGAATCTCAGCATGTAATGTGATAGCATTTTATTCATGTTGGAAGTAATGACTGCATTATGTATTTCATGCCCAAAGAGAAATAGCGTGACTTCAGGCAACAGAAATTAACAGTATGAAGCATTATTGTTTGTGATGTTGTTGATGTTTTAATTGCTGATCATTAATCTGTGTTCTTCAACTCCAGTCTTGGTGAAATTATAATTAGTCCAGTGTGTTTTGCTGAAATGTAGAAAACAATCAGTCTGCCACTAATGATAGGGCACGTGGGACTCTGAAACTGAGTATTAAGTCAGTACTTCTGTCCCACAGTGCATAATTTTTTTAATATTTATATTTCTAGAGCAAAATGTACTTTTTGGGAGAATAACTTGCATTAAAGAAAACTTACAGAATTGAAGAAAATTCAAACAAAATCTTGGACATTTTATTTATTTCCATCTAATGAGATAATGATGTAATTCCTGTGCTACAGTACAGTGGAAAAATCTTTGGACATACATTTTTCTGGAAATGTAAATAATGTCATAGTTGATCCTAAGTGTGGCCTTTACTCTCTCATATGCATGCTTGCCTACTCAATTAGAAGTACATATGCTCCACTTATTGTACTACTTTTTTATTCAGGCAAAGATGAATTTAATCACAAGTTGATTCTCATCATAATGCATGTGCACATGAGCATTCCTGAATTTTAAAACTGTGCACATGTTCCAGGACTATTTATGTTGTCAATCCAAATGTAGCTCTCCTCTAACACCGTATCACATTCACTTACATCAATGGAAAAGGAGTTGAAAAACTGCAAATTTGTTGTATGCCTGTGCAACTTGGTCAATATCAAAGATGTTCTCAGAGGAGTATTGAAGGGCTGTAAGGCAGCAGTTATGATTTTGCATTGTCTGTAGTGGCTGGGGTTAGCCTCTGTGGGAAAGATGCTCCAGCAAACCAAGGTATGGCTGTAAACTTCCAAAACTGAGCTGATAGAAATCCAAGTGTGGAAGATCCTTATTTTATTCAGCTTACCTGAAATCAACTGGAAACAGGTTTTAATTCAACAAAAAAAAAGAGCCCTTCAGAGGTGACTGATGAGTGTTCAACTGAGAGCTTTTCACACTGTAAATACAACGCTTCAAGTGCACTGAGCTCACGCTGCTACATTTTGCCTTTAAAGCATCTATAACCTGGTCTGGGTTGAGATGAGGTCAGTGAGATATTGCCACCTGCTACAGGAGGCTTTTAATGAGGCAGGGCCCAGCTCTCATTTGACATAAATCTGGTTCTAAATAATTTATCCTGACTAGGAATCAATCCTCTTTTGTTTAAAGAATAAACTTATTTCTTATTTAATACCAACTCTGTAAAATTCCACTAAGCTACTTTCTCCAGGAAAAAAAAATTGTATTCTGGTTTAGCAGAGAACCAAACAAGTGTTTATTGAGAAACCATTTTGTATAATTCTAAACCCAGATGTTTCCACATTAATCTCTATAATCAGTGATGACATCCCTGTTGCCACAAGACACATGAATGTCAAGCTCTAATGACTGATGTGTTCTGATTAAAAGTGTCAAGAGAGGGGAGCAAATTGCCTTGGCTATTGTGTGACTTAGGAATTGTTGAAAGTTGCCCACTGTTGGTGTTAATCCATGCCAGCTGAAAAAAGATTGAGATTAGGTAGCTCTTCAAATGAAAATTGTTGTTGTAGCAGACCTTGACAGACATATGTCTTTTGCTGGTGTTATTGAGACAACACTCATTTCATTCATTCATTCAGTATTATCATGCTGATTATAGGTCCTGCAGAACACCTACATAACCTAATCAGTTCTTTCCTTCCTTGGCAAGTCCATTTTTTGTGTTTCTGTGTGATTACCCAGCTCCCTGAGTGCTGAGCAGTGCCATTTCTCAGCGGGATGTGACATTGCTTTTAATAAGATACACTTCAAAGCATTGTGCCACACCACACCAAATATCACTTGAAAACAGCATAAAACCTTTCACTTTCATTTCTTTGCTTTTCATTTTTTTACACCTTATCTTGGAAGCATTACAGGCAACCAGCTTTTTGGCTTTCATGCCTGTCTGCAGATGTAAGTGCAACAATGCTAATGCCAAAATGACTAAAGAATCAGAATGAAAAAGTCCCTGAATGGAGAAAGGGTGGGAGGGAAGCAGGAAAATGAGCAAAGAAGAAGATGAAAAGGGAGCACTGAGGAGAAAAACTATTTCTTAATTACACTATGAACTTTCTCTTGTGAATCTTGGATCTCACCCTAATTAAAGTAATTGGCATATAGCAGTGTGATACAGATGGAATTCAGTCACATTCTGTACTGGGCAAAGAAGCTTTACATTTGCATTTGCTAGCTAGCTTGGAAAAAAGCTCTTTTTTTTCCTCTTCCATTATGTGCAAAAGGAAGAAGGGGATTACATGGCTGTTAAGAAAGAGAAGGCACGTGAATGCAAATATCTGAATTTTTCTTTAGGCTCAGTATGTTCACCTTGCATTCAGAAGGAGTTAGAGCTCCTGCAGGGATGTTCCTTTGGTAAATCCTCAATATATCTTAGACTATGTCATTATTCCGGGGAGCCTAGTCTGGAAGTGTTGAAATAAAGTACCATGAAAAGGTTAAAAATTGACTGAAGTATAATGCAGGACAAATAAAATAACTTATCCATAACTAAACCTGCAGGAAACACCAAACCTGCGGGAAACAAGAGCCATGATCCAAGAAGTAAGAATAGGAAAACATGATAAATCAAACTACAAATCCAAAGAACAACTTTGCTTGAAATTTGTGTTCGTTAACATAAGATCCCTTCAAACTCAGCTTGTCCTATGGTTCTGTGAAAATACCCACCCATAGTTGCCCTTACTCACATAAACCTCTTCCTCATTGTGTGTGAGTGGCAAAATAAGTGTGCACTGTATATTTAAACAGATGAGGCTGCAAAGGCAATGACCAGAGCTTTAGGCTGTTACACATATGGGAAATATCAAACTTGTATTGTTCCAAGTGTGTAAAAATGAGCACCTGGCATAATGGAGGTCTGCTAGCGCTGTGGATCCTCCATTTAACACCCATCTCTGCAGTTATGAAATGAAATCAAATACCTCAGCTTGGTGTGGGGACCAGCTTATTGCGCAGGGTGAAAGAACCCTGATTTGGGGTCAACAGAAGTAGACAGGAATAGCTGGGGACTAACATACTTCGGTCACCTCTGTCCATGAGTTAAAGACAGAAACTGTGACCAAAACCACAGGACAGTTTCTTGGTAAAAGAGGATCATTCTCACAAGTCACAGTACCCTTTTACTTCCCCTTTTAACAACATTTAGGACAACACGGTGAATCTTTTGAAAGGTAAGGAATTTGAATATGAGTTTGCTCCTTTATTTTCATCCTGTCACCTGTGCAGGGCAGAAATGCCAGGAACTGCACTCTTGTCTCCTGTCCTTGTCAGCTCTTCTGTCTTTGCAAGCAAAGAAAACCTTAGCTTTTTCTTCTTCCACTGAGCCATTGTCAGTTTTTGATTTCCTTGAACCTGTTGTGAGATCAAAGGAAGGGGTCACTGGATGGGAGATCTGCTGCAGTGCAAGCTCAGCAATGGAAAGCTAGCAGAGTAGCACAGGTTGCCTGTGCTCCATGACCCTTCTTCTTTGAGGTGAGGTCAGCCACTTGACCCTGCCATAGATGTACAAAGCTGAAAGGAGAGCTTGCGCTGGAGTGCCTTGAAGGAGGGTCAGCTCTCCACCTTTCTCACTAGGAGCTCTGCTGAAACCTAGTGCAGCTAACCCCTAACCAGGGGTTTAATTAAAATTACACTAATCTAACAAGATACAAATTCTGATTAAGAGGTAAAAATCTGTGTGTAAATCTATTCTCTCAAATGCTATTCCTTATTAAATGTTTCTAGACTTTTTTTTTTGATGAAGGAGAGCCCATGGTGATTAGTGGTAGATCTCTGTGTAAGTTTAGTGTATTTCCTAGGTCTAACTATTTGTTAGAGCTGCAGATAGGTTTAAACTCATTTGGAGCCGGGGAGACACAGACTCAAGTTACTTTTATATGTGTTTTTCTGGCCTGAAACTGTATATACAGGTGAGATTTTGCTTGTGACCATGCTGTGCTGATTCCATGGTTGGCACCAAAAGTTGTTTTGTTTTAAGAAGTTTGAACTGAGTTGAATAGTTGCTACTAGGATGCTCCATGCTACTTAAAGGAATTAGTTACTGATTGATTTGTGGTCTGTTGTTGCAGTTGCCTTGGCTTGGGCATCTACATGGATAAGCAAATCATGTTTATTATGTGCAAAGTGAGTGTGTAACATTTCATAGGCTGGGTCAGGTAGATGTTGGAATGTTTGGATTTTTTGTTTTGTTGCTTTTTAAAGATACTGTTTTTATGGAACTCAGAGTTCTGAATTGAGGCAGAAAGCTGTGAGGTGAACAGATGGCGCTCTTAGAGCACCATTTCCTGTTGTCCTTTTGTGTGTCTGACAGGTCTGGTACTTTATGGGGGGAAAAGTTATAATTTTTTTTAAGTTAGGAAAATAAGTCCAATGAATCCTGCTAAAAGGCAGCCTCATACTGTTGTCATTAATGGCTTCCCCTGAGAAACTGGCAAATTGATAAATTAAGCTTTCCCTCTGTGACAGCCTTTCACACACTCAAGATGTAGCCCTACTTTAGTCTTCAGCAGCAGTAAATCAATCTACTATAGAAATACTTTGCTTTTCCTACCCAGGTACAAAATATATCAAGAGACTTGGTGCGTCAGTTCTCTGTGTTTAGCTCTAAGTCATTTTGGCAATCACAGGAGGCATAAATTTTGTATTTATGTTGAAATGCATCCCTAATTGAGATGTCTATATTGCTTCAAGCCTCTCTTCTTGAAAACCAATTAATAAATTTCACACTAGAACACAGTCTTTTTATTAAGACTCAATTAAGGAAGATATAATGAGGCCAAACTAGGTGAAGCTTTTAGTGTGTATTATACACAGCAGATCTTGAAAGATAGATACAAAGTCAAATCTCACTTTGAACCTGCTTTCATCTAACAGCAGTAAAAAGTCCTATATGGTGCCTGTACCAACAAGAGGTTCATAAATAAAAAAACTAAGCAAACTAAAATTACCATCCACAAGTAAGAGCTGAATCTTAGTTTTTCTCTCTTGTGAACATAGGAAACTGATCCTTTTGTTTCAAACTTTTTTAATAAAAATGGATGTCTTATTAACTATTACCAGTTGCTACTAGATAATTATAACTTGCCTGCACTGCCTTTTTTTATCTCCTCCATATGCAAAGACTGTTTAAACAGAGTTGTTTAGCCAAATTATCTTGATATAAATATCAAGATGTAGTATAGTTTCTCAACCTTGCTCTTGTTCTAAAGGGATTAATTCCTCCCTAAAATGTGGTCTTTTGAAGACATGACATTGAACATTAGCCTAAACACAAAAAAGGCATGACATTGTCAGAAGCATAAAGAACCTGAGCCTACAGGATACTAGGTGCCAGAATAACTTGAAATTTTCAAAGGGCTTATGACTATGTGTAAGTTTATTGATCTTAGCATCGTGGATGCAGTGATAATTATCATTGATTATAGTTCTTTGATAATTAATGGGAGACTTTAGGTGCAAAAGTTCTTGTGTATATCAGTGGAGGTGTTGCCTTAAAAGTGTCTGAAGACATGGTTCTTAATTTCTCTTATTTGAGGAAAAAGTAAAATCACATGCATTAAAAATTCTTTTGAAAATATATAATGCATATATACATTGCTAATGAGGATCACTGGAGTGAAACTAGGATAGGTGTAAATCCATTTGCAAGTATATAACTTAAGAGAATTTACTTTAAGGACACTATTAAAAGCAATTAAAAAGAAATAAAAATAGTAAGGAAAGTTCAAAAATGTCTCAGTCAGTATAGCAAAATGAGTTTTGTTGATAAATACTGAAAGGGCTGTAGAAGGAGTAGGAAAAACTTTCATCACAGCTTTCTGACAATATCGAATAATCTATTTAGGAAGATTTGAAAGAAAGCACTTTGGCCAGATTCCTGAGGTACTGTTGTTTTGTCCTGTTTCATTATACATTTTAGAAAGTTTAATTATTTTACCCAAGCCCTAATTTGATATTGACTTATTGTTAGAACTCTTAATGACATATAATGGGAGCAGTATCACAATGTTTTGGGCCATTTTTAGATAAGTGAACCCAGACTGAAGCAGTTCTTTCAAATACCATTATGGAAGGACACTTTCCAAGACGATGTGTGTGGCTGCAAAGAAAGAGGAAAACAGGATTTTGGAGTTTATCATTAAATAAACTTCGCATTTTCAAGTGCATGTTCATTTAATTGTTGGATTTAGCTGGAGTTTAGTCCAAAAAACCAGGTCATTAGACCTTCACCCAGCCAGGCACTTGCACACATTCATAACTTTAAATACATGAGTAACTGAATTCAAATCATGGTCTTAAGTGTTTTGTTTGAGTGGGAATCCATTGATTGCTTTTTGGCACCAATCTCATTCTTTCTTTAAATGGAGTTAGCCAAGAAATTAGAAGCCTTAGTTCACTTCCTTGTTCAGAGAACAATGCCACATGTAGAGCTTTGCTGACAGAGCTTTGGGAGGCTGAGCAAGACCTTTTTTATTGAAGAAAACAGTATTGTGCATGACTTTTATTAATTAGTGCTTGGGCTGAAGATCCTTATGGCTCACTCAGCTTGAACTGGCCCCAAACATCATCCCCTCAAAGAAAAGTACAGCCATTAAAGATTCTGATTTTCAAATTCAGTAGAGCAGTTACTCCTTATCTTTTGAGATTTCTTAAGGCTGTGGATGGCAAACAGTCCTTATGTGTTTCTGGCTGCAAGTGTCAATAGTTTGTTTCATAACTGGGGCCAGGAAATAATTTTGAGGCAGTAAGTGGCTTTTTACAGTGTCAAAAATAATAGAAAAAATGAGCCGCTGTGGACAAGGGTTCATCCTGCCTTATCCAACTTCCAGATTGTCTGGGGGGGGCTGTGGTGGTGAACTACCTCAGCTCCTCTACAGCAGAGGCAAGGAGAGATGTGTCTCGTTCCAGGGAAGGTCATGCAGCCCTTCCTCTGTTCCAGAGATTTCCATCCTGGTGAGACAGCCAGATTCCTTCAGCCCCTGAGCTCCTCCCAGCTTCCACCCTGATCATCATTACCATAATGTCTCCTTTGGTGATTGCAGGATGTAGCTGCTATATCTGTGAGCTGCTTGGCTTCCTTTTCTGATATTCCCTCTTCACCTTTCTTTAAACAGCTTAAGTTAATTACCTAAATAGCCCATGTGAATCAGATTAGAGAATTTGAGAATCTTTCCATATGGCAGAATGTCTGGGTTTGTTTTCTGGTATGATTAGGCAGTTTTTCTCTAAATGCTTCATTTTCTGAAAAAAAAAATTAAAAACAATATTCCTGGCCCACCTCATGATTCTCATTTTCAAGAATCCAGCTGCATACAGGAAATCAACCTGAGTTTACACTATTATTTTGCTTCACTTTCCTTCCTTTTAAGACAGTGTTAGGGTTCCCCAGGTACTGTGAGTATGGATTAGTTGTGTTCCTCTGCAGCCCAGCAGTGCCTGCTGCACAGGTGGGAGCTGTTGGTAGTGACAACTAAACCACACAGGGTGCAAGACCCTTGGGGGCCAGGCAAAGTGAAGAAGCCATTTTTCATTGTAGTACACATTGTGGAAGAAGAAATTAGAAGGTTTTCTTAATCTTTTTCTATTTTGAGGTAGATATAGAAAAAGCAATACTGGACAAGTAAAAAGAACATTTTGTATTGGAAGAACATTAGAATTGTGTGTGACTTAAAATTTGCTGGTTTTACCACTTCTGTTTCTGAAGCTGAGAATCCAAAAGGCAGTTTTCTCAAGATTCATTACAGGAAACAGTTTTAATGATTGTATATATTGTCTGTGATTTTTCTTCTTTTTTCCCTTAGTAGTGCATCACTTGACAAAATCTGCTCCTGTCTGTCTTGAGAATAAGCAGAAAATGGAGTGAAGATGCAGTCTTTGATCTGAAACACTAAGTTATCAGCTAAAAGACAGAAGCCCTTGTGGGTAAAATTTCCTCTGGGATCCATTTCTCACAAGGTTTCTTGCCCTTGTTGTAAATGTATCCCAGAGGAAACTTGGAAATGCTTTAATAGCCAATTTCTGCTGCAGATTTCCTGATGAGGATCATTTCTATTTAGATAGATGGTTTCACTAGATCACTGAAGAATGATTGTAAAGAAAGTTTCCCATGAGAAGGTCACATTTATATCTTTAAAATTAGTCACATCATTAAAAGGTCTTGGCTGAATCAAGGCTAGGGAAACATTGGTGAGTGACTTCACATTCACACCTGAATACTTATGAAGCAAATTGTGGGAGGCTTCTGAAGCCTTATTCCTAATTTTCCATTCATTGGACTGGTTGGCAGATAACTAACTCCTCTTTCAAGATCATTTTTTTTTTTAAACGTGGCAGTAACCTAGCTAAACAAACTCCCCATGCTTACTAAGCTATTTCTCTATTTTTTTTGTGTGTGTTTTTATTTATTTTTTATAGATCCAGAAGTTTTTGCCAAAAATGTGTTCTTAAACAGACATATGGGAGAATATTGGGGCTAAAAAAGCTGTGCTCACTGAATGTATTTGCCAAATGAGTCAGAATAACATATTTGGAAGACAGGGATCAGTGCATTGTTGGCCTGACTGGGGACTTACATAGACATAATTACAAACTGTAAAGAATGGGAGCTAGTGGGCACTGGAGCTCTATAAGAGTTCAGTAATTGTGTAAAATCATGGCTATAACCCTCTATATTCAGTCAGTGGCTCAGTCACTCTGAATGAGCTGGACACTTACACTTACCTGCCTTCTGTGGCTGTTTCTGGGTAAACTATACATATCTGCCTAGGCTGGAAGTTGAAACAGATTGATTTTGACTGGGTAGGAAAAAAAAAAACACTTCTCATTTTGAGGGCAGTCAAACTTTGGGACAGGCTTCCTGAAAGATTGTGTAGTGCCAGATTGTGTGGATTCCTTGTGGTTTTCAAAACCTGGCTGGGAAAAACCTGGTTTTAGCTTTTAGTTAACCCTGCTTTCAGCAGGAGATTGGATTTGGGCCCTTCAGTGAGCTCCTTCCCAGCCAGAACAAACATGTGGTCTCTCTATTTTGCATGTGCTCATGGTGAAGCAGATTCCTAGCCATGAGTACTTTGCATGAAAACAATTAGGGTCAAAGAAGAAACTCCAAAATCTTGATAGGTAAGATGCCATCATTTATCTCCCTGTGTAGAGGGCTTAACAAGTGTTTTTTCTTGAATTGTTGTGCTCTGCCACACCATTTGATTTGTTGAAATTTTGTCTACAAAATATTTGCTGAAACTACCCCAGTATTAAGCCAGAGGACACAAGTTGGGTTCTCATACTTGTTCAAAGACATTAAGACTGAAGAGATTACTGGAGCTAAGATAATTATTTTTAGGTAATGAGATCTTAAGATACTCACAGAGGACTCTGCTAAGTTAAATTTGTCTGCAATTTCTTTCTTCCTTTTGAACATAGACAGAATCCCTGCTCAGTATGAAAACTGACTTGGGGAAAAGAAAAAAGAAATAAAAAAAGAAAAAAATCCAGAAAAGTATCTTTGGCTAAGTTTGATAGTTATGAAAAATTTACTTTCATTTATTTTCTGATTGGTTGTGGGGGTGGAAAGTAATTGCAGATATTTCAACAATAAGTTGCCATTTAGATTCTGGACACTAGACCAGCTGCTTAGTCCCACATCAAAATTGTCTTAGAAGGGGGCAGTCAATGTTATAAGTCACTCTGGGCTCTTATGTAGAAGAAACAACAAAAGAAAATATTTTTCCTTTTACCCCCTACTTCTCTTCCCTTCATGCTGCCTGCTGAGAGGTTTTTAAAAGCCTATCTCCATCATAGGCACATGGTTGGGTTTTACCTTTATCAGGCACAGAGGAGGCAGGCCAGCCTTTTGAAATTTCTCAGCAGTCAGCAAGAATAAAGTGGGCATCCTAGTGGTAGGAGTAATTTTCAGCTTCCTGACAACAATTGGCAGAATGCTGGG
Source organism: Camarhynchus parvulus (assembly GCF_901933205.1). Taxonomy (NCBI): domain Eukaryota; kingdom Metazoa; phylum Chordata; class Aves; order Passeriformes; family Thraupidae; genus Camarhynchus; species Camarhynchus parvulus. The sequence goes on from NC_044580.1 coordinate 9,037,605, forward strand.
AAAAGCTATTAAAAATGAGGTTCGATCACCAAAGTCTATTTTGGCCTATATTTAATGGGATGTGTCAGCTAGAATTTACAGTAAGTGGCTAATTGTTAATAATGTGCCTGTCTAAGACCCTCTGTGACTTCAGCAGTTCTGCACAATACAAGCACATGTGCTTGCTACATTTTTCTTTATTGTGCATCACAGGTCAACTTATCACTATAGTGAAGGAACAGGATGTGACAGGGAAAAAAGCATTGTTAACTGTATAAAAGTTTATTTATTATATATTACTGATAGTACTATGTGGGTAAATTTTAACAAATAAGTTAAAAATTAAAAATGAAGATGTGACCTCAATAAAGCAGTGGCATTTCATTTTCCTTCTTAATTATGCTCAGGATCAAGGGGATGTTTGTATTTAAGGCACTGAATGGCTTGGTTGCAAAGGTTTCTTACTGCTCTGGGCAAATTACCACATATTTTTGTACTTTGTTTTTATCAGTATAAAACTTCTTTCCCTAGCAAAAGTGAAATGAATATGCACACTGAAGTGGCTGAGGGATGGTCATAGAATCCTATATAAAGGATTTATGGCAAAATGATTCCATATGAACAAAGCTAACCCTCACTTTCTTAAAGAACATTTGTGCCACCGTGGCAGTCTGGGCGCCTTAGGCCAGCACTCAGTGCCTCCCACTGGAATGTGTGTGTAGAGCCAGTCAGGGCTGCTGTGCTAAGGCTGCCTCCTGACTGTGCTGTGCTCACAGGGAACGCGCTGCCTGAGATATTCCATGCTTCCAGTTTGCTTCTAGAAGGATTCCAGAGCTTTCCTTTCCTTTTGCTCTTGTCTGGTTCACTAAGGCTTTCAGCCATGATATCTTTCATTAAAATAACTGATATAGTTGAACAAAGCAGAAAAACTTGTAAGTTATAAAAGTCCTTTTCTTTGGATGTGAAAAAAGTCAAGCCTTGCTTAAATCCCTTCACCATCATATATAAATTGGCTACGGTTTCTGGCTGTGCTTCTTGACAAATGTCTTCCTCTGGTGAAAACAGAAACTGCATATAAAGATTATTTATTTCCCAATTTTCTTTATCAGGGTTTTGCAGTTTCTGATAATGAAGACAACCTGGAAGACTATTTTCCTCATGTTTCCAAAATGAATTCTGAGGGTCTAGTGTAGCTTTTATAATCCCATATATTGTAGGTAATGTCAGAAAGCAGAGTGTAAATGGTCTAACACAAGTAATAGGAATTGAGAAGATAAATACACTATTTTTCATCTTTTAAAGAAATCAGAACTGTGTGTTTTAGGGGTTGCAAAACAGAGAACCTGTAGAAACTTTTGTAATTGTACCTCATGGAAACACTGGTGGGCACTGGTCCAGCACTGCATTTGTCCAGTAGGTACCCAGGCATTAAGGATGCTGGAAAATGACCACCTGTGTGAAAGGGTTTATGGGGGCTCTGCAGGCCAAATAAAGTGCTTGGATTAAACATTGAGCTTGGCAGATAGATGGCACATCTTTATAGAGAGCTACACGTGGAAATGGATCTTGTTAGTAGAGCATGAGGTCCAGTACTTCAGTCTTTTTTTTTTTTTTTTTTGGATATATGAGATTTTTCTTGCTAGATTAAATAATTTCTGAACAATAAACTTTTACCCCTCTTTCCACCTTCTCCAGCTACCAGCTTCCTCTTAAATATAGTGAGTTTATAAACCTAAGAAAGGCAGAAGAAAGGAAAAGACTAAGATATAAAAATAGAAGCTGAAGGAAGGTGGCCAGTCTTGGAGCCAGTCTCCTGAGTGTCGCTTGGCAGCTGCTCTCATGGTCTGTCCCTTTCTGTTGATTTCTCAGCCCATAACATGAGAGGGCACAGGGGCCTTACAGTGTTCTGTAGAATAAAACAAGAGACACAATGGTATTGCTGCTTCTCTACCTGTTACTCTCCTTGCAAGTGATACATTCTGAGCACTTTTTAGTACTTTATTTACTTCCTTAATTTTATTCATTTTCTTATTGCAGACATCCATTTTATTTTTTTAAACATCTGACTAAAATAATCAACCATACTCCAGATTTAAAAACATAAAATTAAATTTGATTTCTTGGACTATCATATTGGGCTTGTGTATTGAGTATTTCATTTCTTATTGCAGAAACAGATGTTCAGTTGTTTATTCAGTCAGCACCAGTCTTTACAAAGTATTTTGTTAGTTTATGAATGTCATTAGAGGGAATATCCAAGAATACTTTACCATCCTTCTAAAGCATCTTTCTCAGCTTCACAATTAATGCATTTTTGTAAAGCAGTCTAATAGCATCCAAGAGATCTTTCTTTTGAGCTAAAACATGTCTTTGTATGTTTATTGTGGGAGAAAGGTCCACATGAAAGTTCTGGTCAATTTAATGCCTTCTCATCATAAATATCTTCTTGGGAATATAATGAACCTCTCAGCTCCAGGAGTAGTCAAATGAAAGAATTCTAGCAAAGATAATGGTAGCCTAAAGTGTTTTGGTTTTGTAACCTAGCAGCTGCTGCAGATAGGTGGATGTTCCACAAGGATTGCAAGAGTTTTAGACCCAAATAAATAGATGTATTTTTCAGAAGATCTTCTGTTGTAGTAGGCAAGGTTATTTGCTGTTTCAGCAGTCGATACAACATCACATCTCATGGTGGTGAGCTAAGCAAGTGCATTTGAAATTCAGTTTAATGATATTGCCGGGACAAAAATCACATTCCCAATATTTTCACATGTTGAAATTTCTGTGGTGAATTTTTTTTAAAGTTTCCTTCCAGATAGCTAGTGTTGCAGCATGCTCCTGTGATGGTGGCTAAACTCAGAAAGTTTTTTAATTAATTGGAAAAATTTCTAGTGACACATATTGAAGCAGTATCCATGGTGCCAGTATGTCAGAAGGATGTCAGGAAGCATTAGTAGAAGCTGATGATAGTCTTTCAGTTTTTCTTGTCAATTTTTTTCCTGAAGAAATCAATAACAAGTATTACTTATATATCAAAAATATTAAATAGAGAGTATAGATGGGCTTTCTTTTGAGCCAAGACCATTTTAGTGTGAAGGATAACGTAAATGTCATCTGCTTAAAGGAGAAGACAGTGATTCTCCTTAATAGTGATTTCAAAATGTCTAATCCCTGTATTGCTGTCCAGTCATGTGAAACTGGGGCACACTTTTATTCTAAACTCCTCTGAATTTGTGGTGGATATCTGGCTAATTTCCAAGTCAAGCATGATTACAATACTGCTCCTTCAATAAATTTCACAGAACTAATTTATTCTTCAAAGGCATGAGGGGTTAAAGCTAGGTCAACTGACATCCTTCTTGCACAACAGCATGTCTTCAGTTAATTATGTTGCATCTATATGTGTGTTCTGTGTTGTCATACTGACTAAACTAAGCCTAAAAATACTATCAAAGGGAAAATGTAATTGATGAAGATGAATGCCCAGACTGCCAGCATGGCTTATTTAATAGCTTCTTGAAATGTATTAGTGAGGAGTTTCAGCTCAGAGCCCATTGTCCAATGCTGCAGCAGATCTGTCCTGCACACGAAATCTTACCAAGTGTTAATAAAGATAATAATGTTTTTTTCAGGCTAAGCTCTACTGACACATGCAGGAAACCATTAGAATGTATCACTTCAGCTGAGTTAGACTTGTAACAGTAACAAGTGCCTACAGAATTACATATTCATTATTTTACCACATCAAATAGATTATAGCAGGAATCACAGAGCTTTTCGTTAGCAATTAATCCAGTACATAGATAGTTCTAAAATGCAACAATGCTGCATCGTTTAAATGACACTGTTGGGGCCTCTAGAAGTAGAAGGTAGTGTAATAAATTGTCTTGGTGATGATGTGGGAAAGTAACAATATAGGTAATACTATATAGATGTATACATAGTAAAAATAAAGGCTTGCACTCCAGGCAAACCTGTGACACTGTTGGTTTCTTGTTTGTGTGAATCCTGTTCATGCTCATACTGGTACAAACACAGCAGTGTCTGCTCAAGAGCATCAGATTAACTGATCTGTCTACCCCTGTTTGTACTTTAGATAATATGCTCACAGCAATCATTAAGTGCTTGTTCAGGTATGAACAGGATCTCCTTTCACACCAGTGAACTCAGTTGTAGCCCTGAACATGTTCTATTTATGTATTCATGTCACTTATCATCTGCTTTTCTACCTGATCAGTTCACAACCTCAATTCAGCATAGCTGCACATTGTGGGACAGGACTCCAGAATGTGACTTCTGCACAGCTAATCCTATCATTTCACCTCTCTGTGTTTGCCATCCTGGCTGTGGCTCTGTCCTGTGCACTTCATTGCCAGCAGTGGTCCTGCTGAGATTGTTATCCATCTTTGCTTTTCAGATCCTGATCCCAGGATCATGCCAATGCCAGCCAGGTGAGCACAGTCCTGGAGCAAGTACTGCAGGGCAAATGATTCAGCAGTTGCAGTTTCCTCACCTGCAGAAAATCTGGACTGTATTGCAGTGTTAAGATGAGATTAATATGATCCAGAAAATTTTAGCTGTATTTTTCTTCTGTGATGACCTGGACATTTCTTGTCAGGGCTTCAGATATTCCTGGTTAGAACCCCAAACACAGAGCTGCCTACCTGCCACAGCCTTGTTTACAAAGAAGGTGAATTTTAAACACAAGGAAATTGAAAAAATACAGCACTAGAGACGTCCAAGAATATAAAATAAATAAGACAAATAATAAAACGTGTGTTGTCAGATGATGCTGCATGGGATGTTGTTTCTCTTAGTGTTCTGGGAATGAAATTCAAAAGTCCTGTTTACCAGTGGATCCAGGGGTGCCCTCACAACAGAGGACTTTGAATAGCTACAATGTCAGTCCAGTGAATACTGCTTGATATTTCTAGTTTTGGGGGACATTTCTGTGTTAAGAACTCTTCTGGTGTAATGCAATGAGAAATTGTGGCCTTTTGGGGAAGGATGAGCTGATTCAGGGCAAAAGTCATATGAGGGGCTTTTCCGGGGGCTGTGCCCCTGCTCTGTGCTTGTCAGGCTGGATTGCAGCCATGGGGCTTGGGGCAAAGCACTGCATTTGGCAGCACTGTATTTCTAGTTCTGATTGTATGGCGTGGCCTAAAGGATCCATCTAAAGCACTGGGTAGTGTCTCAGTATATTAGTTCTAAATTTCTTATGCTAATTTAATTATTTACTTGTAAGTAGATATTGTTTGAAATTCCATAGATACAATTCATTAGCAGCCACAAACAGATTATCATTGTGCATTAGCACATAATGAGCTATTTATTATTTAACAAAAATTCAGAACTATAAAATAGCCTATTAAAATATTTGTGCACATCTCTGTTTAGATATTTAATTAATGAAAAGGTCTCATAGACTAATAGAAATGAAAGAGCTACTTCCTCATCCAGAGATGCTTCCAGCACACAGTAGCACTAATAGGAATCTACTGAGATCTGGATGAGCCCATGTCCATGACATGAGCAGAGAGTACAGAAGTTCTCCTGTTCCTTTCCCCAGAAATGGAGTCTGTGCCTAAATTTTGTTTTGAGATTGCAGATTGCACTCAGAAGAACAGAAAGAGGTGCATGTTGAAACCAAGTTAATGTTTAACATTACTTCAATATCATAGATTATGTATGAAGCCAGTCAGTCCATTTTTCTGTTATGAGATAAATGCTCTGCATCACAAAAAAGAACATGCATGTATTTTTGGTGTATCTTTTTACTACAAATTCATATTAATGCTTTTACTGCTTCAGTCCAAAAATAATCTGAAAAAAAATCCTAATAGCATAACTTTTTTGACATTTTCTAAGCAAAGCTCTCATTTGGTTCATTAATTGTTTTTTTTCCTCAAAATTTATTTTAAAATTTATTACTTTATTTATTTCCTGTCCGCTGATATTTCTTCTTCCTGAATAATTGGCTCGAGCCAACAATGGAATGAGTGAGAAAGTGAAAATCCTGGATAGTTCAGAACAAGAACTTGCTTTGCTGTTGTAGGAGGAGCTTTGTCAATAAGCTACAGATGCTGAGTTAGTGAGGATGTTTTTGGTAAGCAGGTGAGTGGTGGGACTGGTTCTGCCTCTGCATATGAAACAAAGAGAGGACTAGGAAAGGCAGGGAGTAGGAGGGCTGTGGTTGGTGCTGATTGTGATGTTAGCACTCGCTATTACTTTGGATTGAGTAATTTTCCATTATGGGAGGTTTTTTTGATTGTTTCATTAAGAATCCTATTCTTCTTTGGTTTTAGTGTTGTAATGACTATGCTTTGGGGATGTATTTAGGAGAATATGATAAAGTAATTTGAAAATTCTAAAATGATTCTCAGTGGAAAGACTGGAGATTGAATGGAGCCTAGAGACTGAGTGATCCTTAAAATTGAAACAAACATTGAATCTTAATTGAACTTTGTTATCCAGGGAGCTTTGGTAGACCAGATTTTAGGAGGAAATCCTGCTGAAGAGAATAGGGATGGTGAAGTTTCATATGCTGCTTCAAGAAAGATGGTGACAAAGTTCTTGGTGCTATACCTTATAAAAACTCTCCTGCTAATCTCCAGGAGGTTTTCCGTTGATGATGAGCCTGAGGATGACTACCTGCCTGAGCCCAAAATGTAGGATTTGGTAACTGTAAGAAAGAAAAATGCAATCTCTGCAATTAGTGTAATTATTTAAACTAAGGAAGAAATAAATTACCTTAAGAGACAGGGAATTTCTAACGAAGCATTCATATTTTGTAAGCTCTTTGGATTTATGTCATTTTGTAATTTATTTGGCTACCACAAGTGATGAGTGAGGCATGTAATATTTAGTCTGTATTTTCTGATAAAAGTAATTCCAAGCAGGGAAAGGGCTTTCATCCATCCAAGAGAAGGGATGCAATTTTAAAAACAAACAAAAATGTAACTGTTGGAACTCCAAGTGTTTGCTTTGATTTGTACTTTGTAGCTCCAAATAAAAGACAAAGATGGGCTTTTTTTTTTTAATACTGCTACCTTGTCTCTTCATAAAGCAAATAGATTTGTAGAAGAGGAATATTTGTACCATCAGCATACATTAAATAACCTTAAAACAAGAATGTTTTTTGTGCTTTGAACAAGGAAACAGGTTGGATTCCTTGACTGTGCTTTTAACTCTGCTGTTGAAGGGGGAAAATGTGCAGTTAGCCACCTCTTTGCCAGTTTCTTCTTAATCTATAATTAGACAATGCTGTTACTAAATTTATGCTGTTGCAAACATCAAATATTTTTGGATGCTACTTGTTAGATTCATGAGGTTTACTTGGCTAAATCAAAGATGGTGGAACAGTATGTGGCTCTGATGGACTGCAACTAGCTGAGCCTCCCGTAGAGTATCATCTACTCTGAGAATATGACTTTTAAAGGAAAATAGTTTTCTTTTTTTCTTCAAGAATTACAGACGAAATAAAAGCAATTTTGCAAAATTCATGCTCTGCTGTGGGGGACAAGTCACATGAATAAATGCTTAGAAAGAAGCACAGATTAAAACATTCAGGATACCATTTCTGTAAACTATAATTTGGAAAGCTGCAAGCTGTGTTCTGTAATCAGTGAAATTATAAGCATGCAATTACTGTTTTCTTTATTAAGCTTATATTTCAAAATAGTGTTGCAAATCATCTTGTCTCCAAATAATATCAACAACTCCTCCAACTCATCAGGACAGTGTTCAAATTCATTTCTGCCAAGGTCCTCTGGCAGGTTTGTCTAGGGGAGTAGTCACAGAAAAAATGGGACAGTGCAGAAATTGTATTTCAATGTCCATTGGTTATGAATTTGACCCATCATGGCAGGATGTGCAGATAAATTTATTCCTCAATTAGGCTGCAGTTATGCATCTTTCCCTGGGTCTGCCTGCAATGGTTGAATATATTTATTTTCACAGCACAGACTGGGAAAGTGCCGGAATCTGCCATAATCAGTGCCAGTTGCTGTAGCTCAGATCATCTTCAGTGGTGCACTTGGCTGATCATCACTGCTCTCTGCTGCCTCTTCAAACCTGCCTGCAAATCTTTGCGCTTGTGCTCCGTAACGAGTTTCCACAAAAGTGATTTAGCAGATGCAGGGACTTTAATCTGTTTGATAAATTGGTTGACCTAACCTGAAGTAAATTAGAAAGTTGTTCTGCTTGCAAATTGAAAGCAAGTCTGAAATAACACTTCTGTTCACAACCTGACGAGTTGCATTCCTAAGAAAGATTTTTGTCCTCCAAGAAGTTATGTAGATCAAATCTTAATACCCTGCATAAAATTTTCCTCAGATTCCCAGAGAAGGTGGCACTGAACAGTACCTTTGTGGGAATTCTGAGCAGATCAGAGGTTTTGTACTCAGTGTCACGAGCAATTCTTTGCTATCAGTCAAGAAATAAGGTTTAAGGCACTTCTGGAAATTAGTTATAAGATGCCCTGAGTTGAGCAACTAATAAATGAGACTCTTTAGGTTAATGAATGCTTTTAAATACTCAGGGGTTTGTATCCTCCGGAAAGACTGCAAGGCCTGCCAAGGCTGAGGCTGCTCCAGGATGCCTGGCATACACAGCACATGTAGTATTTCCTAATTATGCACACCAGAACTTGGACTAATGCTGCTTTTACCAAATGCCTATGTGGTTCGATTTTGTTAGCTGAAGTCTTTTAAGAATGCTATTGAAATCCTGATCTACAGGAGTCAGTGCTTTCAATTTCCTCCGCATACATTAGTCACTAGACTGTTGCTGCAAATTTCCAAAGGACGACTCTTATTCATATGCAAACTAGGTTAGGGGTTGAGGCATGAGAACATACCACTTCTTTTTGCATTGAACTTTCAGGCCTGAGAAATCCTAATGTGCACAAGAATATCTCGGAAGTGTTCCGAGCTGCACCCGCTGGGAGAATCAGTACTCGGAGATTCATCAGCAATAAACTCTTCTGCCATCACCATTTGCTTTAGAAGACTCATTTTAACAGAATAGTGGCAGGATTCCAAGTGTATTTAAAATCTAAAGTAAAGTCACATATGTGTAATGGTACAGGATTAAGGAAACCTAGAAAAGATTCTAATAGGTTTACTAATTTTATTGTCATTCTGCCCTTCCACCCCAAATTATCATTTTCTCTTTAGATAAACGTGCTGCTGTTGTGAAGCAAATGAATATAGGTGTTTGCAGCCCTAGATAATATTTATCAGTTGGTGTACAGTAGGGAGCTTCTGACTTTGAATGGCAGCAGTAACAATACTTTTTATTGCATCAAACTATTCACTGAAGAACTGTGATGATATAAATGCAGACTTTGAAATAAAGGGAACAAGGAAAAGGTGATGTGAGTTTTAAAAGTGGATAGGTTTGCTGCCCTTCCAAGGTTTGTACTGCTGAGTAGGAATGACTTGTTTTAGTGTAACAGTCACTGAAAAATATGTGTTTAGGCAAGTTTTGAAATTTTGGATGTATTGAGCAAGTGCTAGGCTCTGTTAACTTGTTCTCAGTTTTGTAAGGTTATTTTTATTTCTTTGGAAACTCTGCTTATGTTTAGATGTGGCATTGTCATGTTCTACCTGGCACCTGCTGTTAGTCTTTTTACTTAACTTCCCTTGCAGTTTGTGGGTTGGTGGTCGTGATACTAAATAGGTGGGAGGAGGATCAAAACAGGGCTCCCACAATCATTTAATTCAAATTGTTGGCTTTAGCTGTGACAACGACCCAATCCCAACAGTCCTGTATCCTAGAATTTAGGTATATTTTCAAGAATGCTACATGGCTTTCTAAGACTTTCTAAGCTCTTGTTGATGTTTCATTTCATAAGAACACGTTTCTCAAGTTCTGAGTCTCTACTTTGAAATAAGTTTCCATTGTTTATCATCTTTTGTGAAAAAATTCAGATGATAATATTTGTAAATGTACAATCTGGACTCAATAAATTATATCTTTGATTGGTATCAGAGGCATTTAAAAATATTAGTATGTCACTCAGGGTGGTTGCTTTGTGGTCAAGGCAAACATCTGTGCTTTGATTGTGTGCCTGCAAAATCCTGTTTGTTCTTGAGTCCTGAGGACATTCACAAGAGCAACCAGAAGGTCTGAATACTAATGAGATTGTGGCCTTAATTTAATGTCCTTCTCAAGCTCTGTCCTTAAAAATGGTTCTCAGACTTTTTTCCTTGTGTTCCTTGATTTGGTTGTTTCTCTCTTGTGTGTGTAATATAATCTTTGTCTGGTTTGTTTTTTTTTTTTTAGAATGGAAATAATTCAAGATTGTTCCATTGTGACCAGTTTTAGGTAGGAGGCAAAAAAGAAGGATTTTTTTTTTATAAACAGGATTAGAAAATGTGCTCAGGTTTCCTGGTACCTAATTGTTATTTTAACATGTCTTTTTTAAACTCAGTTAAAATACTTTGAGGAATGGAGAAAACACTCTCCCATAACAGATTTAGTCCTGAGATACCTTAGTTACATTACACAATGTCTTTGTGAGTAAAAGTTTAATTCAGCAGAAAATGGTGACACAACGAGTGCTTGAAAGCTGAAACTAGACCGGTTGAGGTTGTATATTAAATATGAAATATATATGGGAGAGGGGGCTACTGGAACATACAACTGAAGCTCTGGGGTGTGGTGGATTCTCCACTGGTGTTTGCCAAGTTAAGATTGAAAATAACGCTTTAATCACATACAAGTTATTTGGCCCAGTGCAGGAATAACTGGGTGAGATGTAATAGTCTGTGAAACACACAAGGTCAATATGATCTTATGGATTTTCCTGGCTTTATATCCTGGAAATGAGAGTTGTAAAAATGTATTACTCCAAGATCCTCTATATCAAAATAAGGTAACATTTTATTCTATGTTTGGTTCAAAGTTGGAGTGGCTTTGCTTTTTTTCACCCCTCCCCTGCAGGGCCAGTACTGCTCTCAGATTCATATATCTGTAAGATGTGTATTGAACACAAAAGTAGCCCCAGGCCAGTAGCTTTTGTAATTTCTTCTGGGCCCTGGTGGTCCATACAGGAGGCAACTGAGACCTTAATAGACTTAACAGGCTTGACCCAAGCATGAAATGTAACTTCTGGCACCAAAGGCTTTATTAACCAGTGGATCATATAGTTAGAAACCTATACAAGGTACCATAAAATACCTGCTGGGATTTATTTTTGTGATTATGTTAGGTGTTGGTTTGAAGCAGCAATCTGGAGAGAAAATTCTTCCTCCATGCTTATCAAATCTTTGAGCAGTGAAGTGACCCCTAGTAAAATGGTTTTCAGCCACTTCAAGGTTTTATATATTGTTTACTGCTACTAACTTTCTCACTTTGAATGGAATAGACGCTGACAAAATAATTGGTCGTAATTGTTGTACTGGTGTCAGTTTTAATAAACCATTCAAGCAGAAAATATTTTACAAATCCAGCCATTTCCTATGTGTCACCAGATAAAAGTTTCATATCCTTCAGCACCTGGATCTTAGAGCTAGTACTTCTATTTTTCTTTCATGCTATATTTTTTTCTTGTTAATAATAGAGCTGTCATTTCTAATAAAATATGAAACAGCCATCCAGGGAAATAACCCTGGTGAGAGATAGAGCAGGCTGAAACACTAGACTGAATGAACACAAATGCTCAATAGCTTGGAATATAATTCTGTCATTAAATGGAGCCTGTAGAAGGAGTAGGACTGAATGCACTGGGGTGAAAAGGCTTTGCACTTGGGAGGCTCGTTCAGCTCCTTTTGGAACTGTTCTGGTCACTGGCATCAAAACAGCCTTCTGAGATTTGAAGGAAGAAGTGCTGTCAAAAATCAGACACTGTTAGACTGACCAAAGGGAGAGCCATAGAAACATGCACCGAAAATGGAGCTCCTTTGTCAGCCTCTCTGCCAAAATATTCACTTTGTCACCCGCCTTTTTGAAGAGAAGGATGTCAAGTCCAATTGGAATGTTTGGACACAAAGGGATCACAGGGAGGTGTATAGATTCTGTGTATTCTTTGGTGTTTGTCATTGGGATGCAAGGCAGAGGGAACGGTGCATTACAGAGACCCCCATCTCCCTGTTCTGCTTTAAATTAATGTGATCTATGTAAGAAAAATCTTTTCCATGTGGATCTGAGAACTGTGTTCTCTCTATTTCAGCTCTATGCTGTAAGGTTTGCTCACTAATTCAAGATATACTCTGTCAGCCACATGGTGAATTGTTTCTCCTCTGTGTGTTTGTTTCCCCCTTTCCAAAAATGGAAATGAATATATTTCTTTTTTATCTTTGCAAAACACTGTGACGGTTCTGGATGGACAGAGCATTAGCAGACTTCAGTATCACTGTTATTGTAAACAATGCTGTTTCTTTGTCCCAAAATATTGAACACAAGTATTTTTTGGGTGGGGGGTTGAGTGGAAAAGAAAAGTAAAACTGCCTATTTAAATGATAATTATGCTCTTCTCATCCTCCAAATAACAGCTAAAATGTCAATGTTTTTCTCATCGAGCAGTCTGGTTGGCTAATGGACAATGTCTATTTGCAGTTAAAGCTATTTCAATGTTGACAATTAAGCATATATGTGGAGCAGCGTAATCAGTAGGATGCAGTTTTATCACCAATGTTAATTATCTAATATTTTCCAGCTTACAATTATGTGAAAATTCCTTAGGCATAAATGGAAATGAACCCATCAGTTACAATTTTTCTCAAGATAATGACTGACAGAACATTTGCTGCCCCACAAAAAATGGAAGCAAGAGCAAAATTAACAAACCAGTTGTTCAGGGTCTATAATATATAAATGTAGTCATATGTTACATGATGTGCATTCTTATCCTCCTGGCAGGAAACTTCCAAGTTGGTGACTGGAATTGCTCACAGATATTTTTCTCTTCAAGAGATCTCTATATGCATCTATTTCTAAAATTTCTAAAGAAAGTGCTTTTAAAAGGAGCAGAACAAACCCCGATCTAGAATGTAGATTATGAATGAGAGCAAAATTGATCTAAAAGCTATTGTTTGCTATAAGAATTATTAGATATTCACTACACCAGTGCCTAGGAGAGTTTGTGCTGCCTTATACAGAAACAAGGCAAGAACTCTCTGGCACGTCTCCTTTATATTCCTAAACAACTTGGCCTTTTCATTTTATTTCTCATCAGCTGAAGACTAATCTCAGTTACAATCATTCCAATCAGACACTCTCAAGTGACCTTTAAATACTTAGGAGAGCCACTGAAGATTATTTGTTAACCTCCATCTTCCAAACTTGAATTAGCATCCTAAGTTAACAGGGAATGAGAGAAGCCATGAATAAGCAACATTTTTCAAGAAAATGTATTTTGGCAGTTTTACAAGCCCTGCTATCAATTTTTGTTTGGACGTTTATCTTCAAATGAGAATGGAAGAAACTAAATTACTCTTAAAAAAAATAAGAGAGCTGGGATTAGCAGTGACTTTTAAAAAGCATTTGAGAAACTGAGGGACAAAAAGCTGAGCTCCAAAGGGAGGTGTAGGAGTATAAACACTATATTGCATGATATAAATTTTTGGATATAAATATTTGGATTTTAATTTGAACCTACCTAACCTAATTTGACCCTACCTAATTTGACCCTCCCTAAGTATTTAGGTTTCTTGAGCAAACTGAAGGAAATGGGCTTACTCTCAACAAAAGTCCCAGGCAGTGAACTCTTTCTGCTCCTGAAACTGATTTTAGGTACCACAAGTACAGGTCTTGCCCTCACTGTGCAATGATGCAAGTTCAAATATAATATCTGAACTACGTTCCCCCATTCTCAGAAGAGGGGATTGAGATTACACAAAGTTTGTGGCAGAAGGAATTAAGGCTGCTTTCTCTGATACTCCACAGGTCAGGCTTAGCTCCATTTATGACTGATGCAGAAATTCCAGGAGTTTTCTTTGTATGGAACAGAGATATTACATCTGATAGCAGCAACAAAGCAGGTTAAAGCTGCTACCAGCTATTGGCTGGCAATGCCAACTGTTGATGGAGGTCATTGTGCCACTCTGCCTGTGATCAAGGCAAGGAATTATATTTGCTCTGTTCACTAGAGGCACTTAATGATTCTGAACAATCTTAGCTGACAGAGCAGGCTGAACAGACAGTGGTTCTCCAGTAGCTATCAGGTATTGTTTTGTTTTTCTGGCAACTGTGAGAATCTGTTTTTTTATGTGGAAACTCTGAACAAGAGTTGGATGGAAGTAAAATGCCCATTCAGAGATGGTTTGGTTTTTTACCCTCTCCATCCTCACAGAAAGCGCATTAGCAATCCTGGTCTCTGGAGGATAACATATTATCTTCACTGGAGGAATACTCATGTGCAAAGCTCACCAAAGAAATCTCTCTGCCTTAACATGGAAATGAGGCTCATTCTTACAGAGTTGGAAGATCCTAATTTTAGTGGAGATGCTGTCAGTGTGATACAGAACAGCAGGGCCTTGGCAGAGCTCTGGTGCTAACTAAGGTTGCTGACACATGAAATGGAGATTTGATGGAAGCATTCCTTGCAGTATCTCAGTGTAAAACTTGATTGTTTTAATTCTTTTAATCAAATTTTTAATCAAGTTACCATGTGGCCGCACTGTGACTGTAATTGCATATATGGATTTATATGCAACACATTAAAAGCCTCGCAACAAAACCAACAATTTAAAATCTTTCTTTTTGTAGAGGAATAGTCTTCCAGCTCTTTGCTATTACACAATTGGATGTAATTGCTTGTCAGTAGGTGACTGCTTAGGAGATGTTTTGCCCTAATTCTAAGGAAAGAAAAAGGAAAAAATTACAGCTTGCATTAAGCATAGAAAATGAGCAAGCCAGGCAGAACTCTGCCTTAAAAATGTTACCAGCTTCCGAGTAAGTGTACTGATGGCTACGTGGGGCATGTTGAAGATTTAATTTTTTTGTGTGGTAAAAATTTATACTTTGTTTATCCTCACAACAAACAGGAATTCTTTCACATAAGTTCTAGAACTTAATAGGCAGGTATTTCTGTAATGTGTCATCATTATGACTGTGTGTTTCACAAGATCGTGTTCCGTTCTCTCTCCTGTTGAATAAAGTTGTATTTTATATATGTGCTAAATAGATTTGTTAGATACTTTTCAGTGTCTGCCAAAACCTAATCATTGCCTTCCAAGAAGGGGATCTTTTGGCCTTTCTTTTACTGCATCCCACATAATAGAAAAGAAATTTGGTGTAGTTTTTCCCAATTTTTTTTCCATTTTTGCATTTAAAAAACAAAACCCCTCATAATCTTCTTTCTTCTGTAAAGAAGTATTAACAGTTCAGCAGAAACTGAAAACACTTTGAGTAACTTCTCACATTTAACTTTCATGTAAATTAACTCATCTTCTGGACATTAAACAGCCTTAATAGATAATATAGTTGATGTTCCTGTAAGCATAGGCTTATCCCCATGGAATATTGTCTTGTGTTTTATGCATCTTCCCTTTAAATAACTCAAATGCTGGACACATTTCCTTCAGAGACTAATTTACAGGCCTAAATATTTAGTAAACAAATCAATTATGGCTTATTAGCGACTCTGAGTATTATTTGCACTGTGACAGTTCATAAGGCTTGTTGTACAAGCCAGTCCGAAGCCATGTGACAGAGCTGTCCTTTGTTTCCCTGAGCCAGGTGAAGCATCAGCTTTGTCCCTGCTGTCAATGCTGCCCCGGGGGACGAGGCTGATGGCCACAGGTCTGTCCTGCCAGGGTGCAGAGGGAGCTCTGCCTCCTCGGAGCACCCGGTGCTTTCTGCAGGGCTGGCTCTGCCGGCCCCACCACCTTGGCAAACAATAAAGTAATGCTTGGGTAGCTCTGCCAGAACTGAGCAGCATTTCCAGTCTCAGCCACTCTCTTGGATTGTTTCCCCCTCTGGTATATTGAATTATCTTTTTCTAGTCTCAAGTTTTTTTCTGAAATATTGCTAGGTAACATGCCCATGACTACAAAGTCAAAAATCTTCAAACTTTTAAATAATTCAGAGATAGATTTCCAGCTAATTTATTGCCTCTTTTGCTTTGGAACCTACTTGACTAATACAACAGATAGTAGCAATCAAAAAGACTTAAGGAATCTTTTAAAACCAAAATTAAAAAGAGTAATAAATTTCACTGCATTTGAGCAGCAGCAGGTACCTTATAGCGCCATTTCTAGTATCATATTATATAAATTTAATTATCTTAATACTGAAAAACTTATTAAGCTTGGAGAGGCTCTGATTTCCATCAGTGTCAGTTATAGGACATGGTGGTCAAATGAAGGTAAATAAATATGATTTTTATTAGTAGATTAGTATGATTTTATGAAGAAAAATACTAAACCATTAGTGCTATAAAATGAACCATAAATTTCAACACAAATATCAAAGTTCAAAGGAATTTAATGCATGTTGATTTGTTTGTAGACAGGTTGGTGTTTCTTCTACAGAGAGATCTGTCCCTTGAAGTGCAAAATTTTTCAATATATCAGAATAAAAAGGCAGTGAACAAAAGTAGTTTGGGCTGTCTTCTTTGAAAAACAGTTCCTTAATCCCTTTTTGAGTTTTCAGCTCATGTTTTAGTCAGCAAAACAAACACACTGCTCAATGTTGTAGGCAATGATAACACCAGGGTAAACAGAGGAAATGCTTTTATTAATGTGATCTAAGCATTTAATTGCCTTCCTTGTAGTTTAATCTTATCTTTACACATTGAAGCAATGCATATTGTACATTTCTGATCCTCAAAGGACAGCTATTCATGTAGCATTGTAGAATAAGACATTATCACCAGAAACTTGACAGGCCTGTAATGTTGCTTGTCAGCTGAGGGGTTAGGAACTTTGTTATAATTATGAAGGAGATGTACAAAAGATCATGGTTTGCAAAAGGCAATGCTGAATAGCATTTTATAATTAAAGAGAAGGGGTAAAGTCAAGATGTGCCGTGAGTGCTGGGTTCTGGTGAGAAATGTGTCAGAATTCAGTAAGCCCCAAAGCAGAGAGTTCAGCCTCCAAATGATACATTTACAATTAGCTTAAAATGAAAGAAACAGAGCTTTAAATTATGAGTTATAAAAGGACTCTAAGCTTATTCCACAACTTAGGAGCCATGTTTATGATAAGGCAATTATCATAAGCAATGGTTCTCATGTTCAATTTAAAATTTTTCAGATTACAGTTTTTTCAGTCTCTGTACTTGCATATGTTGAAGAACATCCATCAAACTAAGAAAATACTCTTGTTGGTTTTGTTTGGTTTTTTTTTTAACCAGCTATTTTAGTTTCCTCTCTTAAGGCAGGCAATATAACACCAGGATTCCCATCTCTGTTCCAGACCTAGATTATGTTTTGTTTGCTTAAATGTGGGTAGGTAAGGATCCAGTAGGCAGGCTGAATTTCAGATCTCGTTTTTCTGGTTTTTAGTATGTTAATATTTTTCTCTTTATAGAGGGATTATATCTCCTACTATGTTTTAGATTTATTTGTTTGTTTGGGTTTTGTTTTTTTTTTTTCCTTTTTGTAGGTATCACCATAGTAGTGCCTGAATTTAAAGGTCTCTCACAGCCTGGAGTTGAGAGTCTGCCATAATTACAGAATCCATTCCTTTAACAGAATCTGTTAGGACTTCCTGTCACTCATGTGGTCTATTTCCATAAATGTGACCAGCATTTTATTCCATTTTTCCTTTATTTATTTTTACTATTCCCATTTCTTTTAAAATGTGCAATAAAGCACTGGATGTTGTACAGAATTCAGGAAAAAAGAGACACAGAAATGTGTAGGCTTAAATTTTTACCCTGTCATTAGGCTGTACAGCTTCCCTTGGGATGCGCTGCAATTTAGGCTGCTAAAGCCAAGGAGCTGCTGCTCTGCTGCACCCTAAAACTCCCCCAAAATGTCCTGTCTCAATATGCATGGCACTTGCTAGTGTATTAGGTAACATGCATATGTCCTGAATTTGTATGCCTATATTCAGAAAAATAGTCAAATAACTAAAAAAAAATTCTCTCTCCTCTTCAAAATTTGAAATAAACTATAAGTATTCATTTCAAATATTGTGAGCATATTTGTTTCAGAACACAATATCTTTGCCAATCCTCTAAGCACCATTTTTCAGTCTGTCTTAGAAATACTATTCTAGGCAGCTAAAAAAAAATCTAAGAGAATTTGAATTATGTATGTCCTGGCCTCTTTATCCATAATTCTCATTCAACGGCAAAATTCTATAGCACATTTATTTCAACTTAAATCTGCTACAGGCCAATATCCTAAATTTAGACCACTGACAAAGTCTGTTTTAACTGTGTGTGACTAATTCATTTGACGTAACAGTAAACTTATATTGTCTAAGAACAGGAGCACGTCAGAGAAATTTTTGGAAAGCTTCTGATGTGTGACACTAAAGTTCAGAGGGAATCTTGTTTTATCCTTTTGCTATTTTTAACAAATAATTGGGAACTGGGATCTCCTTTTCCATCTTGAATTTTCCGGAGTTTATTGCCTTTAAAAATAAATATAATCAAGCACAGAAATATACTTAAATATTACTCTGTTTCCTCATGGCTGCTGAAGCTGACAGTCAGTTTGCTTGTGTCATTTGTAACACACTAAATTGTGTTCTGCGTGGTTATTTTTTTCCAGCGGATCTGTAGCTGGACTCTCATTAGCTTTGATAAAAGCAAATAATATAGAAGAATGTGACTTTAGAACCATTAGGCAGGTTCCCCTTGAACTTTCTCAAGGCCAGGAGCCTGCCTTGCTTTTTCCTTTTCCAGATTTATGTGAGCATGGTGCCCATTGTGTTTAGTGGAATCACTTGTGATTTGCAGTAGTTGAAACCAGGCTTTAGGGTAAAATAATTGACTTGGTAACAATGTAAAACAATAAGCATCTGCTCTGATCCCTTCTGTTCAGATTTCTATATGATAAGAGTGAGTGCTTGGGAAAGGTGAAGATGGTATTAATATTATTGTGTGTGTTTTTCTGTATGCTTTCTGCTTGGTTTTTGAACTTGAGGGGTCTACTGGGAAATTTAAGAACTCTTATCATTTACTCTAATAATAAATTCGTCAAGACACAGCTCTTGTAATACTTCCTTCTTGGTTTTGATTCAATTATTTTGACATTACTGAAATGAACCTAGAAATGTCTCTCCACTGGGGAATAGAAAGGCAAAAAGAACAGTGTAGTAAAGACACCATGAAGAAAGCTGTGTGAAAAGCCAACTGATTCAAGAAACAGACAAGTAGAATGTTTCTCATTTCCTGCTAGCCCATCTCAATATACTCCAGCAAGTGAACCGTATTTTACCATCAGTGTCTTTCACACAGCTACAGCAGTTTTGCTCTGATCAGTGATCCTTTGCCTTTTACTGAGCCGAGAATAAAGGATTTTGAAAACAGGTTGGGGTAAAGGAAAGCTGTGTATTTCTTTAGGGAAAAATCATCTTAAGGACCACTCTATCTTAGAGGATTACTAGAAAGGCCTGTCTGCTTTTACCTGCATTTCATGCCATTCAATGCAATGAAAAGAAATTATAGTGGAATGAGATGGGATGACAAAAGAGTTGAGAGGAGGTGAGGATGTTTGGTCCCTTCTGAATGTGGGAGTGAAAAGCCTTGTATAACCTTTCACATAATTAATAGAAATATGTTGTAATAATGCCATTATTAAGTACCAGATCCTTGTAGTCTGTCTTCTATTTTACATCACAGCTTTAGTTCAAATCCTAAATGCATTAATTTAACAGACAGATGACACCCTGGGGAATTAGTTTGTGTAAAAAAATAATTACCAGTGCTTGTTGCATTGTAGCAAAGAACTCTGAAGCTTTTGCTAATGATCTGAACAACTGACTCCACATTTAGATATTTAGATTGTGTTCTAATTTTATTGTGCATGGTCCATTGCAGCTTGGCTTCTTGGAGGAAGGAAAGTCTGCTCTGGCTCATCTGCATTTCCTATCTTTAGATTGTTGCATGATAATGAAAAGCTGATAGTCAGTTATGATATGGCACTGTAAATACATCATGGACTTTTCTTATGTTCGTGGCAGAGTTGCTTGCAGGTTTGGTTTAGATTATTTGTCCTGTGTTTTCAATTGTCTTATATTGGCTTTATGTTAGTTGTGCCAACAGGCCTGTACTGCCAGCCTTCCTGGGCGTGTTGTCTCTCTTGATGAGAAATTCTGCTACCGTGGGATTTTCCATTTGACAGTATTAGACCAGGATTTCTGAGAATCTTGCAGAATCTTGGTCCATGTACCTGTGGTCATAGTTTAGGTGCGGTCTGGAAGACTTGGAGTTGTCTGGTTTGTGCTCAGGTGCCTTCTGCTATCTGTGGAACACAGCTGTGAGCAGGGCTGTGAGTGCACAGAGCAGCTGCTGGGCTGTGCTGGGGGCTTGTCCCAGCTGTACCTGAGCTGGGTGTGCAGGGCAGCTCTGCCACAGCCCAGACTCTGCCTTCACTGAAATGTAGCCCACAGTGCATGAGAATGGCCCATGGCCATCTTGAGTTATTTTATAAACCACAGTTTTAGGTTCTAATGTGTTTTGAAGTGCACATCTCACTTATAAAAGCCAGTGACTTCCTGGATCCTGTGAATTGTTAATCTCTATGGGAGAAAATACACCTCTTCTCCCGTTTTGCTGTTATACTTAAATTAGGGTATCTAATATAATTATTTTTGCCTACAGATAAATGATTGTTTTTAAAAAATCAGCATACTTATAATTTTTCAAATGAGTTAAGAATATCTTGACAAAAACTTATGATTTCCTGCTAGCCTGACTGTACTTCTGCAGGTAAGTTGGCCAGGGAAAGAACTGTGTTTGAAAAACAACTGTAATTGAAAAGACAGTGCTGTCGGGAGTCTATAGCATGGTGAAAATTACGAAATTAGGAGAAAAAATCTATGTCCATGGAGAAAAACAATTCTAATTGCAAACCTGTTATGTATAACTCAGTATATCTTGGCACTGTTGTCAAGCTGTTTTGTGATGGTTTTATGGTTGCCTTTTTTTTTTTTTTTAGCAGTATTCAAGCTCTGAGCTCTCAAATAGATAAAATTCTTTCTCTCCTATTCATGTCATCTTTGTATCAGGTTGAGGTCACTTCAAAGACAGCCCCAGGGACCTTGCATTGTGGCTCTGTGCTCATAGAGCTGACCTATTGATAAGCAGGGGAGTTTGGTGCTTGGATGTGCCAGTCTTTAGTTCCATAAATATTTACTTAGAACTGAGAATCAAAACAATACATGAAAACTGAGCTTTCATTTCTTTTGGGATTTGCTTCTTGTCTTATTTTGGAAAACTCCATTAAAAGCTTTTCTTCCACAGGATATACTGATGATACAGTTGGATATTTCAGAACTGAGTGCATCTAAAAACTGGAAAAAATTATTCTGGCTGGCAGCTGAGAATTGTAAGAGTGATAGTGAGATATGGTTGGTGTCACAGCAAACCTACAGATAATGTACAGCAAATGTAAATTAACCCCATGGAGGGAGCTGCTGTTTCATCACATGCCTGTGGTGAGAGGTGCCCTTCCCTGAGCAGCACTGTGTGGGATGTGGAGACAACAGGAGTCCCTGTCTAGAGAGGAGTGATCTCAGATGATTTCAGATGGGACAAGACCTTTGCATTTCTTACCCAATAAAGGGTAGATCCCCATGGCCCTGCAGCTGGGACCATGAACACTGCTAGGCATGCCCTGTGCTACATCAATGACTGAGTGAGTGCAGTTATGTATTTTAGTCTTGGCTAGTTTTCTGGCAAAGCAGCTTAATTCCATATAACTTTCTATTGCTATTATTAATTTACCAACTGTTCTTATTATTTTTCAAAGTAAATACAAATAAAGAAGTTTAACTTGGTGAAGCTGGTTTGTGTGAACCACCTATCAAGGTGATTCTATCAAATCTTTATCATTTCATAGATAATGTCTGATCCAAAGATGTGCAAATATAACAAAACTGGAGCCCTTTTTTATATTCTTCTTTGCACTCTAAATCACGTTCTTTCTCCCTGTTATGCTTGAAAAAAATAGGATGTATAGAATCAGAAAGATAATGTGTATTCCCTGACAGGTGCACAATTATTTTATGCAGGGTAGTTGTGTGTGTGTGCATGTGTGGTGTAACTTTTTTCTCACTGGAGTAATTGCAGACAACACTGAAGTCTATAAATTATTCCAAAGCCAAATCCTGTTGTAAACAAGCTCATAAGAAGTCAGGAGCTTCTTAGATTATTTCTGTCCTTAGATGTTTAGCATAATGACTTGTTTCCAATGAACCATTACTTGTGCCTCTGGAGTTCCCATAGAGGAAATTAAGCATTAAATTTTTAGTGTTTTTTTTTTTTTCATTTTCCACCTGCCATCCTAATTGCAATTTTCAAAGTTTGCTTCCAGTGACAATGGAAATACAGATTAAAATAGAAAAATAGTTGTATTAGTAAAACTAAGGGTCATAACAGCAAGCAGGAGTGGTTGGAACTGAAGCAGTTATGACTGGAAACCAGTGCCTGTGGCAGGGCAGGGCTGTAGTTTGACTGAGCCTGTTGCTTGAATGTGCATTATGTTTTCCCTGGTATATAGGTCAATTAGGATTTGGAATATCTTTTTCACTTACCTGGTTATTCTTCAGGTAACACAATTCTCCATAAATTATTTCAGGTTTTCTTTGCTTCTTGTAGAACTTTGGAGCCCTAACTGCTATATCAATAACATGTTTTACTTTCCAAGCCATGTGTACTATTGCAGATCTATAATTGGTAATGGTTGAGTTTGTCAGTTCTCATGATCTTTTTAAAAGAGAATCCCTTTGTTCCTTGAAATGAAGGATAAACCTGTTCTTGCTTCACCATAGTGTGGTGTCATGGTGAAATTTTGTGCTGAATATTTTAAGCAAGACACAGATTTATTAGGGTACTTTGGGTCTAGAGGATGGGCCAGATGAATCAGAGATTAGCAGTTCCAAGTTGTCTGCTGTTGGATTCTGTCCTGTAAGAATGTATTTTGGTGGAAGGCACACTCCTAATCAATTGTTCCATGGGCAACAGTGAGCGGAACACCAGCAATCCTCCTGTTTGCCTGACTTCAGATCCATGGGGTGCTTTTAGATGATGGGTGATCCTCAGAACAGCTCTGTAAAACAGGAAATCACAGCTACCATTGGTCAGGTGGAAACTGGGGCCCAGGGGCATCTGCTGCTGCAGCTGGGAGTTCCATTTAAAGCAGGTTGTGCCTGTGGAGTTTTGCTTTCTATGAAGTTAGGTGGGCCTTTTCCTCTTCAAAGAACTAGTGGTTTTCCATGGATTTTGATTGGTCTCTCGAGACCTGGAGACATTGAAAAAAAGAAAAACCTGAAAAGTTCAATAAAATAATGGGAAACAAATAATCCAAATTGTCTCCTGTTAATTCTGAGGATGGAATGTGTTTGAGGCCACTCAGAGTTGTATAGAAAAAAAGTGTCCTTTAAAATCCAATTTTAAAGTAATCACTTTTTTCCCCCTTTTCAATAAGTCAGCATTATTCCAGCACTCTCTGTGCTCCAGGCAGTGGGATGTAATCTGCCTTTCCAGATACATCTTTCAGTTCCCATCCAAGCTTGCTCTGGTGGGGCTGCAAGCACTGCTGGAGGCTGGGCCATGTGGCTTTAGTGACTGGAGAAATGCTCCAGGGAAAGGGGCAGGGAGCCACCCTGTGTGCCCAGGGCACTGTGAGACTGCTTGAGATACTCTTAAACCTCAATAGAGCCCAGGGCTCTCTTCTGAGCCTTTCTTTGTTTCTTCCTCGATTAGGTACTGCAGAGGTAATTGAACAGCAGAAAATGCATCTGAATATATTCCGGAATTGGTTGGCCTGTTTATAAAATGATTTTGCCCATTCTCTGTTCTGTTGCCCAAATTTCTGGGGGATTTGGCAAACCTGCAGTTGAAGTGAACTATGTTCACACTGTAGGTGTTAATTTTAATAGGCATGTCATGTTTGAAAGTGTCAGCAGAAAAGCCTGAATGATACTTGTTGCATTTAAATCTGAAGTACATAATTGCTCCAGCTGACATGTATGAATGCACTTTCATTATCGTGTCAAGAGGATACTTTGTGCTTGCAAATGAACAATGTTTGGGGTTGGCAATAAAATGGGAAGCACTTGCTTAAATAAAGTTTATTACAGCTTTTAAGAAAAATGTAATTATGAAGTGTTCATACTGAATTAGAAAGCTGGTTTTGAAGTGTTAACTTTAATATGAAATGGAGTTATGGTTTAAAGGGGGAAGAGTGCACAGTGCTGAGGGTTTACTAAAGTGAGCCCAATATAAATGTGAAATGATGCTATTTGATTTGCATGGCCACACAGTATTCAGTGGGTATGTGAGCTGGTTTCACAAAACAGTGAGTGACTGACAACCTCCTGCACTTTCTTAAATCAGTTTGCTTAATTTAGTGACCACAGGTGGAAAATACATGTGTAAATGTAGAGATTGAATCTGAGAATTCAAGGTAAAGGGTCTAGTGTTTCATTAAAACTAACCAGTACCACTGACCTTTACCTGCAGAAAAGATTCTCTGTTTAAGAGCTAAAACAACCCAACAACAACCTCAGAACCAACCAAAAAAAAAAAAATCACAAATCACCAAAACCATGTTTATTGGATAAGGATGAAAATCACTTACTTTCAAAGTTTCATTCAGTACCCAACTACAACCTTATCTTACAGGGAAGTTCAGCAGGGACAGTGAGGCAGGAACTGTTATGCTGGGGTGCTTAGAAGTTATTTGGAAACTTCTTACGTTTCACTAGTACTGTTGGACCTCTGGCCTGTTGCGTGGCTCTGTAGATATGACACATTGCTAAATACAGATTTCTATGTCTAGTATAATGAAAAAAAGAGAATTATTTGGGTTCTAAGCACAGTCTTCCAGCTTGCATACAGAAAACTCATCCAAAACTGCTGTAAATTGTAGGGCAGCAGAGGTGGTACTCAAATTTATGAGCTGCTGGCTACTAGCCACAGGCCTGGTGTGTTTATTATGCAGAACATGTGAGTTAGGTATGATTCTGACCTGTGTGTTGCTCTGGCTTTAAATCAAGGACTGGTGAATTATGGGTTGTAATCTCTGGGGAGGCACTGGATGAGTCCCCTGTGCAATCTGAAATGTCACCCTGCTGTGAGCTGGGCAGTGCAGGGAAATGTAGGATGTGCAGCAAGCAGGAGAGGTTGTGGAGGGTGTAGTCTCAGATGATGGTGAACATTAGCAGCAGCAGCAGCTGGCAGGAGTTGGAGATGCATCCACCCAGGGGCTGCAGGCTGAGTTTAGCATGAGAAGCTGCAAAATTTATTGATTCCTCACCTGCACAAGACAGTGTCTGCCAGCAAGGTTGTGAAGGAGCCTCTGCTATCCACTGAAAGCTGAAGCCCTGAGGGAGTGTGTTGTTCACTGTGATAATTCCTCCTTGTGTGTACTTTTACACACCCCTGTGCTGCAGGAGTGAATCTGACTCACATGGCACTCAGGAGTTCATAAGAACTTGTTAATGTCTTTTGTGATTATTTAGTATTTCTGTAAAGATAAGCTATTACTCTTAAGAGAATGTTTTCTACATCAGTTTCCCAATTCCATGTTTTCCTTTGAGATCTTTCAGAAACTCCATCTGTGCTGCTGTGTTTAAAAGAACATTGATTGTCCCAACAGTGAGGGAGATTTTGCAGAAAGGAAGTAATAACTGAAGTAATATGAAAGCTTTGCTGTCCATCAACAGAGAGTCCAGATGTGTTTCCCTGCAGCTCCTGTTTGTTTGCATTTAAAAATAGCGTGACTTTAGATGTATTTCTGCTGTTTATTTTTTTCTCTCTCTTTATTTCTTAGGAAATAAAAATAAAGCCACTTTAAATCTTCCCTCCTTTTGGACAGGAACTTCTCAATGAAATCTTGTGTGCTCCCCAGCCTCCCTCTAATGTTCTTTCTCTAAAGGTTTTGATAACCTCTTGGAGGGCTAGAGATGCTCATATAAGTCTGTTCTGGCAAACCTTATGCCTGCAAAGTGGCACTTGTAGCATAAGTGCTGCCATTCAATGAGGATTCTCATAAGAGAAGATTACTTGTGATGTCCCTGGAACTGCATATCTTCCAATAGCTTCCAACTTGTTGGGCTCTGAGGGGTTGTAGAAAGGTGAGACACTGCTTGTAGCTGTCTGGGATCACCCTCCAGTTTTCAAGCTGTTAAACTAACAATGAAAAATTCTGATTCCTGTCTATTTGTCTGCTGTTTATTTCTGAAATGCCAAAGCATTACTCTCTAGTGAGAACAGATTGTTGCATATCAGGAAAAAATTGTCGAAAATGACTTAAAAATTATTATGCATTTTTTTTCTTTTGTATTTAATTATGTGTGCAACCAAAGAAAGGCAATCCTCTCATACAGGTAGTTTTATTTCCCTGGCTGAATCAAGCAGTAGCTGCAGAGATAGAAAATACAATAATCCCCTTAATGGAATTTGGTGTTTATTGCTAAACATGTAATATTTTCCAAGATTGTTTATTAGATATTTAGCTTAGACTGGTTGAAGCACAGTTGTGTAGCACTGGAGCTCTCTCTCCATCCTTAACTTGCAGGGTTTATGTGCAGTGTCTTGTCCCTGACATCTGAGATGCTATTTAAGCTCTGGGGTTCAAGCATAGTAATGAGAAGTAAAGATGGAGCTGCACTTAGTTCTCAGTACTATTGGTATTTTTAGATTAGATAGCACTTCTGTAAACTACTGGGATTTGTGTGCATTGCCACCTATTCCATGTTAATTTAAATCAAAATAAGAGACAGTAGAATGGGCCTCTATTGATGCAACCATACCAGGTGTGCTATTGTAAGACCAAGGAACTGGTGAAAAAAATCTATTGACCTTCTAATGTTCCTCCAGTCTGAAAGGAAAGCTGTCCCCACCAAGATATTGCACTGCTGTTTACAGGAGAGATTGAAGACTACTTGGAAATATAATGGTTATGGAGAAAGAGTGGCTGCAACACTAGGTATTAGCTTAATGCTTGTTTGTGTGCTTAATTATTTCACTATTAGCCTCTACTGTGCACTTGAAAGAGTGAGAGGTTCATGGAAAGAAGCTTTCACTTCCCTCTAATGAAGAAAGATTATTTGTTCACAAAATTTAGTCCATTTTCTGCACATAGACTTGTACAGAAAAGGAAGACCTCACATGCAATTCTCCATTGGTGGAAAAGGGAGAGGGAAAATGAGTATTTTGCTCTGGGAGAAGAAACTGGGTGGGCAAAAGCTCTATAGATGTGTAAAGAATCTGTTTTAGTTGCAAGAACACAATAGGAAAGCCTGATTAAATTGTGAGCATAACTAAATTTTAGCTGGTATGCTATATGGATTTATTTACAAATTGATCAGGGGTTCGCAATTGATCCAGAGTGGCTCAATTCTTTATTATTTTAGAGATTTTTTTATAGCTTGTTTTAATAAGTTCTGTCCTGGCAAAAGTAGATCTGAAAGTGTCAGTCTAGCACAGCTTTTTGCAAAATCACATGTGTATTGAGGTCTTTTAAGCACATCCCTATGGAAAAGATGATTAAAAATTATTAAATTAAAAGGAACAAGTCCTGTCCAAAAAAGATTGTTTTGAGCAGGGAGTCAGGTAGTTGCTATAGTTCCTTCCAAATTCCAGACAGAATGAGAGCACCATCCTTTCATAGCTGTAGAGTCAGTCCTGGTCATTTTACCCTCAGTAGCTTGTGTTCAGTACCAATGCACAGTTTGTGCAAACGGGGATCTTGTGCTTTCTAAAATGGGTAGCAGGTGTGGAATAATTATTTTCCCGTGTATTTTATTGTTTTGGGGAGGGGAGTTAATTTATGGAGGGTTTTTTTTGTTTCCCTAATTTTTTAAAAACTATTATTACTTGGGCACTTTGATTAGTAATGCCTAATTATTATTAATGTCTACATTATTTGGATGCAAATGGAAGAAATAAAATATGCCAGATTTCTATTCTATCAAGAATATAAAACTACATAGTTATCACTTTAGCTTTTTACTATCACCTCTTCCCTATTCAGGAAGTTTCTGATTTTAAAAGTGTCGAATGTTAGAAGATGATGATGAGAAATTCTGAACTAACCAAACAAACTGAAGAAATAACTTTCATTCCATATATTGGTTCTAATGTTCTTCTGGCCAGCTTTTTCATAGTTTATCCATAACCCCAGTTAGCCTTGACCATCAATTCTGATATTGCACCACTGGAGGATGTCAGCATCAATGAAACATGATAATAGTGGTCAGTGAAATTGATCTTTTGCATCTGGACAGAGCAAAGGAACAATGTGGGATGTTCTATGGTTATTGGGGTGGTCAGAGAAAAAGAAGTTAAGTAAGAGGTATTAGAGTGTGCTTCAGTAATTGAACCAAAAAAAAAAAAAAAAAGAGAAAAAGAGGAAAGGAATAGTTTCCAGATGTCAGCATCGCAGGAAAAGGGAAGCCAAAAGAAAGCAGCTCTGCATGTTTGGGGGTTGGAGGTAAACAGGGATTTTTCAGTATTGATTTTGGTGTATAAGAAGTTACCTGCCATGAGGCTGATATAGCAAGCAGATGATATTAGAGACTGAATGGGACAGGTGTGATGTAGAAAAGTGTATTATTAACTTAAAACAGTCACTGCACATTAAACCAATTACTGGTGACTGCTGGGCAGACCTCCTCTGTTCTGTGCTGCCTGTCTAAAGCTGATCCATCTTGTTTTTCAAGTGCATTTGCCTCCTTTAACTGTTATCATCATATTGGCATAATGAGTGTTGTAAAGTGACATTAGTGACAACACTGCCAAATTAGGGAGTTTTCTGTTTTAAAATACACATCTGATACATAAAGAAAGTATGACAAATGCTAGGTGCCTTTCTGATTGGGATTTTTGGGACAAAACATGCTTCTGGTGTCATACACCAATTGATCTAAGTAAAAAAAATTTTTTTGAAGTGTATGAGAGGTATTGAAATTCTGTCTCAATGCTGATTGCTTTCTGTCAGAAATCTGCATGGTTGTCTCAAGGCTTTCTGTAGGGCCAAAAATGGGAATGTTCGGGAATGTTCTTTGTCAGTGGGATGGAAGCCATTAATAGGACAAAAAAGAAAAATTCTAGTAACTCTAGTGTTAATGAAATGAGAAGAATTACAGTTTCTGAAAAAATCAGAAAAGTCCATTTCATATTCAACTAGCATAAGATCATATTACAAGAGTTGAATTACACTGTGAATCAGAAAGCAATAGGTCATGTTTTTGATATTTTGTTTATTTATATGCAGAAAAGATGCCCTCTGACTTCTAAACTCCTTGTTGCTTTCCTAATATTGTTTCATGTCACATTTGAGCTGCTTGCCTTTTCTCTGCTGACCTAGTTAAAATGATGAGTTAAATTTGGTATATTGTGGGTTTTATTTCTAATTAGCTGGGATGTAATCACTCCTTGAACAAATCTCATCAAATGATTTGGGACTGAGTTGCATTTAGCTTGGACAAACAGAGAACAAATCTGTCTCTGATTTCATTCATTCATTTTGATCATCCCATTTACCTGAACTCAGTGCCAGTTTCCTATATTGAAGTATTCTTTAATTTCTGAGTGAAAGGCTGCTCAGCTCAAGTGTGATGGAAAATAAAGCCCTGAAGTCTGAAGTAGACATGGATGGAAATTCTAAACTTGTTCACTGCTGAAGTTTCCGGGTTAGAAAAACAGCTGAATGACTGAAAATGACTTGAAATTAGTTGAGTCATTTCTGCTCCCCACCCCCATGTGTAGAGATCCCAAACTGTTACTTCAGTGTCTCCTCAAGTTACCACTGGGAATGAGGCCTCTGACGCTTCACATGAGTGTCAGCCTGAAGTGTCACAGTACAGAGGGAGATTTAAGGCCCTTTAAGGAAAAGTCTTTCATTAACAGTGTCTCTTGCCCAGCCAATGAATATCCTTGTTGGGCAGTGAGAGCCAGGCAGTTTGTAACCACAGCAGGGCCTCTAACTGAGCACCAAACCCCAAAGGAACAACATCAGGGCCTTGGCTCGGCCACAGCTGCACAGCAGGGACAGCTCACAATGTCACAAACCCATAAATGTTTGACTCTCTTTGCTGGCTCTGTCCAGCACTGGGGAAATCCTGTCCCACTGCACGGGTTTGTCTTCAGAGCACTTAGAAATTCTAACTGCACAATTATGTGTATCTGCTCTAGGGTTTTGTGTGTGAGACTGCTTTGTCCTCACCAAATGAAGGAACAATTATGGTCTCCAAAGACGATTTAGAGAGAGATACAATATTAGATGAAATTGGAAATAGTATATTGGTAGTGAAGGATATTGAATTACTCAGGTTGACTCCTGGAGTGTATTCCTTCATTTCTGCATAATGATTTTGGCCATTATAATGAAATAGTATATTAAGGGAATAAAAGATTGTCAATAAGGTACTTAAGCTTCCACTAGTGAATGTAAAATACTTACATTTTACCATTTAATACCAACTAGGATGCTTTACTTTATCAAACTGCAATAGGTTAGGAGAAAAACTGTTCCTTCAGTGTTATATATCAGCCCTAGGGTGAAGGTAGGGTTAAATTTCACTGTCTAATGCACATTTGTTCTCATCGTAAAGCTAATCTTGTAATTTCTCACAAGACTGGCAATCTTGGGAGAAATGAGCTAGTACTGAGGTTAAATTACCTCTTACCCTAAAGGAGGCAAAGGATATTCTTGGATGAATGGCTCAGCATGATACACATTATAGATAACTAAGGTGTTGCATAATGCAAGTCTTGGCTTTTGGCTGTGGAAAGAGCTTTAGGCCTGTTTCTAGTAGCATATCTGTCTGGGAAATAATTCAAGGCTTTTTGGAATAATTCAGTTTTGCTGAAAGTCTTTAAAATTGTACTATCTCATTTTGTATTGTCTGTTGACTACTGATCTCAGAGTTTTCAGTATTGGCTGGAGCTATTAATGCAGCCACTTGCTAGCAGAAAAATGTACAGGGCTGACTTTTTGGATGAAGTGTGCAGGATACTGGGATTTAAGTTGTGTGGGTTTTTTAATGTGCATGACTATAAGCAGTAAAACACCTTTATCTCAGCATAGCTGTGGAGCTAAAAATTGTAAAGATTTTATGTCAATGCTTACAGATTTAAAGACAAGAAAATGTAATGCTTTCAGCACTTACTTTAATATTAATTATTGAAATGAATGCATCTAAGAAGAGGTAGATAAAACTCACATTTGATCAAAACAGATTTTGCAATCTGTTTTTGATTGTTTTCTGACAGCACTGATTCTTCTTTTCTGAAACAGACTAAATTATAATAAAATACACAGCCATAAGAGTTGAAAAATAATCCTGGAATAAATTATTTAATGCTGGTTACACAATTAGTTTTATCTCATAATAAATTATTTTTCATAGTTTTCACCCATTCCACATGAGAGTAACAAGAAATGGCAAGCTCAGCAGAAAGTAGGGACATTATAATTTATGAGTGGTTATTAAAAGCATCAAGAAAGGGAAGTATTTAGAGGAAAAATCTGTATTGAAAGAAATTAAAGTGCCTATAAAGATTATTAATATAACATAACTGTGGCTCATAGTTCAAATAGGCAAGTGTTTCTTGAGTGTGTAATATCCCTTCATTTGCCAGTAGTGCAGAGTTAAGGCAGAGATTCACTTTACCCAGTGTTCTTTGATATATCTGTGAAAAAATTGAAGAAATGTAGAACATTTTTGGGGCATGTTTTGATTGGAGCTTGAAGACATGGCACTCAAAATGGTAGAGAATTTAACAGAGAGGGAAGACAAATGGCATAGGTAACCAGTGAAATTATAACTTTATAAAATGGGCTGTAACTGATAGCAAGGTCTTACATTGTTGGTGGTCACAGATATGAGAAATTTCTGTAGGAATGTGTAGAAGCCTTCAATAAAAATAACAGTTTGTGGGATCAGGTAAATAAAGGAACTGGGATCTATTAATAAAATATTATGAATTTGAAGGGACCCACAAAAACCACAAAGATCATCAAAGCTCAGCTCTTTAAATTAGTTGAGTTTGATTTTAATCTCTTGGTTAGTTCTGAATCCCTTTTGGATTATCCTTAACTGCAGATATGTATATTAAAGTTGACACTGATCTATGGTTGTATGTTGATGTGAGACTTTGATACTTCTTGAGAAGTCATAGAAAAAACAAATCCATTTCAGTATGTAGTATTGAGATGAATTTTAGGACTAGTAGCAGCCCATATAAAATTTGGAACTTAATTTGTTTTGTTAAGAAAAAAATAATTATAATGTTTCTGAAATGGCAGCAAATTCAGTGAAGAAGATAAATAGGTATTTGTGTGTGTACAGTTACTCAGAAAAGAAGACAGAATAACTTCTTTTAGACAAGAGAAAAGCTGTCAGTATGCATCTTCAGCAGCAGGAAAAAATGCCTTTAACAGAAGAATAGCCATTCAGCATATGAGCAACGTGGCAAAATCCAAAGAGCGAGGAAGGGGAAGAAAGCCAGTTTCTGCCCTAAATCCCTCCATGATCCCCATTACTGCTGAAGAGGAGGAAAGGAGGGGGTGAAGGGAAGGTGAGGGTCAACCCCAAGCGCATGATTTCCTTCTTTGTACCTAGTGAATCAAAGTGACAGGCTTTCCTCTGTGATTTATTTTGTAATCATCTGCTTCTTGAGAGTAACTACTAACAACAGTAAATATTAGCATGAGTTCCAGTGCAAGTTACAAAATATCATTTACATTCTGAGATGGAATCATTAGCATCTGATTTTGCACTAGTATTCTGAGACTAGAATAGACTGAGATTTGGGCTTACAGTCCTTTTTGATTGTATTTTTTTAATATTTTATTTTAATCAGTGCTCTTTCTTCCTGTATAGGGAGAGGTTGACTTGTGTCATCTGTTACATGAATGAAACTGAATTTCAAACAACACTTCCAGCATCTGGGCTTCGTGCAGATGTGTGACATCTGAGCTAGGTAAAGGATTCATTTAAATTATTTTCTTAATTGCTTTTTTTAGGTGCTCAAAGCTATTAATAAAAATGGCTGAAGGATGAACTTTTTACGATATTTGGACAAAAAAAATAGATACAGTTGGATGTTATTAAAAGGTAATAATAACAATGATCATAAATCTGGAAAGTTCAAGAAATTATTGTCCTCAAGAAAAAAAGGCTTTATGGAGATGCTGGTATCATTATTCTTATTCTGAGAGTTGTTTGTGTCATTATGTGCTGTTAATATGAGTAAGTGAAAACTCCTTCAGTAGCATCTCCCCCTGTGCTGTGTCTGTTACCTGGAGGAATGGGTATGTGAAGAAGCCACATTATCAAACTAGGAGTCAATTTCCTACTATTCCCACTTGTTCTCGTGCAGTTTTTGATAACTTGAGGGATGTTTCTGATTTCTGCCACCTGCAGCAGCAGCACTGGCAGCACAGGGAAATGCCAGGGAGCCCTCATCACAACGTTCATGTCTTCAGACATGAGAAGGACCATTAAAGTTAAAAGTGCTCCACACCCGCTTTAGATGTGTCACCTCCTGAACTGCCTGATCTGGTGATTGCATGGGCAATTCAAAAACAGCTGCCCTAGCCTGCAACCTCTTTTCCAGAGGAGCCATGTTTTCAGAACAGTTTCTCTTACTGTCTGCAAATCTCTGCCTTGCTCTCTAATTTAAAAAGATATTCTTTGTGTCTGCCACCTCCCTGCTAAATGTAGATTGTGTGTCAGGGGGCTGACACACAAAAGGCCTCAATCTCTTAAGAAGCTGCCACCAGAACACCTAATAGACTGTCAGTTTGAATGTTTAAATGAGACACAGCAAGGGAAGGAATAATGCTTTTAACAAAAGAGTGGTGGGTAGACTAGGAAAAAAAGCTCAACTCCACTGACAAGGTGACTGGAAATGTGGTACTTGCAGTGGAAGGGAGATATTGATGAAAGTATCAGTAACAGGTGAAAAATGGTGCTCAGACTTGGGCTGCTAATGGGAAATAGAGCAAGCATTTATGGCTGTAGAGAGAAGCAGGTAAGGAGTCAGGTTGGGCCTAGAAGATTGGCTCCTTTGTAGGATGCAGTGCTGTCACCTCCCCCTGTGATGAGTGGTACTTTTAAGCTACATCTCTGGATGTAGTACAGATTTGGGCATGGCTGAGCCCTTGAAATTAGTGTTTGTACATACTGTTTATGTTTTAAACCATTGCAGGGAGCTACATCTTTGAAACTGTCCGTGACGTTGTTTGGGTTAGGGATTCAGCACTGAGTTCCTGCATGGCAGCAACATCTCAAATTGCATTGCTCACAAATGGAATGTAGAAGGATAGAAATTGCAGGAGTTTTGTTCTGTGTTAGGCAAGTGATTCATTTGAACACTGACCCTATGCAAACACATTTATTTTGGCACACACTCTAACCAAAGACTCTTCTGCTTTCTTCAAGAAAGGTGGAAAGAAAAGCTCTGTTCTTTCCTGTGGCAGTAAAAAACTTCCTGGTGTTTGGATTTGTTCTTTGATTGGTGGTCTTCCATAAAAATGTGTCTGTCTTTCCAACATTGAGTGATGTAAAAAAGAAGCCAATACAAGTCAGGTGCAATCTCTTTCTTCCTCCCTAGTCCTGACTAGGATCCACTCATGCCTTTGGCTACCTGTTTTGCCAATAATTTTCCAGTTAACAGGTGGCAAGCCCCACATTCCTGGATGTTATTAAATAAATGGTTTTCCAGATGGTTATAATATTGTATCTTTAAATAAAAATACACAAGCTTAGTGTCAGCACCTTATTTATGAAATGCTTTTGGCTCCTGAACTGCTTGTTAAAATTGTTGTGAGCCATTTGGTCACTGAGAAGTAATTGTGTATTACTGTAGACAACAAGCTGTTTGCATTAATTAGCAAGCCAAGCATATTGCCAAATGAGGAATAACATGTCTTTGACATCTCTGCAGATCCTGGTAACTGAAGCAGTGCAAACTCATGGATTGTCCTTTGCTGCATGTTTATTGTGTGAACTTCCAGTCTGCCCAGCTGCAAAACCACCAGGAGCACAGCTGGGAGGAATAAAAGCTCAGGTAGGAGAAACAGCATGTGAAGGTACAAGGAGTTTGTAAAATGTCATGGTTTTTGCAGCAAAAGTAACTTCTGTGATCATTTCATGTGGCTTCCAAACATGGGAAATGGTAAATATCTTGCTCATGTGTGCTATTTTCATCAGCTGAGGAAGAGCTGTAGTAAATTGATCAGAGGTGCCCTGAACCAGCCTTAGGGAAGCACAGTACAGCATGATAGAGACACAACCTCCTGAACGCAGCACAGTAATCCACCTTGGATGAGGCCAAGGACAGGCCAGATCTCATGGAATTAACCTCAGAAAGAATTCCAGCCATTCTCTGTCTCTCCCATTGCACTTTTGAAGGCATAGGAGTTAGACAGCAATGCCTCCTCAGAAGTGCATTTGGATGTAGAAGGTGCCCTTGGCTGAACAGCTAGATAGGATTTGCTTTTATCCTGTTTTGTTGGGTTTTGAGAGGTTTTTGTTAAAACTAGTTGAAAGATCATGAAAAGATGGGAAAAACTGCAAGAGATCAGGAACTTTGTTCCATGTGGAAAAAGAAGGGTGAAAATAAAAAAGATATCTCTATAGAATTGACACTAAAAGTAATGCTGGGGTGGGGGTGGGGTGTTCCCCTTTGGCCAGTTAACTTGCATCTTCTCTTGAAAAATAATATTGTACAATATCAACTGCATCCTAAATAGCAATTGTTGTGATAGGCACTATGAAAATGTTGAGATTCATAGTATTTCCTGTGTAGCACTGTTTTTCTTCCTCAAGGCTTTTTGAGAATGTTCTCCTTAGTGGGAAAGTTTCATGTGAAAAATTAGGAGTAAAGAACCCAGAGCAGTCTGGACCCAGGGGCAGAAACATCCATAGGGAGAGTGGGAACTGTGGGTTTAAAATTTTAGAACTCTAGCTCTTCAGATTCCTCCTTGCTTGGGAGTCCCAGCTTGATTTTTGATGACTTCTGAAGTCTTGTTGACAAAGGTGGCCAGGAAAAAATTTTAATTTTTTTTTGAGGAAAAAATTAACTGCCTGCTACATCCATTTGTCTTTTAAAATGAAATTAATTGTGTAGGCATAACGTGGTTTTAAGACTTACCTTCCTGGACCTAAGCTAATAAGTGCATGTGTCTCTGAAAACTCTTGTGCTGCTGTGGTGGATTGGGATAATTTTCTCTATGTGTTTGTAATGCAAGTGATAAAACCAGTTTTGACTCCAGTGTGCAGATTTGTATCCCCTGAGCTAGGAAATGTGAGTGTTTGAAATCCAGCAGTGGCTTCTGCCTCTTTTGTGTTGTGTAGAGAGCAAAAGCACAATGGGAGAGAGGAAGGAAAAATACAGTCAGGTGCAGGTCAGTGCTTTGCATTTTGACTTTTTGCAGGACTGCTTGTACTGGTAAATGCATTTTTTTCATTTATCCTGTGCTTAAGAATTAGAGATGTTTGCTACTAAAATGCCAGGTCCTCTGAGTTATTAAGCACAGCATAATGAACCCTTTGCAGAAAATAACTAGAATGTGATCTATGTCTGCAGAGGAAGGAAAGGAGCAAAACACATTAAAAAATGAATTAATGTAATGCAAAATAACCTTAGTTCCAGTGCACAGAAATTTATAATTGCACTGATCTTGTTAAGGTGCTCTTCCAGAAGATGCTGCACATTCTGTGCAGAAGTACAGTATGGTGATGAGTGTCATTCAAAATTAGGATCTTTCATATTCAGAGTGTTTCACACACACATTTGGCATGTACAGGTAGAGACATTTCAATGAAGCAAGATATCATCTAGACAGGAACTCTTAACAAACAATTCCCACCAGGGGCTTGGGGATGTAGTTTTCTAGTGCTTCTGGGTTTTGGCTTTTTTGTTTCGTTTTTTCTTCTTTAAGATGTATTGCTTTTTGTTTACTTTCAAAAGGCAGTGCACTGACATAATCTTTTAGGATCTCCTTCATACCTCCAGGGTTACACTGGAGGTCAGGGCTGCATTCTCAGCTCCTGGTGGCTTGATATGAATAAATCGATTTTGAAATAACTAAATAAATTTTTATGATAGGATAAGCAAAGATAAAGTATTTTCACCAAAGTGTTCAAAGCCAGCATAATTGGCCAATAAATAATTAAGAAAAATCTCTTTTCTGTCTTTTAGAATAGCATCTCTCACACAGTGTTTTCCACAACTATAGGGTTCACTGGCCTTAACCTCATGTGACTGTAGTTACCCACTTGAGACTTTTGACTCCTTCTTAGAGTTTCCAGGGGAAGCTGATGTCCTGTGCGCTCCCTAAGGAAATATAACTGTGAGCAGAGCAGTGTATGGCGATGGAGGCCATTTAACAGGGAATTGTCTGAGGGGACTTTGTGCCAGCAGTGCATGCACTTGAAAGATCATGGATTCAGGCAGCTCTCTTGCCTGTGCAGGGAGGTGTACAAAGCCCTGTGTAAGCCTTGGAGTTAAAGGTTGGATTGTGATTGTGATCCAATCCACAGCTTGGATAAGTGTGTGAGAGGCAGCTGAGCAGCTGCTGACTGCAGGGGCTGCAGAATGAGAGCAGGAGCTGCAGGGGAGGGCACTGCAGTGGCAGCGGGGCTGCCCTGGGCTCAGCCCTGGCTGGGGCTGTTGTGTTTGGAGGGATGGAGCAGGGGCAGCCTGGCCTTGGATGTGAAGCAGCCCTGGGACGTTGGTGAGCAGGTCAGGATCAGCCTGTGTGCAATGCTACCATGGTACTGCACACACTGCCCGTGGGAACAGGCTGGATGGAGAGGGCCATGCTGCCTGGGCAGGAGAGCCTCCATCTGGGCCTTGACAAGAAGAGCCGTTTGGGGAGGTTTTTTGTTTTGTTAAAATTTTTTTGCCTTCTGTTATTTTGCAAAACTCATTGGACATTTTCAGAACGGCTTGATTTGGTCTATTTCTTCTGTATTATGACCTGAATTAAAGGGGGCAGGAAGTGAAAAAAATGGATTTTAAAAAGCTCCCATAGTAAGTGAACTGGACTTTTAATTTTTAGGTTGTGTTTCACTTAATTTGACTGCACTCCTTTTTTCTAAAGCCATGTTTATTTGCATGGAGGCTGAGTTGTGAAAGGGGAAGGTGTGCCTGAGAATGAAATTGAGCAAGATGCTTTCAGCTTGTCTGGCTTTGATTACTTGTCAGGAGCAAGTGTTGCTCTGTTACTGAACCTGTTAGTGTTATGCAATTCTGCTTTTCTTCAAAAAACTCCATCAGATGTATTTACATGTCCCCTTGGATGAAAGCCCCAGAGCCAGGCAGGGATGTCCCTGCTACCTCTTGTACTGTGAAGAGCTTGCAATTTTGCTTTTGAACCTGGAATGATATTTTAGTGTTGTATCATGTAGGTTATTAATCCCTTATAAATCTTCTTGCTATCTCTTCAGAGATAAAGACTTAGCCTGAAAAAATTAATTTAATAGTCATTTCATAAAACTAGTGCCTGCATACTTTTGTTCCCCTTTGTGTTTTTCTTGTCACACTTCATTGAGGTGAAAACAATTTATTTGCTTCTCTTGCCAGGGTATGTCGATCTGACAGTGAAAATAAGATGTCATTTTCAGTGTCTCATCTGATCAACAACATAGACAGCCATCAACAAAATATTTACATTTTTCAGTGATGATTATGGATGAGAATGCATAAATCAAGGTTGTTTTACATTTTATAATCTAAATTGACACACATGAATTGATTCTGAAGTTTCATTAGGACAAGAAAGTGCCAAAATTATTCAGTGAACTCTAAGCATGGCAATAACCATTGAAAACAGTAAAAATCAGGGCTATTCCTCCTTCTATTAATTTTTTAAGCTAGTTTTCAGCTCATTCTTGCCAGTAGCTCCTATTGATATTCGGTGTAAAAGAAGGTAGATGTTCTGATTATTTTTTCAAACTTTTTGCTTATAATCTAAATTTCTGCATTAGACATATTACCAGAGAGTTGCTAATAGGCAAAGTTAAATCTGCTTTTAGTTTTCCATATTTTTTTAATGTCTAGCCAGTTTATATATTATCTACACTTTTGCATTTATCTGTAATTTCTAGTAAGCTAGGTCATGCTCTTAATTCTTTTATCTGGTATCTTCTTGCCTCCTAAATGCTCTGAAAACTTTGGTTTGAGACTCTGGCTCTTAGATGTAAACTCTGCCAAATACTGAGTCACTAAACACTTGTGAGAGCTTTGGTGATTGCAATGCTGTCAACTGCCTTTAAACTTTTTGTATGCTTTTATAATTATCTCGTGTTCTCACAGGTGCTCTAACAGCCTTGGGTCCTTATTTAATGACCCATACAGACATAATTGTAGAATAGTCAAAAAGAACATAATAACAGACAATTAAATACCACATATATGTCTTAAAAATTCTTTAGGGGTCATTTAGTCACTGCAACCCCTTAGGTATAGAAGCAAACAAGCTGCCTCATAAGCCAGCTCAGTTTTTCAGTTAGGGGATGGAAGTTCTTTCCCACAATAGAAAAGAGCAGTTTTCAAGTGCAGCTGGTGTGATGGGGCTGTGGTGCAGCAAACACAGACAGGAAGGAGTGGCCATCCATCATTTGACATGCTAGTCTCTTGGTCTGGCAGGGGTTATAGAAAAGCAAACCAAGGTGGGGAAAAGCAATTATTTTATACATTAAAAGTGCCAGTTCAAGTTTTACTTCTGTTATTTGTATTTTTACCCTCTATTTTGATGCTGGAGTGGAAGGTGTTGTGCAAATAGCCAGCTAA
Source organism: Camarhynchus parvulus (assembly GCF_901933205.1). Taxonomy (NCBI): domain Eukaryota; kingdom Metazoa; phylum Chordata; class Aves; order Passeriformes; family Thraupidae; genus Camarhynchus; species Camarhynchus parvulus. The sequence goes on from NC_044580.1 coordinate 9,077,463, forward strand.
GACTGAACAGCACCTCCTTGTTTCTGCTGCTGGGAAAGCCCAAATGATGCAGTTATTGTGCTAAATCCGTGAACAATCCATGACATAGATGTGAGGTCTCACTCCAGGGTGACTTTGGTAATTCTACTCAGATGCTGTCATCTCTTCTGCATTCCCAATGCAGTGGGCTGAGACTTCCATGGATTTGCAACAGCTTCATGGATGAAAATGTCCATCTGCATAATGGATCTATAAATGGATCCCAGCTTGGTTTCCTTAAATGTTTCTGGTGTTTCTCAGAAAGGGCATAATATTTTAGATGCTCTAAAATGCTTTGACTGTTGTTTTAACACGTCTTCTGAACAGAGAACCTTTCCTACACTGGAAACTTAGAAAGCAAGTACATGGGATCTGAACCTGGCATTCCCAGTATCCAAATAAATGGTAACACACAGTGACCAGAAAAGTACTAATTTCTGAAGGCAACAGGCTTCTATACAGCATGAAATGAGGTATTAAACATTTTTTCAAGCTGGTGACCTTTTACACTGGGGAGGGAGGATGTAAAACCTGGCATTTTTTCACTGATCACCCTCCACAAGAAGAAAAAAATACCACCTTTAATCAGTGAATAATAAGTGCTTTTTTTTGGTTTTGAAATATTCTACGATTTATTGTACACGCTAACTTAGAAAAATTGCTACAGACTCATAATGAAAGGATTTATCTGAAATTATGTAAAATTGGTTTCAGTATTTTTTTAAAAAAGAAGAGGCTTCATTGTCTTTAGGTAGGAGTGAGTTACTCCTCAGTGTGGGTAATTGTACCTGGTAGTTGTTGTTAAGGAAAGAAAAAATGTGGTTTTTGGTCCCAGTTCTCCCTTCCAGTATGCCCCCTTCACTGCTTCCTTTTTCAGCCAGAGCTGTGTTTGGCATGGAAACACAGCCACAGTACCAGGATGCCCAACATGTGTCAGTTTTATAAAGTGTAATTCATGAGCAATGCTGAAACCCAAGTTGTTGAAGGGCATAAACACGGGGAGCTAATACTCTTTAGGCAAATCCAAAGTTATTTTGATATAAGACAACTTCTGGCAGGTTACCTTCTGTCCTTCCTGCAGTAAAATAATGGCTTTTGTCACTTGTTTTTAATTTCAAACTGATGTGCTGGAAGTATCTATTTCAAAGATGAAGGAAAAGTAAGACAAAAAGAGATTGTTACTTTCCCCAAATCAGTTTGATTTCTGTCATTACAAAACAATACCTTTCCAGCAGATGTCTTTGAACAGCAGCCAGCACTATGACAGATAACTTATAGCTGCTCAGATTATTCATGCAGATATCAGCAGGTTATTCCAAAAGGGCTTTATTTCATATTGTTAAAGCTATTCTTTAAAAGAAACAGTAATCTTTCTGATGAGCATGGGGAACAATTTCTTCCATACCAGTCCAATTTATTTGGACCCTCTGATTGGTGCTTTCAGCTAGATCTCTAAGCACAATATTAATTATTCATTAAGGTACTTGAAGGGAGAATATTTGCATAGCCATACTGCAAAATTGATGAGGCTTTGCCTATGCACTGTAGGAATAGCTTTCAACTTAGTGCTAAAACTAGAGATGATACTAATAAAATTATTTTAAAAATTATCTAAAAAGCCAACAATAATTTGAACTTTCTCATAACCACAGAACATTTATTTTTATAGCACCCACATGTCCTATTGAGAGATCATGAAAATAATCTTTCTACAGCTGGTCATGTGGGTATAGAATAAAAAAAATCCTCAAGAACCTTTGTATAATAAAAGGTCATAATGGGGATAATAGATAGTAAAAAGGGAGAAAGAGCTTTTCTGTGAGTGGGAGGAAAGAGTAAGCCTGACATTTAATGTACTTATCTCCACTTGGAAACACACAGACTGGCTTTATGGAAAATTGTATTGTCTGTCCTTAAATGGGCAGAGGGTCATCTGCTTAGTAAAAGGCTGGGATACTCTTCTTTGTGTGTGCATGTTAAGGTGCAGTTACTTCTAAAATGGTAAATTAAAAATCAATCAAAACCTTTAAATTGAAACTTTTTAAAAAATGGTAAAAGTTGAAAAAGATCTTGGTAACTGGGAAAGCTGCAAAGTGGCTGCCCTGTGGTTCGGCTGCAGTTCCCACAGCTCTTCTGCAGATGAGGGAACCCAGCTGGAACATGTTTGAGCTTTTAATCATCCCTTACTCCTTTCTCCCAGACCTTGAGCTGTGCAGGGGAGAAGCTCTTGCTTCACACCCCATAGAAAAATGGAGTGACTTCAGGAGCTTGTGCCTGAGTTTCAGTATTTCCATTCACTTCCCCAGTAATGCTCACTTGGTGTGAAACACTGACATTCTAACTCTCTAATCTGGCACCCTTGTTAGCAGGGGAGGAAGGAATGTTCCCAGTTTGTGGACTTAGGGCAGCAGTGCCATCAGTTTTGGTCAACATTGGACTAGAATTGGTTGGTTCGTCAAAAAGCACTTACAGCCTGTGATTTAGATGGCTAAAACTCTGATAGGAAAGGTGAGTTTCCACTCACAAGGATGGAATAATTTTTGTGGGATTATCTTTCAGAATACAGGAAAAAAGTGACCACTTGCTGGAAATGTCAACAGCAAATCAAGAGCAATACAGTCCATTTTTTGTTCATTGCAATTTTAAAAAATTCTATTTCTAACCTTATTTCAACACCTTTGGAAAAATAGTAGATTTGCAATATTAAAAGCATTGTAAACTAGAATATGGTTCAGTTTCAGTACAATTATGCTGAATCTAAAAGGGCTTGAATATACTGGAAATCTAATTTTAGTGTAGATTTACTGAGAAACCATTACAATGTAAACTGAAATATTGTCAAATCAAATGCCTTTTAATCATAAAAATTAAATAAATTTAACAGAAAATAATATGCTTAGGTAATTTTGTAATTCAGCACACAGAAATTCAAGTGATTCCTATTTGAGTGTCAAAGGGCTTTTTAACTGCCATTTGTTGTGTTTTAGGAGGTCCAGAGAAAATGTATTTGTTGATGCACTTATACAAGGCTTGGAAATGTCTTAGAATGCCAAGATACAAAAGATACTGTAGGTAATGAAGCAGGTCATCTTTAATTTCAAGTCTTTTTCTTTTGTACATGAGTAAAATGTTTTTGGTTTCACAGAAGGAATTTGGATGTTCAATTTGCATGGTAACTAAGGGTAATTCAGCATCCCAGTCTCCTGAGAGTCTTTGAAAATATGATAATCTTACCTAAAATCTCATTTGCTTTGTTTTACCTTTAACGCTTCTATACACAACCTGGGCATTATTAAAATGCCTTTTAAAATGAGCCTGAAAATATTGGGATTCCATTTTGAAACAGGCTGAATATAATTGAAGGTATTAGGAGAGGGAAAGATTGTAATGAATGGCAGAAAAGGCGTATGTGCTAGTCCTGTGCTGGAATCGAGGCACTAACAATGGGACTGGAAAAATGCAGTCTACATTATAAGAGAATATGAATTTCATCAGTATTCATAACATATGTTGATATTCCATCAGTGAAATGCTGCTGTAAGCATCAGCCCATCTGCATGCAGAGCAGCGCTCTCTTAAATAGGAAAATAAATGAGGAGTTAGTCCTGATATGGGGAGTGTTTCAGACTATTTCCTTACATTGAAAATTCAGCAGCCTTGGTATGATTGCTGATTTCTAAATTTTTTAAGAGATAACCACAAGTTATAAGAAGTAACCACAACTGAAATCAAAATAAATATTTTAAGGCAGTTTTGATAAGCATTTGGGACTTCATCTGAATGTAGTGCTAGACCTCAAAGTTGTTACACTTCCCATCCTGTTTTGCTTTCCCCACTCATTTCTCTCAGTGCAGTCTTTGGAAAACATGCCCCACAAGATATAGCACAGTCCACAATACCCAAAACGTTTTGGATTGCCTCTTCTTGGGTTGGACACTTAAGCTGAATTTTCCTCTGATTCACATGAATTAAAATGTACAAACCAGCCATTTTCCTGCTGCTTGTACAGGTACTACTGCCTACACATTTGTGCTTTTCCCAAAAGGAACTAGTTTTTTGCACATTTCTTCATGTTTATTTTGGTTTTATGTGATTTTTTTTGTTACTGTTTTGGTTTTTTGGGGTTTTTTTGTTTGTTTGTTTTTGTTTTTTGCTTTTTTGGTTTTATTGGTGGCTAAACCATACAGATCTCTCAGACTGGGTGCAGACAGGGCAGAGACATCCTTAGCTTGTCCTCAGTCACCACGTTAAGATTGATGGCCAGTAGCTGAAGGCTGTGGTTGCTACACCTTCTAATAGTGTAGTTTAAAATTCAGGCTGAGGTTAGCCTGCAGAGCTGTTTTCACCTATTGAATGAGCTCCAACCACTTCAACTGAAATTGAATCTGACATCAAGAGTCACCCAGATGTCCATTAGGTAATAGGAAAGTGTGAACTGAGTTTGCCAGCAAGGAAAAGACACATGCCTACACACAGGTCTGTCCTTTAGGTTTAATAAGATTGGGTATCCGGACAAAATTCACCAGAGGTATCTAAAGACATGCCTGTAATAGTAGTGAGCAGCAATTTCAGCGCTCCCTTTTGACAGTGTAATAGAAAAAGCCATAAAACTGGTGTAATTTAACTGAGAAATCTGTGCACTTTTGCACATTGTTGTTCATTCCACTTAATAGAGTGCACCTAATGGGCAGCAGATGAGCTGAGGACATGAATATTATCCTTTAGTGACACATTTTGTTGAAAATAATTCAGCTTCTGCTAAAATAGTGTCTATTTGCTTTAATATGTTTTTCCCTTGGGAAGATTAAGTACTTAACTTTTTTTAACTGGTGAAGTTAATGATTGTGTGTATGGAATGAAAGAGTTCTAAATTCTGTTATCAGTCCATGCAAAGCAGGGATGATATTTGACATGAGTTGGACGTATCTGTACAATTCTGCACTGTATCTCCAAAGCCTACATCACAACTGGAGCTTCAGAAGAGGAAATCACATTTATGGAAATAATGTGAATTTTGGAACATTCCCATATTTTGTGGTCATGATTTGGTGAGATGTCAGTGTCCAGAAGGGTAAGCATTCTGGGTCATAGAATCATTAAGACTGGAAAAAACCCCCCAAGACTGTCAAGTTCAACTTTTAACTGAAAACCACCATTTGCACTAAACTGTGGTGGTTTAGTGAGTATGATGAAAGTGGGCATGAAGAAGCCACAGAGACTTGTCCTACCTGCCTGAGCAGGTTTGTCCTTCCATGTTTCTTCTGAAATATCTTTTCAAAGAGATGACTTCCCACACTCCCTCCCATGACCTACACATGAGGGTTCATAGAAACTAACTAAACTTTAGAATATTGCTGCTGCTTTAATCTATAAATAATTTTCATAATTAACTGTAGACCCAGGTATGCTTCAAATCTAAATTCTCATTTAAATCTAACTTTCTCTGGATCTCTCCTGCCTCCTTGACACCACCATCAAGTGTGGCTCAAATGTTTAATGTTTAAAAGTACTTTGATTTGAGGGAAAAACATGTGAAACTTTAGGAGGAAATACCTGCACTGAGCAGATTTCCTTTTTAAAACAAAAGATTTTTATTTAAACAAATCTGGAAGAAAATATCTCTGGGTAGACTGTACTCTGCTGTTTCCTCTAAGGATATAGTGGTCATTATAATTAACAGATACTTAGTAACCAAAGACAGAGGAGTTAACCTCTGGAAATAGTGTGGTGTGTTTTGAGACAGATGCTTGGGAGTTCCTGGAAAAAATGAAAGGTTAAAATAGTTGGGTCTGCAGCTCCAACAGTCTGTGTTTCCCTCCAATGACCTACACTTTCAAAACTACCCCATTTCTCCTTCTTCTTAGCAGAAGCAGAAGAAAAGCATCCATTATTTAACTGAATGTTCAAGAGAGCTTGGTTGTGATCTTTTAAATTAGTTTTTTCATCAAAAGAATCTGAGTTACATCCTGGAAGCATGTTTCCGTAATAACTGAGTAATGCTGCTGCTGTGATGGTCTCTGCCGATGGCTGAATCAATCTTGATGCTGTTCCCAAAGCCAGAGCTGCTTTGGAACATTCAGATAACATTTCCATGGCCAATTTACTTTATGCCATGATGCAGTATCAAGTTAAATAGGTTAATTATTTTCTTCTTTTATTGTTATTGCTTTACAACAAGTACTTATCAGTATTTGAACAGGAGGGTATTAAAAGTCACAAATGCAGCTAGGAGTCGAAATATAGGTGGCAAAATAATGATCTTCAGGAAGGGTTCTCTTGTTTTTAGTACTGACTGGTACTCCCAAATAGAGTTTATCTAAAAGTCATCTTTAATGCTCCTGATTCAAAGCCTGTCTATGTAGTTTGGTAGACATGCAGAAGCAGGATGAGGGTATTTCAAGAGACTTTTTCACTGGTTCTCAAAAATGGTTAAGCAGTGTCAGTTCTTTTATGTTCTTCAATCCCACACTCTCTTTGCAAGTTATCTACTAAGTAATAATGGAGCCTTTCTCTGTCAAGGTCATTGTAACCTCCACAAGATTAGAGTTGTGTACTTTCCAAGGTTACAGGACTCAGATTTTACATAGATCTCGCAAGCCACTAATGCTGAAGTAGATTAATATTTTAGCTGCCATGGGAGATTATTCCCTGTCCCTTAAATTTCTTTTATTCAAGCAAAATGACCATGATTATGATCTTACTCAGCTGCTGGAAATTAGAAGGCATTATGAAGAAATAAACAGGAATTAGGAACAGTTTATGAATTTTACAATATCAGTTAGTAGCTGCCTTTTGAGCCTGCCTCTTAGTGGGCTGACTTTGTGGCTTTCTCCTGGATAAATTCAGTCTGTGGTAGAGGAAAGGCACATTGACAGAAAGAGACCTTGGGAGAAGCCAAGGCACGACTGTGTGTGTTAAGCCATCAGCTGACTTGTCATGAATCGCCTTCTCCCTTTTCAGACAAAAACTTATGTGAGGGGTAAGGCCATTCTCTCTCTTTTAATTTTGTTCAATTTTAAAACATTTTTGGTAGCAAGAGAGCTTGTTCACAAGTCTGAAGTAATAAATGGGGTTTGCATCCATTATCAGCTTAATCTAGAGTTTCTTGTTCATATGTCCACACCAGCAAGTGCATATTGATTGCTGATGGTTTAAAAATTACTCAAGCAAAAGAAATCACATGGCATTTATAAATAGAACCATTTCTAGAAACTGTTTACTCTCCCCTTGTGCAGAATACATCCTGCATTGAAAATTCTGAGAAAAGTATATGTCATCTGAACTGGATACTGGAAACTTGGACACAAATGTTAACCAAGAAGTAAAATAGTTAAAGAGTAGCACAAAGGTCCAGCCTGCTTCCATTTAAAAGAAAAATATTTTATCTTCATTTTGGGGTAGTTTGTAGCTTTACTAACATTCTTTTTCTGTATATAATTTAGTATTTTTTCCTTGCCTAGAAAAATGTTATGGCAGAATCTCTGATTGTTCATGAATTAGTGAAAAATACAGAGGCACAATGACACATTTTGATATTAGCCACTTGCCTTAAAGGTCCCCTCTGTACTCCTGCATTAGTCAATTTAGGACTGTGTTGCCAGTCAGACAGGACATCCTGCCCTGTCTCTCCACCACCCATGTCTGGCTGCAGAGTCTTGTCCACTTCTCTTGTCCTAGCTCAGTCTGTCAAACTGACACTCTGTAGGCAGTCCAAAAGTCAAATAAATAGAGCAAAACAATCTGTCAGTCAGTTATGATGCTGCATCCTAAATGATTTGTATATTGTCTTCTTCCCATCTACAGGAAATGTGCAGTTGCTCACACCTCATTCTTAATCTAAGAGGCAGAGAAATTTCCAGGTACTGGGTATCTGCCTTAGTCAGTATCTTTCTCCTTGCCTTGAAATCCTCTAAATGCAAAGCAGCCTCAGCATCATAACCTCAGGTGTGATTGGAGCTGAGAGAAAGTTTTGGTCTGATACAGTTCTGAAACAGCATTCTGAACACAATAAGTGTATTTGTCAGAATATGAGCCCTGAAATGCAACTGACAGTTGAATTTCTATCTTATATATATATTGCTGAAATTTCTAATGGCACATCGCTGTCTTGTGAGCTGTGATGCAGCAGCTGAGACATGGCTGGATCTGTCTGTAAGTTGCTATGCTGAGTGTGCCAAATGCCTGTTTGGAATTAAGAGCTGGAACTATGGCTTTCCATGACTTTGTAAGTCTCCATGTGGTAGGAAAATGTGGTCCAACTGGTGGACTGCTCACATTTTTGGCCATCTGGATGTGGGCAACAAACAGAAACGCAAACACTTAGTAAAGTGTTCATTACTTTGAAGAACATTCTTTGCTATTAAGATTTACAAACCTCATGTTTCTCAGTGAAAAGTAAAGAAATAATTTTATACATATTTCTGTATAATCTGTCATGGCAATATTTGCATTCAGACAATGTTTTATGATTAACATGCAGTTAGGAGATATGGTATCTGCATGAAATCTATATTTACAATAAATTTAAGATGTGCATCTCTGAATATTTCTTTCTGCATCAATTGATATATTTTCTTCATGTATATTAGGGAGGTTTTAACTTGTGTGATCAGAATTTGCTGAACTGTGGTTTATAGGAGACAATTAACAGCTGTTAAATAGGATTATTGCAGGCTGTTATCTTCACGTAGCATCGATTCAAATGCTAATTTCACTCAATTTACTTCTCATAAGGCCACCCTACTGCCAGGTATGCTCTTCTTGTGATGAATGACAAAATATATCTGGAAATAGAGTAACCTTCAGCAGATTTCATGTCCTGGTTTTCAGCTCCTTGACACAGGTCAGAATTCATGAGTGGATTGTGGTGCCTGAAAAAGTGGCACAGTCAGGCCTAGCCCAAAAGAATTGTTACAAAACAACATTTTCTAGGGGGGTTTTGTGATTATAAATACAAATTTGGTAATGAAAACGAATAATACTTTTCACCTTTTGTTTGTTTCACCTCTTGAAGAATGTCATTCATGCTGGGGGATCTGGTAGCAGGAGTCACCTTTGGGTGACGTGCTGTCTCTAAATGGGGCACATCTGTCCAACTGTAGGTTAAAATTCAAAGTACATATTTTTTCATGCAAAGTTAACTATCATTTCTCCCAATCAACATTTTCCTCCTCTCATCTTTCTCCTATGCCTTCACATTAGATGCTTCCCTCTTTCCAGGTTAACTTCAGGATGCGATAATTTTCTGAGCTTTGCTGTTGGGATGATGTTGTCATGGGAAGACAATATTCTCCTTCCTGCCCTTCACCAGCTATTTCCCCTGTCAGCCTTTGCCTGGCAGTAGCAATTATGCACGTTGATCCAAGCAGACAGGAAAATGATGCCTTGGAAAGGCATTTCTGGTGAATTAGGTCCCTGGCTTGGATCTCTGGGTAGCCATAACTCAGTCTACAAGAATGTGTGGTGCTTGGACACTGGGATTGCTGTTTGGAGCTGTAGGGGCTTAGACTGGCCCCTCAGACTCAGCTGGGAGGCTTCATCCTTAAACTCTGATCTGTCATTAAATCCTGTTTCACCTTTACAGCTGGTATGAGATCCCCTGGTACCCACAGTGCAGCTTGGCCTTGGGTCTGTGGACGCTTCTGCACAGGAGAGTCCTGGGTGCTTTAAAGGAGAGTTTGCTAGTTCTGTGTAGAAATACCCTACATAAACACTTCTTCCTATCTCTAATGCTTATGAAAACAGCAAGAGACTTTTAAAGGTATTTCTGTTAGGTTTGAATTCTGTGCTGCTGTCCCTGTTGTTTGGCAAATCTTTCCATTTATGGGTTAGTTAATGCTTTGAAATGTTGCATGAGGAGAATTCCTGTCTGATCAGGAATGAAAGAAAGAAAAATATTGTCTTATGCTTTCAGTTTTACTGTTGTCTCACCATGTCTTTCATAGTTAAACAACAAAACGTATGAAGTAATAAGTTCAGTAATATATTCCATTCACTCTAATTATTTATCTGATCAGCCGCTTGTAAGGTATATTCTATATACCCTGCATATTCTATAGTTAAATTTTGGACTTGGCTTTCCAACTAAATCTTTGACAATTGTGTTACATTAAGTGAAAATATTAAAAATAATTTAATTTTTCATAGTCCTGTGTAGCCCAGAGATTCAAAAATATACAGCAATAATCTTTGATGTAATGCTTCTTAGATTCTTCCTAAATTTTATTTAAGTGGGTTACAACAGGGGAAATTAAGAGCCTATCCTGATAAAATAATAATACAATTGGAATGAAGTATCACTGGAAAGCATCAGCCATCTCTAGTTTAAATAAACATAATCAATCACATCAGTATGACATTTTCTTCATCAAATAGGCAGCAATGTGTTGTTGTTAATTACATCCAGACTTGTAACCTAGGAAAACTAATGACTAAAGCTTTACAGTTCCTATTAATGCTCAGAAGGACTTATTAGGATAAAGGGTTTAAAATCTTCTTGTTTTCATATGGGTCGATATTTATTGTAGTCTTCTGCCAGCATGCCTTACACTTGCATTACAGATGTTACAGTGTTCACCCATTTTCAGGACAATGACAAAGTAGAACATCCATTGTTTTGTGGGCTTTCAACAGTTAAGAACACAAACATAACAGAGGATGATGAATGGATGGCCATCTGACAATTAACTACTGTAAAAGGAATATACTCAATGAAGAATTTTGCATTAAGAAATTTTATTTCTCACTTGCTCTGCAGAGTAGCAAACAATTATGTTAAGTAAAAATTATTCTTAAGTAATGTCTATTTTAGAATACATAAATAATTATAGGTTTCAGGATTGTGCTACTTGTTGGCCATAAGAGGTAGGTAAATCATTATTAAACTATCAATTTTCTGATAAATTAACCCTGTTTTCTATTCATGAAATATCCAAGCAGAATGAGTGTTCATAATGATTTGAAAACCACTTCCTTCCCTCTCTATTGATTGTAAGTATTTGCTTTTTTTAGAAACTATGTTTTGCTCATAACACGTTACGAGAAGAGTTATGGTAAAGCTCACTTATTTTCCTCTGCTGGCAGAAGACGGAAACCTTTTACACTAATGAGGAGCAAAATTATTACTACTGACAGATAACCATATTCCTCTCAAAGTTCTCCATTCCTATCTGAAATACAAAATGAAAAATAGCTACTCCCCAATATATTTGGAACCAAAACTGACATTGCACTCCTGGCAAAATAAATATTTCAAATTTCAGGTACAGCTGAAATAAAAAGTTCCAGAACTGACCATAAGAGTTGTAGATAGTTTATCAGTCTTGCTGTTAGCTCCATAGGGCTTATTAATGTTCCCATTGAAGTAATCTGAATTTTAGTTTCAGAGAAGTCTTTGCAAACAGAGCCTCTGGAGTGGCTCATGGCCTGATCAAGTGTGTCTTGGAGATGACCAAAGTGCTGCAGGGATCTTTGGCAAAGACTGTGTTTGGAGCAGTAGCACGTGGCACTTAGCCCATCTTGACACATGCAGAAATAGCTAGTTTGGAATAGTTTGTTCTTGTGCCTTTTTGAGTGAAATTTTGCCCACAGTGGCTTTTGGAGCTCAGTACAAAATTCTATGAAAAATTGATAGTCTGGAGCCTGCCTTCAAATATTTGTCCATCAGTCCTCTTGACTTAGTAGCCTTTGAAACGCTATCCTTTCTTAAGATGAAAATCAGGCATTTTACTGGCATAAGCAGATAATTTCTAGCAGCAAAAACTTGTAGAGAAAATACTGTGTGTTTTAGCATTACCAAAACATCTGAAATCTTTCTGAACCAATGGAGAAATTAATAAATACAGCTCCACAAAGTAATAGCTGTCTCTTAAATCTGACACCTTTCACTCAGACAGGCAATGGAGATGCAGAGCAAATAAGCTTATGCTCAGTCCTGTATTCCATGGTGGCTGAGAGCTGGAGCTGTGCCACAGGCAAAACAGGTGGGGGGTGAGGGAGTCATCTTTTGATCTGCACTAATCAGAAGACCAGCAATAGGATTCTGTCAGCATTAATTGTAAGTGTAATTAGGAATGTTACATTCTGTGTCAGCATTAGGTGGGGTATGGCTCAGTGTGGAAATAGCAACTGGAAATGTGGTGAGAGTGCTGAGACACAGGGGAGGAACAATACTGGCAGTGAAGGCATCAGAAAAAGCTACTTGAAATCTGGATTCATCTTATTTTCTTTGCCACACAATAAAAAAAAAAGAAGAAGAAAAGAAGTAAAATCCAGAGTTTTAAATGATTAGTGTTTTCAGAACAGTGATTGTTTCCATTACATACAGATCTGAAAAAAGCCAGGGTCGTGTTACTGTGATATCAAAATGAGAAGTCATTCTTTGTTAGAGACACTAAACAGAATCCTTGAAAGGATGAATATTGCATGTTATAGTGATAGCTGGCAGAGCAGAGATTAAGGATGAAATTCCAACTTGCCTGACTTTATTGTCAAAGCTCTCAGTGATTTCAAGGTGGCCAAGACTTCAGCCTGCATATTTCAAAGCACCCTGAAGAGCACCTTAGACTGTTCTCACTGAATTGACAGTGGTGTTCATATGTCCTGTTGGGCAAGGAAGGCCACAGACACAATTCCTTTTATTTGTGTTTATGTGATGAAAGTGTGGATTGTATAGATGAGTAATTACTAAGATTAATCAATTATCTTTGTTTCTCATACAAATGTTTCTTTTCCTGTGCATGAGAGGGAGTGCAGAATTCAAAATAGAAGCGAAATGAAATAAAAAAAGGGTAAGATTTGACTGCAATCATAGTAAAAATACAGTGTAATTTATGAGCAAAGCGTCTCTGTGCCAAGTTCTGGGCCATTTGTATTGATATTCGTTAATAAAGTGGAGTTGATATGGCAGTATAACAATCATGTAATATATACATTCAGGCTCATGCTTATTTTGAAAACAGCCAATAAAAAATAATGGAGCAGTAAAGAAGTATTTTTTTCTTGGTTAAAGAATTTTATAATAGCAGTATTTGCAAGTGGGTTTATCTGGTTTTATGGTGTTTGGGAATGTTGGATAATGTGGGGAAATTTTTTTTAGGAAAACTTCTCTCTTTACCAGAATTTATTCTAAAAGCTAAACAACAGACACCTGCCCCCAACATATCCAGAAAATCTTATCAATATTCTTTAGTTACTGTACCTATGGCTCTTGTTATGTATGTGTTGTGCATCAGTTCAGGGTCAGAAATTCAGCGTTCCTCCCAGGGCTCTGGGTTTGCCTGCAGGACTGGAGGGTGCTGAAGCCAGGCAGTGCCTGCTGCAGTCTGCTGGGGCTGGGCTCACTCAAAGGGTTTTGCTTGTCAGCACAGGAAGGTATCACCACAGAACAGAGACCTCCAAAATTCTCTTTCTTCAGGTGTTTTTCAGAAGCTACTTAATGTAAGCCAGCAAGGTGGTAAATGACTATAACTTTTAAAAATTACTCACAGAGGTGTCTGACCTCTGGACAGCCCTTTGACTGTTTTTTGACAGATAATGCAGAAGCCAGGCTGCAATTTGAGCTCTGAGCTATCATCTCATCAGAGTTTTGTACTGCTATGATAGCACAGAGTAAGAAAATAATGTAAGAAAAACAGGAATTGGAAACAAGAATGCACTGAAACATGTTAAGCAGAATTTGTAAGTAGTATTGTGGGTTTTTCTCTTCCTTCTGGCTGTATTCACACTCGATAAAGCAAATGCCATATGGGAGGATCAGCAGTGACTCACATGGCATTGTGCAGAGCTGGTTTGCCAGTGCCAGATGATGTATTTGCTATTTATGTAGTCAACAGACAGTTCTAGGAAGCTTCTAAAGTGGTTCAGAGACAAAGAATGATTTGTCACTGACAATCAGTGTCTTATGTAGCAGCTTCAGAGCTGGGGCAAATGGACTAATCTCATTCATTCCTTTCCGAGTCTTAATAGTTTGTCTGGAAAGTATAGACTATTCTTATACATGAAGACCCTAGAAAAATAAACCAAATGCTAGAATTGCTCTCTTAGTATTAAAAACAGGCAAAAAAAAGATCATTAGGACAGGCTAGCAGTTCAGATGTCAGCACAAAAATTCAAGCTTCAAATTTCTTCAAAATTTACAAAAAAATTGTTTTCAGATATTATGATTTGAACTTTCCACCACCTGCATAATTGCTCAAATAACCAAGAACAGTCTAGAACTTAATGCCTGTTAAAGGCATCTACAGAACCACAAAAATAAATCAACAAAAAGCCCAAAACAAACCAAGCAAAGGCAAAATATTTATTTATATTGTTTCAGTTAAGTAGAGATACTTCTTTATGAGGTCTATAGATTTTTAAAACTTGAACTTTCAATGGTTTTATGAATTTAAAATGTTCAGATTTTCAGTGTATAAAATTCTACTAGAGCTGGTATTTTTTTCTATTTTGTCTAATTTCCATCTTTAATGTTTGAAAGATAATTCACTGCTTTTAGAGAAAGTTTATAATTTCTTTGCCTGTCATTCTCACTTTTCAGAGATGATGTTTTCAAAAATTGCACAGTAAGGAAAAAAGAAGGAAAAAAAGCTAATTTACTTTTTGGTGTGTTCACGGAAATCTCTTGGACAGATCTGGTCAGATCATTAATCTTCACTGATTATTGCTTTTAATTACTAGAAAAATGAAACTTGTTCTTGTGTCTTGGAGAAAAATCGCCCTCAAATTTTTTTGGCTGTCACTCTTGTTCTGGTAGGTGAAACAGCTTTCTGTACTTTCACATGCTTGTATTTCAGTCTTCTCAGAGGGCTTTATGAGAAGCAGAATGTGTGATGAGGAGTTGGCTGGTAAAAAAGAAGAAAGAAAGCCCTAAGCCTTGTTTTAAATCTTGAAAGCTTAGAAGTTTTCTGTCTCAGAATAGTCCATGCCAAAGCACAAACACTTTACTTTGCAAGTAATATTGCTACAGACCTCTTCTGGAATGGAGAAGTTTATCTGAGGAAGATCAGTGTACTAACTGGGGGAAAAAGAAGGTACCTGAAATCTAAAGTTTCAGGTTTAAATTGATAGCTGATTAAACTAGTAGAGGATGGAATGTCCTCTTTTCTGAATGTTATGGTTGATTTTGGAAAACTTGAAAGCATTACAGCTTTTGTGAAAGACTTTACAAATCTTGTAGTAGTGGGACTGACCTAAATTTCTTCAAAAGTGACAACTCTGGTAGGGAAAAAAGAGAACAAGGGTTTTTATTGTCTTATACCTCTTCAGAAGATCCCCCCAAAATAAATAAATTTAAAAAAGCAACAACTGAATGGTCAACCTGAAATTGTTTTTCTTATAAAAGCCTGTAAATTTCTTTGCTACTTTAGGGTGATCTGATTTTTCTAAATATATGTGTTGAAGATGAGGATTCCCCCTGAAACTGAAACCTCATAACTGTAACGTTCTCCCCTCTGTGTGCTCTTGCCCTTTGTTAGGAACTTGTTTATCTGTCTGAGGGTCACAGGTGAGTTCCTCAAGAGCAACTGAAAACTTTCAGTGATTTTTTTTTTCCTTTGAGAAATCAATTATCCTCAAAGCTTCTTGGGATGCTGCCCTGTTCTGTCCAACTGGGAAAACTAATTTCCACAGCAAATTATGTGTCTGCTGATCTGCATTACATATTGGAAGGAGACTGCATGAGATTCTGCCCTTTAGGTGGATTGAATTTGTCTTTAATTTCTTGGGTTTTCTTCTTTTGCTGCAGTGTAATGATAGACCTTGCCTAAACTGATGAAATGCTGGTTCCTGGCCAAAAATTTAAAGCGACGAGTGTATTTTCTGCTAGGAAAGTTGATATTAGCTCATTAGCATTCTTTCACAGCTGAAATAACACAGGGAGCCAATGTGAATCAAAGGTTCCTAGGGGGCTAATTTCATCCCACTGATTGGAGAGTGATGAAAACAAAGAATAAGAGGTCAGACTGCATCTAATTTCAAAAAGGGCCCTATTGGTGGGGAAGAACATCTGAGATCAAAAGACCATCATCCAAGTGTAATCCATACAGACCTGGTCTGTGATGAACAGTGAAATCAGCCTTTATAACAATATTACCATTCATTATTTTAATGCATCTAATGATTTTCCCCCTATGGCCTTTTTTTGCCCTCTACACAAAATCCATACTTGTATTGTTATTTCTAGAGATATTGGAATTGGTGAGCACCCTCCTTGGCAGTGGCTTTGCAGCTGAGCTGACAACATGCTTTGTCACCAGAGTCACCACCACTGGGGTGGCTGGCTGATAAACACAGGCAGTGTCTTCATGTTTCAGGTTCCTGAGTAAAGCTCTTCCTCCTAAAGCCCAGACCCTTTCTATCATACAGCATTTTTGGTACATTTCCTCAGCTGCTCAAATGCCTCTGATATCAGAGGAAAAGAAATAATTAAAGACTAAAATTCAGCACAACAGATGCACAAATGAATGTTGGGATGAATATAGCCCAGGCTCAGAAGTTAACTGTCATCACTCCCCATTGCATTTTGTCTGTTCCATGTGCTGTGCACCTGTGGCTTGCAGACAATGGCTTTGATTGCACTATGGAAAACTGGCAGTCAAGTTAAAGCTGCTGCTGCCTGTTGCTGTGTCTTTGTTCTCTCCTGTGAGCTCCTTGTAAGTTTCTGTCCTTCTTTTTTATTACTATTATTTTTGCATTACCTCTGTGTGGTCTTTTAATTATTATATTCATGCCCTTTGCTGCCACTTCTGAGATACTCTAAATGTAGGGAAGAGGAAAACCAAGGTTAAGTGAAGGCAATGTGGATTTCAGACAGAAGAAAACATATATTCAGCAATCTGTGAAGTACACAAACACAGGGCCAGTGTTGTACTGACTTGAGTCCACCAGGCAGCAGAAATAAATTAGCAGCAGACTATCCTCCCCTCCAGATCCTATCATCAAAATTAAGTGAACACCTGCACTAAATAAAATTGAGCTGAACCACTGTGAATATCCAGTTCTGGGCTTGATTTACTGCTCCAATACTCCAGTTTTACGCTGGCATAAATTCCCTTTAATAGAGTTACATGGTTATGAATTGGGAGTAATGTGGTTGTGAATTAAGTAGTTCAGGTTCTTTCCTCTGATGTCAGGTCTTGTTTGCTTTGGAGTATCAACACAGATGCCACTTTATGACCTTTCTGATAGAGCATAGAGTTGGAGAAGTACAGTGGCGGACTACGTAATTTATGAGAGAAGTTTTTTGTGACATTTTCCATTGCTTGGTTTCTCTAGATTCTCACACCCATAGAAGATTTGCGTTAGACGGGGCTTTAAAGATCCTCTCATACCAACCCCCCTACCATGGACAGGGACACAATGCTGTGTTTCACAAGATTTTTCAGGGTTTGAGGTCTATGGGAAGCTCAGTTTCTCTCTTCAGCAATGGGTTCAGTGGATCCCCTGCAGCAGGGAACACCACAGAGTTGATGGTTCCTGTGGAAGGGCTGCCTTGGGCCATGCAGCCATCTGTACATAGCCCTTTCGTGGACCATGATGAAGGTTACAAAGGAATTTGCACAGAATTCAGTACAAAACTAAAGCCATAGAGCATGGAGGGTATATCTAGCACTGCACCCATGGCTCCCAAGCTCTTCCTCAGCTTGCCTGGGTTTGGTGCGCTGGAGAGCCCAGGATACCCTGTAGGAGAGAAAAGTGCATCTTGGACTCATTGGCTTGGAGATGTTAGAGGAGCTTGGGCTAAATAATTTATAAGAATTCTTTTGTCCATCCTAATGATGAATTGTGTCGTAAAACTGCCGTAAAGCGCGACTGTCGTAAAACTGCCGTAAAGCGCGACTGTCGTAAAGATGCCGTAAAGCGCGACTGTCGTAAAACTGCCGTACAGCGCGACTGTCGTGAAAAGGTGCCGTAAAGCACGACTGTCGTAAAAAAGGTGACGTAAAGCACGACTGTCGTAAAGGTACCGTAAAGCGCGACTGTCGTAAAACTGCCATAAAGCGTGACTGTCGTAAAAGGCGTCGTAAAGCAGCTGCATGCCTCTTTCTGTATCTCCTTGCATCTTCCCCACTGCCCTATTTTTAGCATTTGTCTCCTTAAAAACACTTGGCTCTATCATAGGCATGAAAATATAGGAAAATAGGATGAATACTATAGATCAAGTGGCTCGGCTGGATATGACAACATGGAAACCCGATAAATAAACTGAGACACTCCCTCCAGTCCATTGTCTACTAGTCCTTTTGAGGACTTCATGAACTTCAGCAGGCATTGGGTTAAGCCCTTAATCCTTTATATTAAACTTGCATTGACCCAGAGGGTTATTTAGCTTTTTCAGGAAATCTGTGTGGTTTTTTATTTTCCTTTGTCCTTCCAGGCACTGGGTAAATAATTTCTTCTTTTCTGGATTATCAGGACTACCTTATCCTCTCATTGAATCATATGTTTATTGGTGATTTCTATATTTATTATGAGTAGCACACTATCCTGGGCAATTTGTAGAAAGATAATACTTAGTTCTGAAAAAAACAAACAACCCTCATTTAATTTTCTAGTTCACTTTTCTGTTATAGCTTGCATTTCATTTTTTTTTTTTTTTTAGCTACCTGCTCTATTATTAATTTAAAAGTTCTCCAGCAAATTCTTGCTGTACTAGTCTAGGGAAAATTTTACTAAACCATCCTGTCAGTAGCATTGAGCTTTTATTGATATTTCAGATGCTGGTAGACAGAATGCTGCAATAATCAATCTGCCATGTCTCAGTAATCTTCTATTCAGAATTCCTCTTTTTCACACATGCTACTGACTCTGTGTGCAGGTTTCTGTCAGTGCCTGTTGAATCAGACACAATGAATTTGTAGGGTGAAAGATACCTACAGATGTTATCCTTGTCCCTACATACCCAAATCTGTGTCCCATATTTGAAAGGCCTTGGAGTTCTTCACTTGAAAAAAGTTTCTTGGTAAGATACATGTAGAAGGGCTTGAAGTTTTTAATGTGGGAAATTAAGTGTGATATTGGCAAAAGTCAATTGAAAATTCAAACTTGTAGTAGAAATAGCATCAGATGAATAGAATATATAGGAAAGTAACAAAAAATTATTTGACTTTTAGTTTTTAATACTTTGAAACAAATATTTTGCTTAAAACAGATTTTGTTTCAAATCTGGGCTTTAAAAGATAAAAATATATGAGAATAAAGAGTTACTTTCATACTTTTTTACTTTATTGTGTGCACACACAAATTTAAAGTATTCCAAAACTTTTAATAATTATTTAGACTTGATTTTGAGCTTTTCAAACATATTCTCTAAAAATAGTAGATCACCCTTAGCTATTCCTGCTATTGATTAAGCTGGTATTAAAGGAATAAGGAGTACAAGTATTGCACCCAGATTTGTGCAAAGCAGTGATCAGAAGTGTGGCAGAGTCATTGACCATGGTGTTAAGTCAGAAGATTTTCTAAATACCAACATGCTACCAAAGTGATAAATGTGAGCAGCTAATGATATGAAGGCAATCTGACCTCTGATGAGTGAGTTTAATGGGGTAAATAAATAACTGCACAGGTTTTGCTAGTCAGCCAGAGATGTTGGGAGCTGTAGAGACTGCACACTTTCAAAGACAGCTTTCATTTCTTCTGGGGGTCCACCAGTTGTTCGCTCCAGTTGCTGTGTGTATTTTTTCTTTATTTTAAGTTGGCTCTTCCATTTATTTCTGCATTTGCTTTGCATCCTCAGCTGTTACACTCCCTGCTTTAGTCCTCTTTAAGGAGTCTTAAGTTAGGCAGTGGCAGCTGCTCACTCCTCATTGGGGTTGTTTTGGGATCTTATGCTGTCTATAGAGCTCTGGCTTTCCTGGCAGGCACCTTGGCCTCTGTCTTTCAGCCCCTTTGACCCTTATGGCTGTACTAGCCAGGAGAAAAGGGAAAATGATTTCCAGAACCAAGCTGGGCTTTGTAGCAGGAAAGTATGCATCTGTGTGCCCAGACATGCCAATTCAAGATGGTTCTGACTTTGCATCCAAAGATTTTGTTTTTCTGTGAGACTGAGTTTTAAAAGCAGTATTGGGCTGTGTTGGCTTTATAATTTTAATAGCCAAGCAAAGCATACAGAGTATAAAGCTCATAATCAAACTTCTGTTCTTGCCAACATAGTGTTTGTCTGAGTGCAGAATAGTAGGAAGTAGTTATGGAGTTCCTTTATTCATTAACAGAAATAATTGGGGTCATCCTTGTATCAGCAGTATTCTTTCATCTAATGAATGATTATGTACCAGTGAATTTGAAATTACCTAATTGGTTAACATATACTTCTCATATAGATGGTTATGTGTGCTGGCTCTGGGACTCAGGTAGCTGCTGATGGGAACTGCAGCAATCTGCAATAGAGATGGGCATTTGGGCTTGAAATGTTACCCAAAATTGAGGTGTGATCTGTGAGCAGCTGCTGAAAGCTGGAAGGGTGTCCCATGTGGGATTTCAGTTGAGAAGTTGTAATGGAACAGCTTTTGTTGCTACTCTTCATTTGCTCTTGTCCATAACTGGAGGACCTTACTGCTGGGAGCTGTCAGTCCTGAACACTTATTTACAGATAAATATTTTTTTTCTTCTAAAGAAAGAGTAGTAGTGAATGTAACAGAAATTTGGTCATTGTATAGCAAGTATTTAGAGTTTTAATTTCAACAACGCTGATTTAATGAAAATTGGCTCCTGCTGCTGGGAACTTGTTAAGACGCCCTCCTTCTTGACTGCAGGTGGGTTTTAACTTGCTGGTTTCAAAGCAGGCACTAATACAGACTGTCAATTTCTACTTAAAAGAAGATTGTTATCAGTCCCCTTGATAGTTTCTGCCTGACAGCTAAACTTCTTCCTCAAAGAGGTTAGATATACCTAACTAAGCAGTAAATACCCCAATGACACATCACAGTGCTTTACAAAAAATGGCAAAGAGAAGGAAAGGCTTAATCTACAATACACTGAAAATTATTTCCTTGAGCTGCATATTTTTATCCAGACAGAATGTCCAGGGAAGTGAACCGAGGAAATGATACATAAGTTGCAATCTGCAGAAGGCAATGCCTTGGTTTGACATAGCTGAAAAAAATGCAGCTCTCAGCCTTGAAAACGTTGCTTTTGCTTGACTAACATATCAGCAAAGTTGGGAGATGGGCTCCTGTTGTGATTTAACCTCCACTAAACCCCACACTCCTTTCCTCCCTCCCATGGGATGGGGTAGAGAATTAGAAGAGTAAGAATGAAAACCCTTGTGGGTTGAGCTAAAACCAGTTTTTATAGGTAAAAGAATAGCCACTCCCAGATGCAAAGGAAAACAAGAAATTCACTTACCACTTCTCATGGGCAGTCAAGTGTTGAGCCATCCCTAGGAGAGCAGGGTCTCACACACCTAATGGTGACACAGAAAGACAAACAGCCTCACATCCACCCTTCCTCCTCCTCCTCCTCCCACCGCTGTACACACCGAGCCTGGCACCACCTGGTCTGGGACATCCCCTGGGCCAGCTGGGATCAGCTGTCCTGCCTGGGTCCCCTCCCAGCTTCTTGTGCACCCCCAGCCTCCTCAGGGATGGGGTGAGGAGCAGAAAAGGCCTTGGCTCTGTGCAAGCTCTGCTCAGCAGGAGCTAAAACATCCATGGGTCCTCAGCACTGTTCCCAGCACAAATGCAAAGCACAGCCCTTTATTGGCTGCTGGGGAGAAAAAACCTCTGCCCCAGCCAAAAGCAGCCTCCATGAACAAAACTGTTTTCTTTATTCTTATTTAAAATGTAAATATGTTTATGTGAAAATATGAGACTATTAAAAGATCAATTAATCAGGAAAAAAATGGATTCTTTTATAGGGAACTCCAGCTTTGAAAATGTAGGTGGATGACTTGAGGCAGTGTGCTAATCCAGTCAGTGCAGATGGGAGAGATATCCTGTGCTGCTGTAGACCTTGAAGTTATCTGATTCAGACTCCCTCTGTTGTCAGTGGAAAGACATTTGCTTCTGACATAGTTCTTCTCTTCTAGTAGGAAGATAAGATTGGTAGGAATTTTTCGCCCATTCTTTGCTAATGGTAAACTTTATGTTAAATGTCGGTTCCTTACCCTATGGAACATCAATATTTGCTATTATTTTTAGACTATATAGTACTACCAGAAATGAAAATGGTCTTTGGCTGTAGGGGGGGATAGAATATAAGAAAATAAAGATAGTGTAGAAAGTAATCTCACCCCTAAGGAGTTGCAGCTGGGCCAATTAGCAAAGATTAGGCACAGGCCTGACTTTAACAGGCCACAGCTGTGACCAATGAGAACAGGAGTGCTATAAGAGAGTGGGGTGGCTGGGTGAGAAGGGAACTGGGGTCAGTTGGCTGCTTTGTGAAGAAGAACGAGTCGGTGCTCTGAGGAGATGCCCACGAGGAACACCAAGAAGGTATGAAACTTTTGTGATAAGGAGACAATAATGTGGAACCCTTGTGATAAGATGATAACATTTAGCTGGTAGTTTTTACAGTATTTTAATAGTTCTGTAGTGTCAGTGATGCCAGACCAGGGATGTCTCTCCAGGGTCACTTGTTGGCACAGTTTCAGCTGGGGATGTTGGTCATGCCCAGGTCTGTACTTACCTGTGCTGTACACACCACGATCTGCAGAGGCACAGCAGGAACATGAGCTGGATACTAACATGAGCTGAATCTTGCTGTTCATGTGATAAGCCTTCTGCCCTCCTCCCCCCTCAGCTTCAATTTATAGTAAATTCATGCAATGTAAGACCATATAGAGCCTTTGAAGAATGACTTTTAACCTGCCTATTAAGTTAGAATCTAATTTTGTCTAAAATGGCATTTCACAATCTCATAGTAATCCTGGGAGACTCACATCTCAATCTAACGTTTTACATTAATACTGATGTTTTTCATAATCGTGGAACACCATTCTGTGCACTTCTGGTGAAAGAGCATAATTATATGGACATCCTCAATGAACATAATTTTTTTCAAAGCCACGTGAGCCATCTTCATTGTCCTCTACATGGGATGCTTCCCTATGAGGTGCACATACCCTCCTCACTTTTCAGTTTTGAAACAATGCAGCAAAGATTCATTTGTTGCTCACACACTGTCTAATCCTTTCCAAGCTGGCAAGGAAAAGAATGATTCTTTATTGCTTTTGAGCCTTTTCTAATTCTGTAAGCTTTAACTTAATTTCAAAATGTGTAGATGGCTTTAAAATATTGCAAACTCATGTTCATGTAATCCCAGAACAAACAGTTTTTAAAAATTCATCTGCCTGCACTAATAGAATATAATCCCTACAATATATGTGTTGCTCTGCTTAGAAAATAGAGTGGGCATGTAACATCTCTAAACTAAGTTAGCTATTCAGTAAAAAGCAACCTTTGCAATCTTGTAAGCTGTATGAAAATGAGAAATGCTGAACCAAGAGGCAATCTATGTTCACACCTACACATCATGTTGCTCTTAATCATATTTTTCTCAAATATGCATTGATGGCTTTTGTATTTAAAGCTGCTACTGTTGTTTATTTTTCAATTTCTTCATTAATGCCAGATTCATATGACATTAGGCGATAATTTCCTGAAGTACTGGCATATATTTTATTGTAAAATTGCAATCATGCTTGTCAATTATAAAACTGATTGCATTATATGTCCAAGTTACTTTTGCTTCATATAATTTGAAAGAAAAAGAGGGTCCCTAAATCTTCCTGTAGCAGAATAGCTGAAAAAATATTTCAATTATTCATTAGTCACACTAAGATTAATAGCACCCAGTCATTGACAAAACTCTGTCCTGTAACAACGTGCAATTGTTCATTACTGAAAAGGATGTAATTCTGAGAAACCCATCATTTGATTAATAAAGCCTTATTTGTGTGTCTTGAATCCAAGTTAGCAAGTTTCTGAGCAGAAAGCCCTCACACTATGTTAAAAATATTTTACTGTGTATGCTGGGAATGATGCAATCACTCCAAAGAGAGGATCATTGTCCAGGTCATTCCAAATGACTAATGTATATGGTTGATCATTGTGAATTATGCTGTGTTAGACAGTCCAGTTTATTTATTTTAGGATATTTTCAATTAATTTATTTGAGAAGATTTAGCCATTGTTCTTATTCTTTCAGTCTTACTGTACAAGGCTCACAGCAGAGAACATTGAAACTTTGAGCTTTGTCATGTGAATTCTCCAGAGCAGCATGAAAATTCCCTGTAATAAAAACTGGGAGTCTTTAGTCTGTGAGACTGAATTCCCCAGAAGGCACTGTCGAGGTGCAAGCTACAAGGCATCAGAGTGCTGGGCTCAGGTTTGATTGCTGTGTCAGGTCTCAGGCTATGGCTTTTTGGTAGCTGGTGAGTGAAATGAGGCAGATCCTGCTAATGGAGGCAGCAGATGGGAAGGGGAGAAGAAAATGCTCCTGGGGGAAGCCAGCAGCAAAAATATTCCCTACTGAAATTTGCTGTACTTATGCGGTAGATTAGTGGGCAAAGTTCAGAGTACAACACAGAGGAAAGGTTTGCAATGCAGAGCATCCAGGTAACATATGTCAGAAATGTCCCTGAAGTTGTATGGCTCTGGGATAGTCCTGTGAAAAACTGAAGCTTCAATTACAAGGCAAACCCTTTGTTGTAAGAGGTCTTGTTCCATTCTGATATGTACCAGACCTAGAAAAGCAGCTGGAAGTGAATCAGGCGTCACCTTCTTGGGCTCACCTATAGGTAACCTAGAACTTACAAACTGTATTTTAAATTGCAGTTCTGCCTCTCAGAGAAGAGGCAGAGAATAATAGGAGGGATAACTCAAACTTTCTTGAGGACTTACTGAGGAAAATATTTGAAGAGATGGATGTGAATGTGTTAAACCCAAAACCTGTGTGATTAATTCCTCTGTTGTGTTTAACATTAACCAATGTAGAAAGGGTAAACAGGCATTCTGGTAGGGATTTTGAACTGGAATTGGGATAGATTGTACTGGTTTGAGAAAGTATAATTGTTTATGGCTGTGGTTTCTGTATTGTAACTAGATGTTCCTTCCCAGCCTCACCTGGGGTTTTTTAGAAATGATAGTTTTGTGTTTACCAGCAGGAGAACACCTGAGATGGGCTTGTACTGAATGTGTTCCTTTTCTCAGGAGATCGATCCACAAGATAAAGAATCAAAAGGGAAACAAAAAACTTGCAGCTGTACATTTTTTGATATGAAAGTTTTACAGAGAAACATGACAGGACTTTTGCTCTCTGTCTTGGGTCAGCTGCAGATGAATATTTGGCTCTGTCTTCCTAAAGACTGAAAAAGGAAGAGACAGTTGTGAGTGGTTATTATACACATTTACATGAAGTGTGGAAATTATCCTTGCAGTCTCATCTTTGCTACTGCTAACGTGCTGTTGGCAAAGCAGATGTTTCTCACAGGGTTGTTTGCAAACAGCTTCTCCCAGAGACATTCCCAAGAGCATGCAGGTTGCTTGTACATCAGTGTCTTTCTCCAGAAGTCCTTGGCTCCTTTTGTGACCCCAACTCTTGCACACCCTATTTGAAAGTTTCATTTCTCCTGAGTGCCTGTCTGGTTTAATTATGATAATTAGCTCTGCAACATGAGTTTCTCTATGTAAAATTATTTCTTGAGATATCTATACCAGTAATGTCTAGAAACTGGGAACACTACAATACCAACACAAAAAATATTCACTGTATATTAGGAGGAAACTACTTTTGTGGACCTAAAGTGATAGAAAACTGAGGGCATGTCATATCATTATACCAAGACAGTACTATTAAAGGAGGGAAGTTAAAATTTAAATAAAATTTCATGAAATATATTAAAATTCTTAGGCTTTGGTGAAGTAGAGTAGGACAGGATTTATCATTATTATCTAACTGAATAAAAAGTTGAAGTTTTTCTGTGTACTGGGAATGGAAGATTTTAGCTAGCCTTTTAACAGGAGATCTGGATTCTTTTCAAGTTGCATTACTTTTACAGCATCCTGTTTAATGTTCTGCTTTCCCTCTGTCCAAGATCAGGACAATATCTCACTGTCTTGCTGGCACGATGAGACATTTACTAGGATGGTGAGATATTTTACTAGAATAGTGAGCAATTAGGTGTGACAAATTAAGCTGTGCAAGTGCTTCGAAGTTCTCATGTGAAAGCTCCTATTGAAATATGGGCATTGTTTTTTTCTGAACAGGTGGGATAGAAGACTGCTTGAATTTTGAAGGTCTTTAGCAAGGAAAAGCAGTTCTTAGCAGCACCTTTTCTATCAGCTACTTGTTAGAAAGCTTGGAACAATGGCCATATTATGGATTTTCTGTAGGACCCCTGATTTTAAGGGTGTATCATACGATTTCAGCCTTCTGCTCTTGCTGTGTTCAGTCTCAGAAATAATGGCCTCTGTACTGTTTCCCTAAAGTCTGTATTAGAACAAAGTGTAATAACATCAGTGCTCAATTCAGAAGGTGGTAAGGCATGAGTGCCTGCAGCATTATTCACAGTATGAGCACTATATCTGGTGCTGACTGGCTCCTACTACATCACAAAGTGACAGCAAACTTGCTCGACTGTGGTTGATCTAAAAAAGCTCTCTTGAGCAGTCCTACAGGAAAGCAGAGAAAATTTTGGTTTGTGATTTATATTCACCCAGTTTTGCTTGGTGATCTATGTAACTAAATGCTGTATCAGTTACTTTTAGGAGATGAAATATTTGTTGTTAAAATTATCTCACCTATTTTGAAGAAGTATCAGGAGATGCGGTTACAGAATCTTTTCAAGACATCTTAGATCCCAAAATAGCTTATGGGGTGGGACTCCACTTACAAACTGCTCTTTTTGCATGTATACTGGCATAATGCAAAGGACAGACATGAAATCAAGGCTGCACTGAGATCCTTAGCCAGATACAAAGATGAGACCTACTACAGTTGACATAAATACATATTATGACGTGCCCATTCTTGATCTTTCACAGTTTGTCCTTTTAACGTATCACAAGGCTTCCCCAATTATCTCCCGTGAAATCAGTAGAATCTGACATTGATTTTCACGGGATCAGAGCAGGCAACACATTATAAAGACTGCTTCATTCTGGTCCTGAAAGGAGTTGTTCTAAAGCAAAGAGTGCATTTGTCTTCCCCTGTGTGTATGTCCCTGCAGGCCCAAAGCCTCTCCATGTTTTAGACTTGTGTGGAAGAGGAATTGGAGAGTGGGTTTAGGAGACCCCAGGCAAGTTGCTGGTGATTAAATTTCTGGCTTTTTTAAGGATGATATATTCTCACCATTACTGTGAGAACTGTCTCTGTCCTTTAGAGCAATGCAGTCTGCTTAAAATTGTGTCTGGTTCCTTGACATTGTTCCAGCATCCATCAAAACTTCTTTTGATTCTATATATTTACATTGGGTTTGGCCCGTGAACAAGTCTACTATTTTCTAAAACATATTTCAGGTTTTATGTTCCAAAGTGGCAAGGAGATTAGCCCTGATTCCTGGTCTAGCTCCTTAGCTGAATGGTGCCTTCAGCTAAACAGATGAACAAATATCAGACCATGTAGAACCCTTTCTGCCTTGTTTGTTTGTTGGGACTGTGGTAGAATCAAATCTGAATGATCCAGGGCAAACCAATTCATGACTGAAGCCCATCAAAATTGCTTGAAACCTTGGACCCACAGTCCAAGACCTGGGATGCAGTTTGGTATGGCTGAGGAATGAGGAAGCTGTTGAAGAGAACTACAAGAAGCAGCTGGAGGAGCTATAGGAATGCTTTCTCTCTTACACAAGTTAATTGAACAAGTTTATAGAAACCTTTTTCTTCTGTAGGAAAAAAACTCTCAAATACTCTAAAAAAAATGACATTTCTAATTTTCTTCAGAAAGAAACAATTGCTTCTGTGTGTGTTCATGTCCCAGTAGTCCCAAAGTCTCTATAGACAGCCAGAAGATTTATATTTGAGTGAAAGCCAGTGCATCACACACAGGAGCTTGCAAAAGTACAGTAAACATCCTTCAAACAAATTCTCATGTGCCCTGACTACAAAGTAAATGAAAAGCAATACACAGGGTTGGAAAGAAACCACATTTCTAGGTTGGTTTCAATAGACTCTTAGTTTTCCCAGTGTATTAGTACTCACTCCGAGTCTGCTGCATCCTGCTTTCTCCCCCACAACACAGCTGAGCTGCACTTTGTCTACCACTGTGACATTTCATGGAAAACCAGCATATCAAGGTTTATCTTTAAAACATAAAAATAATGACTGTTGGTACTTGTGTGAGGTCTGGTTAATTTAATATCTTAAAATGTAGTCAATAGAGACATAAAAAGAACAGTTTTCTTGCCATGCTAAAGAAGCAGGAAAGAAAGTTGACTAAATCAGAGTCCAGGGTGAGTTTAAATATGCTGAGCTATATCATGGCATTGATTTTTGAACAGAAATCCCCATTGAGTTCAGTGGGAATTTCTGCTTAAAAATCAATGGTGAAAAACACCCCCCTCAGATTAAGATGAAAATATGGAGGATGATACTTAACTGGTGCCTCCTTGTTGGGATGGGTTTCCCCTATAGATGGAGTTGCTGCTCTTTCCATTAAACAATAGTAAAATCTGAGGGAAGTTCTGTGCAAGATGATTGTTATTCTACCCTTATTCTGCAAGTCTTAACATATGTTAGGTTTAATTAAAACAAACAGAGACATATTAAAGTATTATTTTAAAATTTTTTTGTAATAGATTTGAGGTAATGTCATGAATCTCTTTTGGGAACCAGAGTGTCCTGCCTGGGCAGAGGGGGGCATAAGAGCATAGCCTTGATATGACTGAGGAAACACCTGATAGACTGAGGAAAAAGCTCAGATTTTCTGTGGTGTTTTCTGCAATTAGAGTCACTTCATACCCTTTAGTGAATATATGTTGGGATCTGTAGGAAGGCAGCACAGATGGGGAAACAGAGCACAGCAGCACCGGCTGACTTGTCTGTGTCCTTTCAGGAAAGGGATGGCAGTGGCTGAAAACTCTGTCCCCTTCTCCTGGGACAAGGTCTGCTGCCTTCTCCTTGCAGCAAGGCAGGGCTGCTTCTTAAGAGGGCACATTTCATGTAGAGAAGAAAGATGGCCACAGCATGCATTTTAAGAAAGATAATTGCAACTATTGCTGTTAAAAAGTGGATTAGATGATGAAAGGTCTTTCTAAAATTTCTACAATGATAGAAGGAAAAATAGATTGTGAGTGAAGAAAAAAGTTCCTGTAAATGACTGACAAGAAATGAGATAAAGGCCAACAGTAGAGTTTCAGACAGAATTCTTATGACTTTTTGCCTATTCTTATCTGCTTGTGATTAAGGAAGCAATGGTGTTTTGAATTAGAGATATAATTCATCTTATTGGTCCACAGGCCAAACAAAAAGTTTGCTGACTTATTGCCATTACAAGAAGCAGTTCTGGGCATTGCTCAGAAACAACTATATTGAGATAATGTAAATAAAAGAGAACTTGCAGATTTTGAGAAAAATTTTGACTGAAGGCTGGTCCTGCTGAAATAGATTGTGTAATCTAACTACTCTTGACTTCAAAAACCCCAGCAAATTACTGTCTTCCTGAAAAGAAATTATAACAAATTTGATGGGAGTCATGCAATTCTTATAATCCAGTGATGGACACTTTGAGACAAATTCACTGATTCTTGCATAGCCTAGTCAGATCTACTCAAGGTTTATTTCCATAAGAAATGTCTTTTTTTTTCCTTGAAAGAAAACATCTCACATAAAAAAGGTGCCTTTCTTCCTCTGCTTTCTGCTACTTGAATGTAAAAATTCCAAATTTTTGTTTCCTGAAAAGACTAGGGGAAAGAAATCAGTGTTTATGTAAAACTTAAAAGGAACTCGGTATAGGTAAAAGTACAGATTTTTTATTTTCTCTTTCAGTCTTACCCATATTCTCATGCTTGAAAGCTCCTGTAGGGTGCAGATATTGTTTAATGTATTAATACCAAGAAATGCATGTGTAAGATACTTTTTTACTCGGAGGGCATCTTGTCTTTCCCATTAGCAGCTTTGCCTGAGGTACGACTGTTCTACAGGGAGAAGTTGTCCTAGTCTTTGGCTCTGTGGTTTAGTTTACATTGTGTGCCATGTTTTGTATGATTTGTTTTTAACTGGTAATTGAAAAAGAACTCATTTGATGGGAAAAAAAAAAAAAGACTTCTTAACTATGCTTTTGACATTGGCTCTGATGCCTCCCAGCTCGGCCTAAGTGAAGTGACTATTATTTGGCAGGTTTGCATATAGCTCAGCAGTGACTGATGCAGCTGTGCCCATTTGGCACACAGGTTTTTAATTTTGTAATTGGTAGCTGGCCAATAAACACCCATTCTGTGGGTTTTTCTTGCAAATTGGTGGGGAAGGAGTGACCCACAGCTTCTGTGTATGCAAAGAACATGCAAGGACACTGGGGCTGTGCTCATCCCACTGATGGCATTCAGGATTGCAGTGGGGGAGCAGATGTGCAGTCAGGGAATAGGCAGGTGTAAGGGTTGGAATACTGGCCTGAGTTCCCTATTTCCCCCCGTAAAGGGTTGCAATGTTTGGTTTCTAGCAGCTGACTGCAACTCTTCCAGTTGAAGAAACTGCAAGATATGTTAGCACGTATGTGGCGTTGTAGTTTTTTTCAAGGTCCTTTGACAAACCAGATGTTTTCCAGACAGTTTCCTTATGAAATTGCACAAAATGTCAAGAACAGAGGATTTGTGTACTTTAGGAAGTATAGTAGAAGAAACTGAAGAGTGCCAAGGCTATATCATATTATCCAAAGAATGTGTTCTAGATTTGATGTTTAGGATTTTGTTAGTCAGTGCTGGAGATTGATTCTGTCCAGAGCAGGTCCCTAGAATGTGGTATAGACATTACTGAGTTTTTTCTGTGCTTTTGTAGACAAAAAAAAAATTCTCACATCCTTATAGAGACATCTTTTTATCTTGCTGAACACCTCAGCAGGGCATCATTACTGACAAATGCATGCACTGGACATCATGAGGCTTTTTTTTTGGAAAGGGTTGTTAAACATGGGAATGTGGTGGAGTCCCAATCTCTGCAGGTGCTCAGGAAGAGACTGGATGTGGCACTCAGTGCTGTGGTCCAGTTGACAAATTGGTGGTGATCAGTCAGTCAGAGGATGGATTTGGAGATCTCAGACATCTTTTCCAACCTAAATGATTCTGTGAGTATGAAAAAGAGAAAAAGGTTACTTATGCAAGGCAGTTTGTTCCTCTCAGATGAGATGTGATGATTTGAAGTGTGTCTGAGACTGCCTCACTCCAAAAGTGAGGGTAGGCAGTCCCTGTGTGCCAGAAGAAGGGGCACAACTATGTTCTGGCACAAAATATTCATCAAAAGATTTGATGAATTGTCAGTAAGAGGCAAAGAGTCAAAATCTAGAAATCTGGATACCCCATCTGTCTGCTGTAGTTTGTGTGTTAGAGAAAGATGTATATCCTTTATATTTTTAAGGTTGAGACTGATTATCTTGTGATTGTTATTTATTGCTATTGTCAGGTTGGATTAATGTCTGAGGGTGCAGCATGTTTTCTAAACCTTTGTTTTATTGGAAAGAAAAGTTCCTCTAGTGACTTTGCCCTGTTCATGTTCTTTTCTTAGATTGCTGGTGCTCATAAAAAGACCTGAAGCTGTGAAAATGCTCTTTTTAAAGTTAATTCCATTCTGAGCCATCATGTCTTTTCAAGGCTCCTCAGCATTTAAGCCCCAGGTCACAGTGCAGTGATAAAAAATATGTATGTTCATAATTAGCTTATAAATAATGCAGTTTTCTCATTCAGACTTCATCCTTTCAACATGCCCATGGATTATTGTTCCCTCTGCAGTTTAAATGTCTGAGCACTCTGTGGCCCAATTTTCTACCATTTGGTGGGTTAATTCTCTGTTACAGCATGATCAAAGCCCAGAGCAGTGGTGGAGTCTGGGCAGGATTGTGTCTGGTCTTAATTTGTTTTTGTGTCATGAATGTAACAGATAAATCATATGGTTCTTGTCTTCAGGTATGAGGTTGTGTAGCTGAAGTCTGAAGTGCTGATGCAGTTAGACTCATGCCTTACTTCTCTAATGTCAAAGATTTTATATTATAGGTAGAACTAGATTGAGCTTGTTTGAGGCTGAGGTGCTCTAATAGGTAGTTTAATAGTATAAAGAATAGAAAGAAGTCCAGAGATCACATGAAATATTTGGGCGTAAAAATGAAAGCACCCTTAGGTTTCTTGGTAAAAAACCTCCAGTGGCTCTTAAAAACCTTGAAAGGTTAGCTCATTTGAGAGAAAAATAAAAACCCAACCCAAACTTAACATTTGTTAAAGAAATACCTTTCCTTTGACAGAAGTTTGCTGGCCAGCTTTAACAAAGCAGAATTCTCAATGGCTGCTGGTAACTTGCTCAGAAAAGAGAGAATACATGGCAAAATTCACCCTAATTAACAATCTGCATAAATCTTTTGTTGAATGGGTGCTGTTGCTCGCTGAACATGGACCATGCTGTCATTTTCAGTGGAGATTTCTGTGGCAAAAGGATGGAGGGACAGAAAAACTCCTTGATGAAATGCCTGCAGTTTTTTATTATGCATCCTTCCAAAGGCAAAGAAATCAGAGGGAGGGAGGAAAAAGGAAGAAATTGCTCTCAAAAGCAGCAACATGTAGTGTCTCTCTGCTTCCACTCCTCAATGCCTCCCACATATCTCTGCAGTGCCCTGTTCCCCCTGGAGCTCAGTATCCTGGGGATCCACAAACCATTCTATAAATACAGCAGCCCTCCTCGTGCTCTGGTGTGTTTACAGAGCTGGTGAATATCATTGCTAATTTTCAGTCTCCTTTCAACACTTAAATTCCTTTCTTCTCCTTCTGTGGAGCTAGAAAGGTGTGAGATCTAGGCTAGAGCAGGAATGCTACTGCAGACTCAGGCCATTACTTGACTTTGAAGGGTTACAGAGCATGAGTTTGGAACCAGGAGACTGGAAATGTAAAACCTCTCATGAAAATAAAAGGGGCACACAGGGAAAGGAGCCCATAAGCAATGTTCTATTTCTGTTATGGAAGTATCTGAAGTTAAAAAATTGTTGTAAGACTGTTTGGATAAGATAACCACAGTGTAGTTAATAAAGAAAAGTTCCTGGTCAAAATTAAGGAGATATTAAAGTTCCTGGTCAAAATCCCATCTCATGCTGCCTTGATTTCATGCAGTAAACAGAATGAATAATGATGTAATGAAGGACCCAAGTGATAGAGCAAGGATTAAGATTGAGATTTGCTGGAAAAAAACATTGGAGTAGGAGGAATAGCCAAGAGCTTGCAGGAGAAAATTAAAATTCAAAATTGTCTTAGATGAATAAAGGCTGGTCTGAAAAGGTAGGATGAAATTTAACAGGAATAAATAGTGCTGTGTTATGTAATTTACACAGAAGTAATCAACACAAGTATAAGAGAAGAAGCTGCTGATTTTGGTGAATTTGTTGGTTTCGGTTGGGGTTTTTTTGTTTCTTTTAGAAAAAATTGATGGGATTATGTTGGTTTATAAATTTTCAAGAATCAGAGGTCTTGTACTTTTTCAAAAAGATGGAATGCAATTCTGGAATGAAAAGAACATTTCTAAACCACACATTTCACAAGCCATGAAAGGAGACTATAGCTATACTACACACTATAAGCCTTCACTGTTGTCCAGCTTGGAGACAAAAAAATTTTAACAAGTTGAAAGTCATCTGAGGAAGACCTAACAATATTCATGTACATAAGTATCAGTGCAAAATGAAAAAGTTTATGTAAAATTTTGTGGTGATCATAATGAGCAATAGATTTAAATCAGAGCAAGATTCTTTAGGGAATGCTTCCTAAAGCAAAGATAGTGCACTCCTTGGGGAGTTTTGAAGTTTCAGTTGTTGGAGTTCTCTAGGGAAAGGGATGGGAAAGTGTTTTAGAAAGGACAGAGGTGTAATGGATCCTGCCTTGAGCAGCAGAGCCATCAGTGCTGTGCAGTGACCTCCCCTCCCTGGAGCTCTCTGCTGTTATGGTTTTATGTGGAGGTGTGGTGAAAAGGGTTTTGCTCAGAGCAGCACATCCATTTCTCTAGGACCATCTGCATTGTTCAGAAAGCATGCAAATGTCCCTTATTCCAGCCCTGGAATTACTAGCCATTGCACTGTTCAGCATAATCATCACAGCTTTTGATAAAACATTTCATCTCAGTGTTCCTTTGAATTTATTATTATATGATGAAAGACCAGTTTGTGGCTTAATTCACAGATTAGACAGCGCTCTGTAATGGAGTTCCTTCAATGTGTGAGTGACACTAATGTGTTTGCTATGCTGGTGTAAATATTCATAGGGAGATTTTTTGCATTATCTAGTCTGTGCACAGAGTATATTGTGGTCTTGCAGAGATTGCATAGGGATAAACAGAGACTGAATGCTCCAGCAGTAGAAAGTGATGGTGAATAAGAAATGAAAGCATTCCACTTTCTTTGGTTTGATAAAAAATACTTTATCATTTTTTTCTCCATTGTTTTCGATGATTTGAGAGTCTTTGTTAAAGTTTATTTAATCTTTAATTAAGTGACCAATTGCAAACACAAGACAAAAGCTTTCCATTTTTTTTTACAGGGAGAATTCATTCAATTCCATTCATAAAATGGACAAAATGGATTAAAGTTAATGCCAATATTAAGTTGTTGAAGGGAGGCAGAGCGAGATGGAGTTCCTAAAGTATGGCCACTATATACTGCAAGAAACTATTTCAGATTGCAGTGTGGACAGTTTAGACCTTTCAGTGATTTGCTGTTTCTGTGCAGGAGAAACACAGAATTGTTGTGCCTGTATTTGAATTGAGGTTAAGGATTTGTGTGTTCCCAGGAAGTCTTGATTTTGGTTATATAAAATCTGAAGCAGTGAAAATCAAAACTTCTCATCTCTGTAATCTCTGAATTAAACCTTTCATGTTTAGATGCATCAGGTGATCAGGCCATTTTGGGGGACATTATGCAGTTAGCTTTTGGGGGCTTTTTCCTTTTTTTCTTCTTGCTGCTTATTTGTGAAAAAGCCACTATTGTGCTCCTTATGTGCTCCATAGAACAACAAATATCACACACAGAAGTCCCCTGGCTGCAGGACTCCTTCCCCTGGCTGAGACTGACAGGTCATTTCACAGGATGCTTCCTTTAAGTAGAGCTAAGAACAGTGATAGCAGGAGGGGACAACCCAGTAACAAAGCCATGCTGGCTAGCCTTTGTGAGCAGCAAATGTGCAGTAATTCTGTCTACAAGATGGTATCTTACTGTTGAGTTCTTTGATCTGTCTTGGCTTTTTAATTGCACTTTTTTATTTCTGAAATGGCTTTCACAGGCAGAAACCTCCATAGGAAGTTTATTTTTTTTGGCCATCCTCAAAGGTTCTTTTGTCAATTTATTATCACAATAGCAAGATATGCACATGGAGTAAATCAATGTAGGTTAACTTTTTAATGGGAAAGGTATTCTGTATTTTTTGGCATCAGTCTGTATCTTTTTTTCAATTATAAAGTCTCTCACTGGGCTAAGCATTTGTCTGGTAGGTGTGTGTATCAGTGACAACTTAATATTCAAAGGTCAGACTGCAAAGAGCTGGTCAGTGTGATGGCATCTTTGCTCTTTAATAATCAGATGGGATGTCTGTGATCTCTTGAAGTGCTTCTTCTAGGTGGCAGTGTACCACTGCAGCAGTTAATTGCCTGTTAGCTTCTTGGATCAATGTAAAAGAGAGAGATGTGAAGATTTTTCCAAAGTCTCTTTTCTTTTTTTTCCTCCAACACAGCTCTATTTGAACACTTTCCTCTGATTTATCCAAGAATAACCTGACTATGTGAAAGGAAACTTCAATACTCAATTTAGGCAGCTACCTAGGAGGTTTTTTTCCTAGAAACTGGTAAAGGAAAACGGGAAATTTTGCCTGCTCTGCACTGGAGGTTGATGGTTATTCATTACATAGGGTCACTGAGAAGAGGTTTGGTTTCTCAGCTTCCCCCATGTGCCTTGGTGTTGTGCCTCCAGTGGGGTCAGTGATTCTACATAATTTTAAAGCTTTTTCCCATGGGGAGCTGAATTAACTCCTAATGTATTCTGCAAATATTCTGGAGTTAATTGAACCCTATAGGCGTGTTTCCCTGTCCACTCCTTACTGCTTTTTTCTCGATTTCTCTCTTTTCCCTACACATGGAATGATTCCATGTGCAGCTGCATTTGTTACCAGCTGAGATGAGCAAGTTTATTTGCTGACTTTTAAAACTGGCTTTACTAAACCACCTTAATGGCAATTAAGGAAGTTATGTTTTAATGCTCAGACTTACCCTGTCTGAGAAGTAATTTGAATGGATGCAAATTTCTGCCACTGTGGGTACAGCATAAGCTGCCCACAATTTATATCTGGGGCATTGCACCCATTTTAGGTAGATATTGTAGAATCATAGAACAGCTTGGGTTGAAGGGACCTTTAAAGGTCAACTTGTCCAGTGCCTCTGCTGTAGTCAGGGTTGTCTTCAACTGGACCAGGTTACTCAGATCCCCATCCAACCTGACTTTGAATGTTTTCAGAGAAGGGGTCAAATCAAATCCACATCCTATCCAGAGAGAAAACACCTCCATCTCTTCCCTTGTCCCCTGATGCAGTCACTCCATCATAGAAGGC
Source organism: Camarhynchus parvulus (assembly GCF_901933205.1). Classification (NCBI taxonomy): domain Eukaryota; kingdom Metazoa; phylum Chordata; class Aves; order Passeriformes; family Thraupidae; genus Camarhynchus; species Camarhynchus parvulus. Next base: position 9,114,187 of record NC_044580.1, read on the forward strand.
CACTGAGTTGGTCAGGCAGGACTTGCCCTTGGTGAAGCTGTGCTGGCAGTCACAAATCACCTCCCTGTCGTCCTTGTGCCCTAGCACAGCTCCAAGAGGATCTGTTCCAAGATGTTCCTGGGCACAGAGGTCAGGCTGACAGGTCAGAGGTTTCTACCTTTTTTAAAAACAGGTGCAATGTTTCGCTTTCTCCAGTCATGAGGGATTTCACCTGGCACCTGTGACTTTTCAGATATGGAGAGTGGCTTGGCAACTACATAAGCAATTCCCTCAGAGCCCTGGGATGCATTTCAGCTCCCACAGATTTATGTATGTTCAGACTTCCCAGGTGTCAGAAATCTGGACTAGTGGATATAGCTTATCTAGCTGAGTTATAGCTCCCTGAAAAATCTAAAAACTGTGAGATTCCAACATTTCAGCAACTCTCATCTCTAAGTTTTTCCTTGATATGAACTTGAATATTAAAATAAAAAAGAAATTTAAAAATTAGTAAGAGCAGTAAAAAATGTATCCTGCCCTCCATCTCTTTAAAGATTTTCTTCTGTCATGGTCACAATTCCCAGGAAGTAAAAAACAACAATACTTCACACATCAGCTTTCACCCTGTTGGGTTTTTTGGCCACAATCATGTCATAACATCCTGTGTAGATGTTGATGTTGGTTTGGGAGAGTCCCAGTAGCCCACAGCTGTTCTACCCCCTGCAGAAGGAGGAGCTCTGAAACACAAGATATAAAACACTGCAATTTGCTAATTTGGAGATCTATTTTACCACTTCAACATTATGAGAAAAAAGTAATCTTGTGCTTGCAATTTTTCATTTTCCCCTTTTCTTCAGCTGCCAGCAAGCTATGAGGCACATAATAGTGGTCAGTATTGTAACAGAGGTTTTAACAAGAGGCCTTTGAATGCTTTTCCATCCTAGGTGATCATATATTTCCAAATAAATATGACTCAGGGGAGAAGGAAGAATTTAAAATGAACCCAGTGTATGTGTAAGGATATGCTATGCTTATAAAAATAAAGTAACTTTTGGTTATCTTATCACTGTGAAACTGATCAAGTACTTTCAGCAAAAGACTCCAGACACATCAATGTACCTGTGTGAAAGCTTTTGAAAAATTAAGGCTGATGTGTTGACAGCTGTAATACCACTAGCTTTTAATCCTTGGTTTCTTTTTTCATTATTAGGGAACACAGAACATGGGTAGGGGAAGATTAGGTTTATCCACTAACAATTTAAAATCCTGTAATCCCTTGAAAGTTTAAAATCTTCCTTGGGCTGGAGAAGGAACACTTTATCAATATGTACAGCAATGGCCTCTTTAAAGGATAAAAACCACATCTCCTAGCTTAAGGGAAGAAGAATAATTTTATATTGGCCTGAGGAATTTCAGTTTTGAACCTGTGCTTCAATTCATGAGAAAGTCTTGAGTGAAGCTGCTATATTATAGTGTTATTTTGATCCAGGGAAATACCTGGTTTTTGACTCATATATTGCTTCTCACCTGTTGCTTCCTGAGAGCTTTACAAGGATCAGTAAATACCATGGAGCCAGGTGTTGACTGGCTGGCCTGGGAACCTCTGGAGTCCTTACTAAATAACAGCCCACACAGGCACAAGCACCATCCAGAAACCTGGGAAGATTAATTTAATTGTCTCAGTGTTTTTTAAGTGATTGTTTCTGCCTTGTTAGAGTTAATCCAATGCACTTAAGCAAAAGGAACTTCTCTTGGAGTGCTGGAGCCATGAGAACATGCAGTGGAGAGTTGCCACAAGACCAACACCAATGCCCTGCACCTCAGCCCTTGTGCCCAAAGCTGGCTGAGCCCTCTTACTGCCCTTGGACCAACCTTTATTCTTTACAAAAACCTGTTTGTCAGGTCTGAAAACACTCTGATAACCTAGTTTGCATATATTTTACTATCTGTTAGCTTTATTAAAGTTATCCCTCATGCTTTATAGGGCTGACCCTATTTATGCAATGTAGAATGCTAGCTGAAGACCAATGGGAATTCCATGTTTAAAGCAGTTTTCCAGTGAGGAAGAAAAGGTGAACACAGCCTGATTAGTGAAGAAATGAACTTCACAATTATTTAAATGTGGTTTCATTATTAAAATGCAGCTTTATATACCGATTTCCAAAATGAGTTTTTATGTTTAAACGATCAAGCCCAAAACATAGTTGTATGTTTTCTTAGTTTCTTATTAGGAAAACAGTCCTTGGGGCAGGAGAGCCAAGGACATGTAATTCCCTCCATGGAATAATTTCCCTCTTGACTACTTATGAAGTTTAAACTGAGATTTTTCAGGAAAGCAAGTCAGTCTTAATGCCTAGAATAGGCTTCTAGAACAGGGGGATTAAAGTATTTACCTCAAACCTACATTCACAGTAGCAATACATTTATGTGCACATCAAAACTTAATTCTCTTATTCTCATGGATAAACATATGGTTATTTTGCTAAAACATTGCCATGCCATGAAATCGTTACTGCTTAGTGTGAGCTTAAATATTTTTTCCCTGTAACTTTCTGAGAAATTCAGGCTTTGGAGAGAAAAAACCTTCTACAATTCTTTATAACTGGGCTCCTACAAATAGAGGTGACATTTTTATACCTCTCTGCCTAAGGAAACTCTAGAAACCTCATAGAATTCCATTGTACTTTTTGTGTTTGCATTTATCATCAAAGGAGCAATAGCTACAGACTGAGATGCCAGAGAAAATATAATGTCAGCTAACAAAGAAATGTTAGAATTTGTTTTGGAATCTGGACATTTTAATTTGCGTCAATATTCATTATATTCATAAACAAAACAATAGGGGGCTTTTCATGTTAGAGAAAACAATTATTTTATGGACTATAATTTAAATAGAAAAGTTTTCTTGTGCCCTAACACAAATTGTTGAATCTGTCTTTCGAAGTCAGTAATTTATTTTTATTTTCAAACCCGTATAATTTTTGAGACACTTGGACATATGATCCCAATCAATATCTCTTGGACTCTGTAGGAGCATTTCCAATCACTGCAGTCAGCAGTGAAACAATTTCATTTTAATCTCTCTGCTTTTCAGCCCATTGTTTCTTTTTTCAATACAGTGAATGAACTGTTCTCAGTTTCTCAGTAATAATGAGCCAAGGCTGCAAATGCTTATTTGCAAATGCACCTTCATCCATGGGAGCAGCTCTGGGAGCTCTGCACTGACATCAGTGTGGGCATTGTCATTCCTGAGGGATTGGGACCATAACTGTGTAAGTAGATCAGGAGAAAGTTATTTAGCAATCCCATTGCTTAGTTTTCTTCTCTGAAATACAGTCCTAATGGCCAGTTCAGAAGAAAATTTCTGGGATAGTAACTAGAGAGAAAGGGAAATCACACTGCACAGCTAAATAAATTTGAGCAGGAGACCTGTTCTAAGAATCCTCTTAATGTGTTTGGATCAAACTTGAAGTTTCAGTATGAATGTCCTGAATTGTGCTCCCTGTAAGGTTCTGCCATTTACATTTTTTGAAGCTTTGTAAATTTCTACCCTGTTTGGAGAAAATAAACTGTTTAGGTACATTATAATTGTTTCAAAATAGCACTCTGTAAATTAAAAAAATAGAAGGGTATCTTTAGCTATTCCTTCAGCTTTTTAGAATCTTCAGAAATTAGGAATCTGGGTGAGACTGCCTTTATTTTGTCTTTGCTTTCCTGGGTATGGATACAAGAAAAATTATTCTTATGTAGTGCCCTTCACAGAGAAAATCATCACCAGAAGAATGGCTTCAGGCTTAGCAGAACTGTGCTACTGCAGATATTTCTAAATATATTGTCCTCTGAAAATCAGTATTTTCTCCAGTTCTACCTTTACCAGCCTGGAAATAATTGGATTGTGCCACTGATTCTGGCTCTAGAATAAAAACCTAAATTAAAAAATATTGCAATTTCTATGGAATAACGATGTCTTTTTCTCTCTTTCTCGTTGTAAGTGATACTATAAACTATACTGCCAAAAATGCTAGGCCTTGTGTACTGTTTGAAGTTCTGGCAAACAGATATTTCCTTGTTTTCAGCTGCAGAGGAAACCTTCACTTATTTCCATTTCTTAATTTCTAGTTGCTCAACTTGGCAGGCACAATATTATTTTGATATTGATAGGGTGTGATATATGTAGGTATGTGTATAGACACACACATGCAGATGCTAATGTCTGCATAAACCTTATATATCCAGTTGTCTCTGAAAGTATCACTCCTCCTTTTGGATTCCCTGTGGTTTAAAACTCGGTTTTCCTGTGGCACTTTTGTGCAGGGAAACCCACTTGTTATTTCTTTGCACACTGGTACACTGGTGTGCTGGGTGGGTACTGCCAGCAATAGTCCCTTAGGGCTGTAATGCACACACTCCTGTGCCAACCTCACCACATTCCGTCAAATCCCAGAAAAAAAAAATAGAATGGTATAAATATTATTGCCCTTGACAGAAATAATGCATTTGTGGATCTCTTGCATTGTCCTATCTCTTGTATTATTCAGTGCCATGTTTTTGTGGTGGCTTCTTGCAGCCAAGAGGCTGAGCAGCACCCTTCCCTCAGTCCTTCTCAGTGGTGGTTGTTGTTCTGTCCTGCTGGTTCCCAGCAGTGGAGCTGGGATGCAGGCACTGCCTGCCCTCCCCTCCTGTGCCCTGACCTGTGAGGTCCAGCTGAGCACACAAACTTGTGCTTCCTTTTTTTTGTAACTCGGTTTAAGTGTTCTCTCCTTCAAGCAGTTCCTGCTGTCCCTGAAAGCCTTGGTGGTAGTTTGGTAGCATGCACAGTTTGTGGGCATTTTCCAAATACAGGTGGAAAGGCCCTGGATGACCTTCAAGCACTTAAGTCATAAGGCCAAGATTCACAGTTCTCATGTCAAGAAATATTCTTGTCTTAGCTTGGGAAAAGGCAGAGAGATATTTTTTAATTATCTTGCTTTTTTTGTAGTTTATCCTAAGCAAATGTTTGAGCATCTGAGACATTTCTAATTTTGGTGAGTAATAATGTCAGTCTTTTTTGCTTCATTTGCGTTTCATGTGAGATTCCTGCCAGGAAAAAGTAAAATATTCAGGTTTCATTTACATTGGAAATTACTCTCTCATGGTTTAGGGGAAAAGAAAAGATAGAGTTATTTTTTTTCTGACAGGTGTTCTTTTGTTGATGATGGTACATGCAGCCATAAAGTGGTGTTCTATGAGGCTTTAATGCTTGTCATAAGTGCACTGCTAGTCTTTAAAGACTGCAAATGTTAAAGACCTCTTCTCCAGAATAGGAAAAAATGAGTGTCTGTCTTTGGGGAGAAAATGACCTATGATAGCAGAGTGCTTTGATTGTGCAAGTTCAAATCCTTGACAGATTCAATCATATGAGAACTATAAGAAGCAGCTATAGGTGGATTTTGTAATCTTTTCAGCATCTAAAAGTTCAGATGATTATCTGCTATTTCTTGACCTGTGAGTCTCATAAGAGAAAACTTTACTGGTATTACTTCAGGTAGTAATGCAAGAAAACTAGGGTTTCAAGAATTTTTTGAAGATATTTCAGTGACTGACTGGCCAAAATAATTAAATTTTTTGTATCAGTATTTTAAATTTTGAGCTGTTTCAGATCTTGATGATGTTTGGTTTGACTGGATTGAATTTTGATTTTGCCACGTTTATCTGTTTTTTTAGAATGACAGATATTTGTATAATTTTTTTTAATTTTTAAAACACCAACCTGCCATGAAGAATTTGTTTCCTTCAACAAAATTTCCAAAAGTGAAAACTTTACAGAACAAACATAGGGAAATCCTCAGTGATAGGAATGAATTCAAGTATGTTTTAGGTGATTTTCCAGACAATCATTACAGCATGCTTCAGAGCTTCTGGGGTCCTCAAGTGTGTAGTTTTCAGGCTGTCAGATCTCAATACCAAGAACCAGCAAATGGGAGAACAGAAATGTAAAATAAGCTAAAGAAGAGTTTAGATGCACAGAGCTCTTCAGGAAGTTCACAAGCTCTGGAGAACCTTGATAAGGCATGTGGATTGATTTTAAGGGTAGGAAAGGTTTGATACTGAGTAACAGAGAAAATGCCAAGAAGATCTTTGACAAATGCAAATCCTTTGGGACTGGAACACGGGAGAGGAGATAGATCATGAAGTACTATCTGTATTTGTGCTTTAAAACTGTGAACTTTAGTCACTACCTATTGATTGCGGTGTTTTCAGCTCCCCTGTTGTGCTGCCATCAGCTGCTCACATCTTCCTGTATTATCCTGCTTGTCACATAAATTTTTTGATCTCTTCTTGTACTTTTGTCACAAAAGCTGCTCTGAGCTGGACTGAACACGTGCAGTGATCCTGCCAAACTGTGTGTGCATGACAAGGCTGATGAGTGACAAGCTCACTTGATTTGGTCCCTGTGCCACACTACAGGGGTTGGTCTGGAGAAATTTATTGGATCTTAAAATGCTTGAACAGAGGATAAGCAGACAGCTGCATCTGGATCCATAAGCTATAAGCAAACAATTTTTATTGGGTTCATGAAACTATTACCATTTTCTGTTGAAGAAGTAATGCCAGTCTGTGGGACTGAAATTAGGAATGGATAATGACGATGAAAAAATTACAGACCCACCCAAAGCCTGAAGCTTTGTTGTGATGTGAGCTGCTTTGTCCTTTCACATGAAGGAAAGTCTTACACCCCAAATTACAGCCTTTTTATGACCTTGTGTAAAAAAAATAGGATTTTTAAAAGAGAAATTGTGTTCAAATGGGTCTTATCAGCTACCACCAGGCTCTACTAATTTCCTTCATCTCTGTTCAAAAAACAAAACAGTAAAAGCTGAATTGACTTAGAAGCAAAACAGGCTTCTCACCTCTAAATCAAGCAAAGGGTGGGAGATGGGCTCTTCCAGTGACTTTTAACACTACTCCTATTTCAGCTGTAAATGTCATGTCCTGCAGGGGTTTTGTGCTGTCAGTGCTCTTCAGTGCTGAGCAAAGGACTAATTTGGGGTGTGAAATCAGATGGCCCACATGTGCTATGGAACCACAGGATTTGTCTTACTTAACCAGTGCCTATGGTTTCACTCAGGGTCTGTAATGCCTTAACTCACTGACAACATTTAAGGTCACTGCATGTTTGTATTCTCAGGTTTTCTCTGTGTATTGTTTGAAACATTTCCACCATCTGTTGCTACCTAGTTTTTCTAGAAGTTATTCATGATCAGCTAGTTGTGGCACACTGCTGGGTTTTAGGCACTGTCTTCCACCTTATCAATGAGTTTTATGATTGTGTTCTATGAAGTTCCCTCTCCAGCTCCTACTCTTGGGGAAAGGGATGTACCCACTGCAAAAGATTTCAGTAGCTACAGAATGGAGTGGCACCCATGGTGCTCAGGCAGTTTTTCTATACATGGGTGACAGGCACTTCACAGATAAAGGGTTTTTTAGATAAAATCCTAGAAGGAGCCCTGATAGCTAGCACAGACAGTGCTCAGGCAATAAAAAGGACCTGGGTGAATCTCACTGCTGGTTTCCAGTGTTTTTGCAACAGACCACAAAACAAAAGTTGCCTGTGAGGGGATTTTGCCCTCCCAGATGTAAATCCCTTTTTCCACAATTTCTTTCCATTTTAGTGTTTTGTTTAGAAAGATGAAGTGGCATCTCTTAAGGATCTGATTTCAGGATGAACCAGGCTTTAACACTGATACTTCTGTGTCTTCCTGCCTGTGCTTGACTGTTATTCTAAGACCTAACTGTTGGCCCTTGAGACACTGATATATTTAATTGGATTGTGAAACATGACAGAAGCTCATTTTTCAGACTTTAATCTTGGGAAGTTTCCAATATGTACGCAGAGTTGTAATTCTCAGTAGTTCCAGAGGCCTAACAGATTCTAAGATCATTATGTTCTTTATGGCAGAGGGTGTGACCATAAATTATGTTGGTATGAGCTTGAATGGAACTTTATGAGCTGAATTCTGCTGAGGCCCTCAAACCTTGTGCTGTTACAGTTGTAAGCAAGGGTGCAAGAACTAAGATAAAGGAGAAATTTCAACACTGGTGCAATTTGTCAATAGGATCTTTTAGTTCAGTGGAATTAAAGCTCCCTCAAAATTACTTTTCATTTTAATTTTGTTCAATGGCAGTTTAACCTTTTTTTAATATTGTGGATTTATTTATGCTAATTTTTGTTTTGCCTGTGAAATGTTTGTAAGTCACATGACTTTCTGGTGATATTATGCACAAGTAGAAATATTTGTGCTCCTAATTGCTCTTTGAAAAATAGATCTTTCCTAGCCATATGTAGTATAAATATAATTTCTCTCTTCAGGTTAGTCTGATTTCAGATTGTGTTTTCATAGAGGATAAAGATTAGTGCCTCCTTATTGGTGTTGCTCATATCCTTGCTCTGTATTTTTTATTGTAACTGCTAGAAGATGCATCTCAAAGCATGAGAGTTTTGTAATTGTAAAATCAAGTATACATAAGATGAGGAATCAAAATGCCACTTCTACATGGAGTCTTAGGAGTTAGACTATGCATTTGCATTTGCCTTGACCCAGACCACTCATTCTGATGCCTAGTTTACAAAATCAGTTTATAATCTTTTATTTATAGGCTTCATATCCTTCAATCTCTTTTTTAAAATTATTTTCACTGAATTGCCATGATGAGAGGAGCTCTTGTGAAAGACCTCTCTTTTGTTAGCTGCCCTGCTGGCTGCTCTTCCTTGCTGTGCTGTACCAGCACCAAGTGGGCTGCAGAAGTTCAGATTTTTCCAGGTGCATTAGGCTGTTGTTGTCAGACAGCTCCTCAGATGCACTGAACTCACACCACTCTGCAGGGCCAAATTAGATTTGTGTGAAATGGTAGCTGAGCCAGCAGCACTGTGCAGCTCCAAGTGACTGCGTTAATTAGGAACCAAACCATAAAGAGTAGCATCTCTGCAAGGAGAATGCTGGCATGCTAACTACATCTGTGGCAAATTGAATTAAAAGAAATCCCATTATCTTGCTCAGGATTCTGCTTTCTACTGACAACATATGTCAGTGTTACTGCAGGTCAGTTACTGCAGAGATACTTCATTACTGTAAAAGGTTCTCTTAGAACAATGCACAGAGACATAAAACTAAACACAACTGCTGTGAATGGTAGTAAGAATATTATTTGGAGTTGAACTAAAGAAGAGGTTTACCTCTTTTCCTCTCTGTATTTCTCTGCTGAGGTGAGGTGACAGAGTCATCAAAGCACATGGAATGTTCATCATTTTGATGCTGTATCTAAACACCTTTGCTGACATGCTGTTGTCAAGCTAATACCAGAGCTCTTTCAGAGACAAGTATTTGTCATAGTACTTATAACTTTGTCTTGCTCTGGGGCTTGTTTTTAGCAGTTTGTAAAAATGTTCATATGAACCAAGTATATTCAACCATATATGTATCTCCTCTTTTATAATCTTTCATGATTTCCTGCAAAATCATTATTTTCTGCGAAGAATACAGAAACCATTAAATTTTCAGTTCCATAAGTGAGCTAAAAGATTGAGAGTGAAGGACAGGCGCACAAATAGAAGCACACGTAAAATTTCCTTATGTACAATAATCCTAGGATTAGGGGTAAATAGAAGCAAACAGAAACATGGAGTTATCCCTTTGTACCTCTGCTAAATTGGAGTAATTGTTTCAGTTTGGTGGCAAGATTGGACAATAGAGTTGCATATTTAGCTAGGCTTTGGCACTGGAAAAACTATAGGGAATAAGAGATTATTAGATTTTAAGTATGTAGTGCTGCTTTGATAAAAAATAGCCCAGCAATGCACTTTTGTGTCCCAGAATGTGGAACCCACCCTTTGCAGCAACAGGATGACAGGTGTTGGTTGTGGGCAGTAACTGTATGCTGCAGAGAGTCTTATTTGCTCTCTGGCTTTTAAGTGAGTATCCTCTGATCCTGGAAACTTTTAGATTTAAGCTCCCAGAATTTAGGCTCCTTTATCCATATGCATAAAATATAGGATTTTTAATTTCTTGGATTAACTTTCTTTTACTGCTAATAATGCCCCTTATTCAGCTATTAAAATCTGTTAGCTTAGTCTGGTAGTCCTTTTTACCAGCAGATATAAATTTAGTCTGAGACTCTAATACCATGCCTTTAAACAATGTTTGTGCTGTTTGCAAGAATTTTGCTTTCAGCTATTCTCCTTAATAAGCCTTCTCTCCATTAGAAAACTTTTGAAGAGATGATTTTTCACTGACAAAGATTTTTTTTTCTTTCTTCTTTTGGCTTTTCCATCTGCAATGATGCTGAATATGATGCCATTTAGATGTCATTATAGAGCTAATTTTCGTATTTAGCTTGTGAGCCATGGTTTTTTCCCTGACTGGGACTAAACAAAAAATTTCTTCAAGACCTTCCCCTAATGGATCAGATTCTTCCTGTCATCAGTATCCCAGGTCCTCTAGACAGATGATGTCTTCTCTGAACCTTGTTTGCTCTATACAGAATACTTCAAAAAAACAAAAACCCATAAAATCCATCTCCTTTCAAATATTTGGATAGAATATTTCAAGAGAACATTCTCAGTCTGTGTATACTGAAGGTTGACTAAGATCTATTCTCCTCTAAAAAGCCCTAAACACATCTAAAAATACATCTAAGCACAACATTCTTGTATCAGTTGCCAGACTATTATTAATGTCCCAAGAGATCTTGCACTGAGATTCCACCTCCATGGACACCTGGAGCAGTGGCCAGGCCTCAGTCACTCAAGGGCAGCAGCACCCAGGGCTGGGGCTGGGAAGAGCATCTCCAGCAGAGCCTGGGGAAGGCTCTCATGGGGATAATCCTGTGTTTGCACACCCAGGGCTCTGCCTTCCCCACGAGCTCTTGGTGCAGGAGTGTTCATGGACCACACAGTCCCCCGGACTGAGCATCCTCCTCAAAGCACCAAGGGAAGAAGGAAAGGGGAGCCCCAAAGGGAATGTATTTAAAAGAGCTCTGTAATGCTTGCTTATATCAGCTAATGTTCAGTCTCATGAAGCACTGCTCTAAGTACTAGAAATTATATTGGACATGATGTATGTGTGTGTATATGCAGGTTCAGAATAATCACCCTGGTACCTACAGGAAGCCCAATTTCCCAAGACCAGCCAGGAGTACTTTGTAAGTGGCAGGTGTCATAACCTTTGCACATCTGAACTATGTAAAGGTTAATTATATTCTACTCCACTGCAACTATGGTTACATCCATGGGACTTCGTGCTTAATGCTGCTTTCTAAATGATGTGTTACTGTAGAGATGAATTATATGAATGCAGAGCTAAAATTATTCACATCAATTACAATAAGTTATTATACTTAAAAAGTAGAGATAGGAAACATATTTGTTATAAATTATTCTGAATAATTTCTGGTTTGCAAATATTTCAACAAATGATCTTATTTTTTGATAGTGCATGTTTTATTTTTTAATATTTCCTTTCTTGTCTCGACAGCTCATTTTTAGCATATGGGTTGTGATCAGTAAACTTTGACTGTTTCTTACAGTCCAAACAGGTCCATGTCCTTCTTATGCTAGGACACCAGATCTGGATGCAGCATTGCAGGTGGGGTCTCAGCAGAGCAGAGGGGCAGAATTCCCTCCCTCCCCTGCAGCTCACAGTGCTCTGAATGCAGCCCAGGACATGTTTGGCTCTCTGGGCTCCAGGTCATAGTGAGCTTCTGGTCAGCCAACACCCCCAAGTCCTCCTCCTCAGGGCTGCCCTTCATCCATTCTCTTCCCAGCATGTATTTGTGCTTTTGTTTATGCTTTCTTTTATTGTAGCAACTGTCTCAAAAACCTCCCTGTTTGAGCATGTATTTTAGTGGTACAGTATGGAAAATCACGAAGGCAAAAGAGCAGCTACCTGTGGAGATAATAACCATGATAAAAAGGAACTGTACTTAGAGCCAAGACAGGTGCTATTGTTAGGTGTACATGTGGCTCTGCCTTCCAGAATCTCTGTATGTGCTTCTCCCTAAGGAAAGGCTGTCTTTTGTCTTAGTCATTGCATTGATAATTACCAGTCATCCAGTTATGTGATGTGAATATCAGAGCTCACTCCTGAGATCATGCTGCTACTACACGTTCACTTGGACAGTTAAATTACCACTGACTGGGTCATGACTACTGTAAGTTTTTGTGTATTAGGGAGAATAAATACATGGACATGGAATGAGCAGAACTGGCTGGCAGTAGTGAGAGGCCTTGGAGCATCTGTACAGGGAGCAGCTGTTTGTGGCTTTGTTCATTTACAGTTCTGCTACCAAAATTCCCCTCTCTCTTTCTGTTGCTGATTGGAAAGAGTTATTGTTGCTAAGGTCATTACAGAATCATTGTGAGTGAGAATGGGAGCCGAGTCCAAGCCATCTAATTGTGTGTTAGTGCTGAAGAGATGAGCCCTGAGGCCCTGCTGAATCTGTACTTAGTTAGCAAACAGCTGCTGGTATTCCCACTAGCTCCATGTGGAACCCTGCACAAGCCATTGAGCTTAGAGGGGCAATAGCTCTCAGGATGCAGGGTGCACCCTGATACCTCTGCTCCAGGATTTCTGTTACTGGCACTGCAGTGGGATCTACACTGAAACCTATACTAAAACAGGAAACCAGACTTTTTTCCTATCAAAGAATAGACTTATTTCATACCTTAGGGACCAGCTTAAGCTCAGAAATTCTGTGGTTGAATTTGTTACATTTCTTGAATTATCATGGTGACTGTTCTACTGCATGCCTCCAAACTTTTTGGAGTTTGCCCCTCAGCTTTCTTCATAGGTTTGTGTACCCCTCATGAACTCCTCATGAACGCAGAATTTGTTAGAAGCAGCAATGTTCCCTTGTCAGAAAGCTACAATGTCAACAAATATTGAATCTTTCAAGTGTTGCTTTTCAAAGACACACCAGAGAGAATGAGGAATGTGTAACAAAACCAAACAAATTGTCAAACTGATATGAATCTTGAGAATTCAAGTTCCTGCCTTGAAATGGTGCATAGACTCTGCCAGGTGTTCTCTGCCCTGGTTTTGTTACCTCCTCAGTCTAATTATGGAGCAATCTGAACTCAGTGCTAACACCACAGCGTGAGCCTCAGAGTCATCGCTCATCCTGGAACACTGAGGGAACAACTTTGACGTCAGCTTGCTTAGTGCTACATCCCAGATTCAGGAATATGCTCTTGCAGGAGACCTTATGGCAAAAGAGTGTGGAGTTTGCCATTGTGCTGCAAGCACGCATTCCTCCTGATCTTCCAGAAGCATTATAAATTGTGCAGTCACTATGCTGCGGTATCATCATCTGCCATGCCCTGTGTGGGATGCAGCTTGGATGCAATGAAACATTGCAGGTTTGCAATGGAGTGAGAGCAGATTCATAATGTGTTTAATTAGGTCATCTAAACCCCCAGTTCCCCTAAGTTTAAGTTTTCCTAAATGAATTCACATCCTTTCTTTAGTAGATCAAAACTCATTCCCTTTGTTTTGATTACACGTCTCTTAGTCTAGGAGCAACAAAACAGATTTTTGCAGAGATGAGAAAAGGCTTAAATGCAATGAGTTGCTTCTGATTTCAGGAAAATGTTACTGTCAAATCTTCAAAGGATCAAATTTTGACCTCAGCTGCTGTGGATTGCAACTCATGCAGCACCACTGGCTCCCCTGGATTTACTCTGCCTTTCTCTGGTGTGCATGAGAACAGCTAGAGCCTCTCTGTGTTTAGTGTGGCTCTGTTGGGGTGGTTTGTGCAGTTTAAAATGGCTGATGGCTGCTGGCTCACCATTCATTTTCTGTATCAGGCAATCCAGGATTCTGTGGCATTCTAGTCACGACATATAACAGAACCCCAAAGACAGATTATGCAGTCACACCGATGAAAATTGATTACTAAGCACTCAATGAGTCATCTGCCTCAGGAAGTAACTACTTCAATCTATTATTGTCGATGTCCTGATGGGTCAACCAGGACGTGAAAAGGAATTTGCATTAAATTGATTTGAGTGTTTTTTTCTAGAAATAACATCACTCAATCAAAGGAAACATTCAGACAGAGCTAGGGAAGACTGACTGAATTTGATTTGAGAAGGCAAAGCAGAAAGGGATGAGCAGGCTGATTCAGATAAAAATATAAATGGGATTTAGGGCACCATAAATCTCACATTTCAGAATGAAGAGTTGGAACAATTCTTAACAATTTCTGCAATGTAGATTGTGGTGCACATTTTGGAAATCCTTTATTTGCTTATTGATCTGTGTGTGTATATATCTATATACACACATCACCCCATTATGTGAACAGTGTGTTTATGCAAATAGTGTGCTTAAATATGCACTCACCATAACCAGTTGCCAGCAGGTAGCAGAACAACATGGCCAGTTTCCAGTTCTCCCAGGTGACTTTGCCGTTCTGAGCTCATATGAAAACTGGAGAGTGGAATGTTTCTCTTCAAATAATTCTTCGTTCTCAGAGCTGAAGACTTTCCGAGTGAGCAGCACACGACTCAATAGAATTCAATGAGGGATGAATCATAGTGAAATGTCACTTCCTTCTCATCAGTCTTAGTCTTAAAGTGATTCATCCTCTCTCCCTCATGCTTGTAATATGGGGTGAGTGTTCTGGCTCCGAAACTGTAGTGAGTTTCTGCTATTATGTTATTCCCAATAGCTTTGTATCTTCTTCCAAGATTACTACTCATCATTGGAGAGTCCAATTAAAACTTCACACTTTAAAGAACTTGCTCCTTCCTGGATACATGATTTGTGAATTCTTCTCTTATTGATTTTTATAAGTCAGTCTTTATATCAATTCCAATAAGTTCTATCTGAATAATGATTTTGTGATTTCACCGAAGAAATTACAGGAAGATCTTTTCAAAAAATTGCTATTGACTTGATTTGTTTCAGCTTTTGGCTTTCCACTCTGAGGCATTTATAAGGTTGTGATAGCTGAGGACAATATATAATTATTATTGTTTCAGAGAGCCGGGGCTCTTGAAAATGTCTCAGTCTGGAGCCCCCAAAACTGTGGAATTCACAATCACTGTTATACTTGAAACTGCCTTTAATAAATGAGGCTTGACCCTGAAGCAAGGAGGAAAAGGACAGGGAAGGATGTTGGAAAGGCATATGCTAATCCACTATTGAAACTGCACAAGAACCAGCTCAGTGGGCTGGATACAGGATGAGCAAAATCTCTCAGAGAAGAGAGGAAGGACCACAATCACACTTTCCTCTGAATAATCTAGAAACGTCATCTCCTTTTTTAGTGGGTTTATGCTTATCCTTCCTCTGTCATTCAGGTCCAAAAAAAAGCAGAGAAACTGCCCCATAAGAGAGGGCATTAGAGAGCTGCCCACTATTTCAATTCACTATTATTTGCACAAAAGACCAAATTATATCACATTTCTCAATACAAACCTGAAGAGCTTTTGCAAAGGATTTTACCCTCTGTCTATGTTACATAACTAAATAGCAAGGTATTCCTGTCTGAGTTATGATGTACATATATTGAATATACAGAAATATGCACTTTATTGAACAACACCCATGTTACTTTAGCAGTTAGGAGCCTAGGAGGTAGCACAAAGTGATTGTGCTCTTGTCAGATAAACCCTCCAGCAATAATATTCACATTTTTCTGACAAAACCAAAACATACCAATTGGAAAAATTGATGCCTTAATGGCATTTACTGCTATTCAGTATTGAATAAAAAAAAGAAATGTAAATTTAAATGTGTTTCTTCTATTCTTGCTTTATTTCACTCATCATTTGTTCTGGTAATAGAATAAATATTCTCTCCCCCTTTCTGATTGCAGGTGCTTATGTTTCTCCTTCAGGCAGTTAATTGGTTGATATTGATGAAGATGCAACTGTAATAGAATCTTTATATTTTCTTCTAAATTTACACATCTGTGAGATTAAGATTCAGTCCCGGGCATGTGCATGGGGAATTGGAGTTATGTGTTTTGACAACACTATGAACATATCCAACAGTAATTAAGTATTTGGGGATAAATGGAAAGTCAGTGTCAAGCTGCTCAGAATATATGGTGGGCCAGAGATTACTGGGTAATTCTGCAAAGATTTTTTTTTTTGCTGCTATTAAGTGCCATGTCTGCATGACTTTGACTTTGTTTCCCCTGAACTATGACATGTTACATGAGCTGCAGTTCCTCTCTCTAATGGTGTAGCCAAATAGCCAGTTCTGCAGTGTCTATTAGTTATAAATAGCAGTCATTGAAGGAAGATCCTAGAGAAAGCCTTGTAATTCCATTTTGTGCTAAGTATTTTACCAATTTGTAACTGGAGACAGTGTCTCTCTGGCATTGCCTTACGTATGTTAAAAACAGCCCATGAGCCTAAGAGCCCAATCACTGTATGGAGTTAACAGGATAATAATCACTTCTGAAACCTTCACCTGCATGGAGTAAATTTTGGAAAACAGGAAAAGAAATAATAATGGTTCTTTCCTACACTGGGGAGCTCAAAAGTGCATCAGCGTTAATGTTTCAGTTTGGCTCAGAGGAGGAATCTCCTGAGTGTCCCTGTTTATCGTGCTTAGGTTTGCCTTGGAGGATGGCCTTGGAGTGAACTCTGATTTCAATCCAATGAAACTGGACTGAAAAAGTGAAATGTACCTAGAAATGAACCTTATTCATTCCAAATGCTGATGAGCATTCAATCCATGGGACCAGCATATTTTATCCAAAGTAAACCTCTGAAGCCTGTAGTGCAGTATTGAATCCTGGGAGCTGTTCCTCTCCACAGGAGCACTTTGCTGGCCTGCAGTACCTGCTCTCTGAGGGATCTCATGGGCTTGCACAGACCCTTGGGTCCCAATGCAGCAGAAGAATTAAGTACATGTCTACTGTTAAGATTTTTTTTGATGTATGGTGGTTGCTGGTTTAGGTTCCTGGCAAGAATTAGAACGTACAAGAGGCAAAATGAAAAATGCTTAAATTTTACCAGAGAATGATAAAGGATCAAGGCAGACAGTAATCTAAGACTGAGCACAAGCTCCAAGACTGAACATAGGCATTGATCTGTTCCTATAAATAACATGGATGAGAGACCTGAAGTACCTTGAACATAACAGTAAAACTTTTAAATTATATCCCTGATCTCAAAAAAGAAAAGAGAAAAAAAAAAAAGACACCAAGAAAAAGGTCGATGAAGCTTCTTAATCCAGGAGGTAACATGATCAAAATGAATTTCAGGATGGCTAAGTCAGGCCAGAACATTACAAACAGCTTGAGTCTGACAGACTGAAATGCAAGTAGGTCAAGCAGGAGAGAACAGAGGTACAAGGAAGGAGAGTCCTCATTGAGATTTGAACTTGGAATTTTAATTTTCCTGTATTTCCTGAGTTTAAAAAGCTGATAATCAAGATAAAGTTTGGTTTGTGGGAGAATTTACAGCTAGTCAAATATCTCTGTAAAAGCATAATCCTGCCACCTTTACACAGGAGTTCTGATACACCACAGGATCCTGTAAGAACTGTGTGAGTAAGTGCACAGGGAAGGGTGGGCAGCTCTCTGCCCTCCTCAGCCAGAGGTGGAAAAGGAGACAACTTCCCAAAGTCAAGGAGGTTCACTTCTGCCACTGCAGGCTGTGTGAGAAGCAAACTGCCTTAAGTGCACATGCTTCAATCCAGCCACCATCTGAAAAGTCCGCTCTGGAGTAAGGCCAGAGTCCAGGGACAGCACAAAGGCAGCCAAAGCCTCACTTTCCCCAAAACAGTATTTTTTTAAAATCAGACTCTTGTAACTCATTTACTCTGAAATTCCTCTAAGATTTTGTCCAGCATGTGCTTGTGGGAGCATAACTTCAATCACAGCTCTCTGCCTGCACACTGTTATTGTGGCTGGCACATCCCTTAATGTAGCAGACTTCCTCAATGAAAAGGGCATGTAACTTGCACAATAACATCTATCATGCAAGAATTGATACTTCAAAATTATGATCACCTTTATTTAAAAGAATAAAGTTGCCCATGGATAAGTGAAGATTGCTAGCTGAAGACTGGCTGATAAATCACAAGAATTAATATTTTTGTTATGTTTATTTTTAAAATAATGAAGTGGTTGGGAAAGTGTCTGGCTCCAAGAAGGCAATTCTTCGTTACAAAATGGGCTACAAGGGTTTTTATAGCATATTCTTTGTGGCAAATTTTATTTCCCAGTTATCTAGACTGAAACACAACTGAACCCAACCTGAATAACCTCGTGCACCACCTCTGCAGATCCTGTCCCACTGAAGGGTCATAATTCTATTAGCAGATCTATTATCATCAGAGTCAAAGAAATTTAATAAAGAGAAATTTGGTCAGAATCTAAAGTGTTAGGACTCAATGTATACAAATCACTGCAGTTAGTTTTGATATGAAGAGTTTGATAATGTTTGAACAGTAAATTACTCAAAAAAAAGAAATTTATTGTTCCCTGACATAAGCAATGTAATTAGAAGAGCATAACCATGACTTTGTAATGGCTAGAGTATGAGCTGGGATAGGAATGCTGATGAATTTTAAATTATGTGATTTGAAGCCAGCAAGCAGGGGTATGACTTTACATGATTCCAGAAATAAAACATTATTTAGATTGTGTCATTAGGTGTGCACAGGTTCTGTCCAGTCAAGTTAATAAAATCATCAGCTACCTGATGTCAGTAAGTGCATTGCATTTGTAAGCAGAAATAAAAGAAAGAGAACATGAGATATAAAATAGGATGATACAAACTATCCTAAATTTGCTGGTCCTCTGGCCTCTATAAGAGTATGGTCAACCTTCATGTAGCCCCATATGCAGTTACTGGACCCTCTGGGAAACTGCCAGCAGGGGCAGGGGAGCAGAGCTGGCAGATCCTTAAGGGGATTTTCCAGAGTGCCAGAGCCCTCGATCCACAGGGTAAGGAGTTGGGCAAGGAAGGCAAGTGGGCAGCACAGCTGGGCTGAGACCTGCTGGGCAAAGGGAGGGGAGAGGAGGAGGAGCCCAGGCAGTGGGAGTAAGGACAAGATCCTGGGAGGAGCATGGGGTGGACATGAACTACCCAAGGGACGTAAAGAGTAACAGGAAGGGCTTTGCAGCTGTGTTGGACAGAAAGGGAATGTCAGGGAAAGCACATGCCCCAGCCCCTGCTCCACGAGCAACACTGGCAAACAGCAAGGGAGACAGGGAAGTCTGAGCTGCTGAACTTCTGTGCCCTCACTGACAACCTCTCCCTGAGTTCCTTGGGTGGGCAGGAGGAGTCCCTCCCAGTGCCAGTGAAGATCAGGTTCATGGCCTCCTGAGGAACCTGAGCATACAGAAATCTGTGGCACCCGGGGGGAAACACCTCAAAGTCCTGGGGGAATTGACTAATGGAGTTGCCAAGCCACTCTCCACAATATTTGAAAAGTCATGGTGGTCAGGTGAAGTCTGTGGTAGCTGGAAAAAAGGGAAACATTGCACCTCTTTGAAAGGGGTAGAAAGAGCTACTGAGCTCTGTGCCTGGGAAATCATGGAACAGATCTTTCCAGAAGCTGTGCTAAGGCATGCATTCCTTTTCTTGGCAGGAGGATTAAGAAGCCTAAGAAATAATTCAAATTAAATACAAATAAATACTTCATACCAAATGCTCATTATGATTTATTTTTCGTTAGGACACTATCAGCTCAAAAACTAATGCAAGTTATTATGAATTTGTTCACATATTACCTCAGTTCTAAATAGCTGAAGTTTTTCTTATCAATTTATATAATGCTTTTTCACAGATTAAAGTTTTCTGAGATTTTTTGCTATTATGGACCAAGTGGCTGTTATGTTGTGCCTTTGGGTTTGTTTTTTTTTCTCACCTCCACCTTAATGCTGAATTATCAGGTTCAATATTTTCTTATATGTTCAATTTTCTGTTTCAGTAGCTCACAATTTGATATATTTTTTCAGTCCTCTTTCGCAAGGACGGGAAATTCTGAAGTTCTAGGCAAGCTGGTTTTGCAGTTTTGTTCCCTAAATTATGAGGAGCTTTATCCAATACCTCACTGTTATCTTACAAAATTATTTTTTTTTTTTAACTACTGACTTGAGGCTGATAACAGGTAACAAGTGCCAAGTTACATGGAAGGAGACAATTTAATCTCTTGGGGAGACCATTCCAAATTCAACAGGTCACTGTAATTTGCTGTTTGTTGTTTCACAGAAAAACTATGGAAAAATATCTTGCTACTATAGAATAGGTCTTCAAAGTCACTTTGTACTTTAGCAAGGAGGATAAAAAATGATAAGTTATATGTCTTATTAGAGGCAATACAGCAGTGCTTGGTTCTGTCTTGATTTTAGGAGATTTTTTTCCTATTAAAATCTAGAATATATGGCTCCAGTAAGCATATGGAAGTAGTTAATTTACTTTCTTCATACAGAAAGAAATCTGTGAATAAGTCTCTAATGCATTCGCTGCATTGTTTTAGAACAATCCCACAACTTTTTGGGAATACAGCTATTCTAGTAAATATTCTAAAGAGTAAACATTTACAGTAAATAAACATCTAATATATTCCAGTAAATGTACAAATAACACAGGAATAATGGCCTTAATAGTGCCACGATAATGGAAGAAAAGGGAATATTCATTTAACCATTCATAAGCATTTTCTTAAATTGTATATAAACCTTTCTTACATTAAGTTTTCCATAAAAATAGTTTGGTTTTTTTTTTTCTTTTTTTTTCTTTTTGCATTAAGTGTTCTCTGAAATGGCTGATTTTTACAGGCCCCTTCAGCAGTATTCTGTCCTGGCAATCATAGCTTGAAAATAATACTTTGCTAACAGAGTTACTGAGGCAAGGAGCAGAAAGTGACTAGAGGGCTTGACCATGCCAATCTGCCCAAATGGCAAATATATTCAGTCATTTTTAAATTAAATTATTAGAATCTTCCTTTGATTGTCTATAAAAAGAAAAAGTGACACAAAGTTCCTTAACTGAAATGTTTCTGTGGAATATTCATTCCACTGCAGTTATAAATAGATTGCCCTGTGGGTTTCTGAGGATACAGATGTCACTATGTAGAAGAGAGCTGCAAGAGCTCTGAAACATAGGAAGAAATGAGATGTTTGTAACACTCCTGAGACTCATGGATGCAAAAAAGAAGACACATATAGGTTATAAAAAAGAAGAGATGAAGCCAAACATTTTTAAGAAGAGATGACACCAACAGCATAGGCATCTGCTTGAAATACTAAATTTTACTTAATGTGAGATAATGGGCATTTCTCCATGGTCTTATAATTTAAGGCTTTCTTATGTAGTGCCTGTCTGCCTGGCAATATCTTCATGAGAAAAGCTCAAAGGAAGAAAGGAAAAACACAACATTGTCAAGGGAAGGGCAAACTGGAGGAGGTGTGGTGATACTGTCACCACCCCCAGAATACTGGAAGAGATGAAATCAGAGGTAAAGTCCCTGTCCCATACTATTATCCTAACCATATCAGTAAAAATGGTTTACCTGCTATTTATGAGTAGCTTGCAGGGCTACTTCTTGCAATGATTAATGGTAAGCAGCTGATTCCCTTTCCCTTCCAACCACTCATTAAGCATCTGAGGCAGATGAGAGTAAGTTTCTGCAAAGACATGGCTGTTAATAACCTCACAGCTTTTAACCCTTCAGGCTTAGAAATATTGTCTACAATGTTGCAAGGTAATCTTAAAATTTAAGTACTGGTATATGAGGTTTTGTTTTTATGAGGTCTCTGGCTGTACACCCAGCTTCCTTCCTCTGATTGTGCAGGTTCAGAATTTTCAGAATTTTGTTCAGAATTTTGTGGGGAGTTATTCATGTTTTACTTTACTTGCAGCATTCTCTAGGTAGTCAATGAAAAGTCATTAATACATATGGATATCAAGAGTTCAGAAGCTTGTTGTCAACATCTGTGTGGGGGTAACTGATATTGAGAATAAAACATGGATATTATTTTCTACTGTGATGTTGCTCTTAAATAAGTTATTTTGCTGTTTACTGGACAGGTCTCAATTTGCCCAAATTTTGAAGGGATTGGTTTGTGCTGGCAAAATATCAGGGTGAAGTTAGTTTTGATGGGTAAAATAAAATTCTTTGAAGGCTTTACTTCTGCTAAATGATCTTGTATTAATAAGGTGCTATGGCAGGTAATGCAACTTAATTAAATAAGCTGGGAAGCAAATTGTTCTTTCATGGCTGGTTTCTTAAATATGCTTTCATCTCCTTCATGCTTCAGGTCAGGTAGTTTATATCTATATAGAATTCAGAGGGATGCTTTCCATTCTGCTGAAAAAGGTGCTTTGTTGCAGTCAGAAGAGGCAGTGGGAAATGGAAATGTACCATTGTAGTTAATCTGTCTCAGCAGATTTGTTCAGGTAACGTATGAGATTGTCAAATCCCCTGTCATCCTTTGGGCTAAACCACTTAATAGTTGAGTCTAGACCTATTAAGGTGATGGGGGAACTCTGGATTTCACAGTGTGGTGGTACAAATCCTGAGGGGAGGGAATATTTCCAGAGATGCCCAGAGGATATGTGGAACAAAGGAGATGAATAAAGATATCAATATGTTGTTATCGAGCCCAAGTCCCTTAGCTTTTGTGTTCATTGAAACTTCACAGAAAAATCTCTTTTAGGGAAGCTCATGGTGATGTTGTCTCCCTTGATAAAGGCAGGGCATCTCCATAACCTGCAGCCTGCTGAGGCTGTGAGAGAGAAGTGTGCAGCAATGCTTTGCTCCCCTCCTGGTGGCTGTATGTGCAATGGGTTTTTATCCAGCTTTGTGAGAGTCCATTGAGCACCTCTAGCTACAAGGCAATTTTGCTAAAACAAAATTCAGAGACCAACACTGCAAATCAGTTGATTTTACTGTTTCTGGTGTGGCTCTGATGAAACAAGAATGATTCACACTTCATCTGCACCCTTGCATTTTAATACAGCATTTTATTGTAGATCTTACTGACTGGGTTTTCAGTAGCCAGTTGAAATGGAGAGGGAATATTTTTAACTCTAGTGTGAGTGAAGAGAAAGAAATAGATGAGGACAAAAAAACTTGAAAGTGGGTGAGTTATCACATGTTTCTGAGGTTTTCTCTTCTCTTTTAGCAGTAACAAATATTTTATCAAGAGATATAATGCCTCTTTAGCAAGTCTTGTCAAAAACTTCTTAGTTTAATTTCTCTGTGGGATAAGGCTAAAGATTATATGCAGTGGCAGTATTAATGTATATGCCACAGGTAAAAATAGACTCCAGGTTTTGTTGGTGTATTTATGCATAGAGTGGACTGGGAAAATTGTTAGTCTTCATTTATTTATTGAATATGTGTTGTAAGCATAGAATATATATATATACTTTGATTGAAAATCAGTTGCTAACTTGCTGAAGCTGAATATTCCTGGCAAACCTTTAAAAATCTATGGCTTCAAGGTTGTTGTTGCATTACTTTAAAAATAAACTATTTTTTTAATAGAAGAGAGATTCTCTTATTCAAGTTTTCTTGTCTAGAAGGTCTTTGAAACACATTGCAAAATTAACTAAGTACAGTGTGATTTAAGTCCTCTGCTGTGGTATTCCTTCTGCAACAAAAGCTTGAACAAATGAAATGTTAGAAGAGCATTGTTGAAAAAAGAATGCTGGAGCTATCTCTGTACTCTGGAATTCACAGAATGTGATATATTTCTTCTGATTATTTTGCAATCTCTGTGAAAGAGGATAGTGGCATCTTTCATAGCTCTGTATTTTTGTCTTTACTTTTAAATTACTCTTGTTCTTCCAAAACCTTTCAATATCCTTATATTCTTGTGGGCTATGAGATAACCCTGGACTAGGGTGGGATTCATGTGGCCAGAAGTAGCTGTCCAGATTCCATTTACAGTCAATAGGGTCATTAGGGGCAGGAGTTTGCCTCACTTGGGAGAGGACATGCAAAATATGTGAGATGAATTGATCCTTTAAAAAGCGTAGATAAGTCCACGTTGAGCTGCAAAGAGCCCCTCTCTGATGAGCTGAGCTGTCCCTGCCTGCCCAGGTCATGCCTAATGCTAAGGGAAACAAATCTTCCCCCTGCTCAAGTGATAGCTCTGTTATCTTACTCTGGCAAGCTCTCTGAAAATGAACTTCAGCCTAGTGTGGGTGGCCAGAAAAGGCTTTCTAGGCTGTATTGAAGGACAAGGATTTATTTCTGCCCTTTTCCTAGAATATGAATTTCCCTCCATCTTCTGGCTAGTGATTGCTACACGTGGAAAAGGTTAATCCATATAGTTTAAGATTATGTTGACTTTAAGAGTTTATTTTCAAACTTTGCAAAGAAATGGGAAATATAGTGCTGTATTCATTTAGCAATGCATTCTTGTTATCAAAAAAGGATAAGGTACTCTTCTGTTCTATTTTGTGTTCTGTCTTTCATAGATCCACAATTCTAATTCTCTCCATGAAAAATCAGATCTCTTAGGAAAAGTGATTATTTAATTTGTGCTTTTCCTTCATTGTGCTGCCATCCCCTTTAAAATGCTGAAGATTTTTAATGGCATAAATTACTTAACTGGTATTGTATAAGAAGAATAGGAAAAATATCAAGTTGCCATGGGATTTGGAGTTTTTCTTTTTCAAGAACTGATTATCAATAATCCAAAAGTATGGTTGAACAGTCTTCATTAGAGTCTCTCAGCAATCTGAACCTAGGCAACAGACTGATTCTTAAATTGTTTTCATCAGTTTAGGACTGTTAGTTGTTTTTAGCTCTTTTCTTTTGGCATCCATCTGTCAGTAACATTCTCCTTCTGGCTAGCCACAGCAAAGCACCATTATAATTTCATTATATGCTGGACAGGGGGGAAAATAGAGTCTGTGGTATGTATTTTTAAGATATCTTTCAAATCCTTGGTGCTCCTGATAGCCCTTATGTCATATGTCAAACATATTTGTGTCTTAGGTACTGTAATGCGAGGATTATGGAAGTGAAGGGGAGGAATTGAAGTTTTAACATATAATAATAACATAAACAAACATTCACTGATTGCTCAGGAGGAAAGATGAAGTTTTATTCTGTATATCAAAGAGGATATATTAGAAAATGAGGCAAAGAAATGAACTATTGGGAGAAATGGAAATGTTGGTTGTTTGTGGATATTTAGAACACCCTGCTCTGATGAGCAGAATGTAGCAAGAGATGGATACAGACACTTCTATTCGGTGTCTTAGTGTCTTACAGCACTCATGATCAAAAGCAGAGTAGCCAAAGGTGCTGGCAATGCTGTTGTGCAGCCATGTGGCTCATGAGCTCCCCACCTACCTGCTGGAAAGGAATACAGATGGCCCAATATCTGCTTGAAACATTTTACAGTCAGTTCTCAGATTTTCAGGAATAAAGAGTTCAAGGGAGGCTCATGGATTGCATTTTGGTGGTTAAAGGTGAGCAGGTGAAATTGCAAACGGAAAAGGTGGGGTTCATGAGAAAGTTTATGAAATATTGACATTTCTGATACAGTAAAGGTGGAGAGAGATAAGAACAAATTTAAAATACTGGGCTTAATAAAGGGATACTTAATAGCCTTGGGTTGCTGATATGGATACTGTGTGAGAGGGAGAGAAAAGACTTTCAAGAGCTGGCAGTTCCCAAGAGACTTTCTAGCAAGGCCACAGACACTGGCTGTCCTCGTGAGAAGGTCAGCTAAATCATGAACTCTTCAAGGATTTAAGCCACAAGTAGGAATTGCATAGAAAGTGGAAAGTAGGTCAAATGGCTAAGAATGACTGTCAAAGGGTACAAAAACTAAGGAAGGAAAATATGAGAGAAGGTAAGAAGGACCAATGACCCAGCAGCATAAAGTAGTAGAAGAAAGCACTCCACATGTCAATAGCAAGGAATCAGTTATTTTTCTCTTGGCAGGGAAGGTAGCAGACACTGCCCAGAAGGTTGAAATCTACTTTTTACCTTGGTTTTCAGTAAAATGTATTTTAAACACGTGATCAAAGCTAATATAAAATAATTCATGATCCTAACCTAATTTGCATGGCTTCTATCTAGTGGCTATTTTAAAGATCCTTAAACTGGCAGATATCTTTTCTAGGGCATTTAGAACACTGCCTAGAAAATCTTGGAGCCACTTTTAGCTGTGTGTGGAAACTTGGAGAGAGTGACTGAGATTCCAGCAGCTACATGTAAAGTTCTGGAGCAGCTTTATGAAAAGCAGAATGAAGGATCTTTTTCACATTATTGATGAGGATCTGCTTGGCTGCAGATTTGGATGTTTATTCCACCTGCAGAAATTAGTGATTTTGTTCCCCTTCTCCCTGCCCCATCCTTTCTATGCTGGGCAGGATGATACAGAGCAATGATCTTTGGAGAAAGTTCTTGTGAGGTACCCTGTCTGAAAAGCTCATGTAATTACAGATCAACATCAGCCACAATGGGGCACATTCAGAGGATGTTTGTTTGATATTTCTGGTGTTGGTAACCTACTGTCTGAAGTTGTTCTTCCTAACACCTCCTGTCACAGCCTTTTAAGTCAGTAACAAAAATAATTTCATTTTTAGATTAAATTGTGCTTTTAAGGAGAGAATATGGAGGCAAGAAGAATAAACATGTAAGGGAAATGAAGAATTTTGGCCTAATAATGAAAATAGAGAGAACTGGAGACTTCCAGATCTTTCAGCACCTTGGGACACACCTATCTCTGACTGCTGGTTGGATTTTTTGCAAGGAGGCTTTTAGCAAGTGAATGCTGCCAATTTACACCAGCAGGCAGGCCATCCTTTTGTTCATGTAAATGCAAAGGCTGTTGTATGGATATAGGTGTTGATATGTGAAAGCTTCTATTCCTTTCAAAAACAAAACCCAGACTCATCCCTGAAACTGTCACATTTCATGTATGTTTGGTTCTTTAGAATATTTTCATTATAAAATTCCCCCAAAGTATTCTGTTATCAAAATTAAATTGCATTTGATTGTCATCAGGTTAAGTCCTGAGGGAGAAACACCAATTCAAAAGTACCCTGTTAAAGCACTGTAATGGGTCTCTAACGTAGATCCTGCTGATTTTACCTACAATAACTCAAATTACTTCTTTTATTGTTCTATCTAGCAAATGTTTTATGTAAAAAATGTTGCCTTTATATTGCTTTTTTAATTTAATTTGTTTTCCTCTCTTAACCCTTAAGAGCTCCTGCCCCAGGAAGCATATCTTGCTCACAATCCCCTGACTGGGAGAGTGATAAACACAAATGTTTTTCCGTTGAAGCCCGACCAACTTATGTTTGTATATATCTATTGTCCATCTTTTTTCAGTGGTGTAGCTGAAATACAAACAAATAGTGAATAAAACTTTTTTTTTTCCTGTAAGAATGTTAGTGAAGACTTCAGAATTAAAATAGCATTCTTGGCAACTGTCTTTTCCAGAAAACTATTTTGAGAATGAGTTACCGAGTGATAATTAGATATTGAAATGCGCCCAGTTTCACATTTCAGTGCTCCTTTCCAATTAGAATGGCATTAGAGTGAACGTGGAGCTATATAATTGTATGAAGAATAGATCCAATTTTCTCAATGTCACTGCAATATCACCTTTCAGTAGTAATGGTACTGAATGATTACACATATCATTTAGTAATAGTATTTTACTCATCTCACAGAGGGATCTCTTTTATTAATTTTTTTTTAAAGTGGACAGGTGATCAGATTGTAAATGAGAACATAGAGAGGAGGCCATGCTATGTACAAATGTGTCAGTGCAAATGGTGCTGCATTCTGAGCTGCTGGCAGTGAGATGAAACTGTGTCTGCTAACATGCAGCATCTGCAGGCAGAGTGCACCTTAACTGGCTTTTTAAATGGTCAAAAAAAGCAATTGCAAAAACGATCTTTGCAGTGTCTTTTCGGTCTGCTGTTGTGTGTTACTGCAAAATGAGTTCTGATACAGGTTTAGGAATAAATAGTGCCATTAGCCTTGCTGGTTAGCAGGCATTTTGTATTCATCCTTCCCTCCTGGTCTCTATCGTTCCATCTTCCTGTGGAGCAAAGCAGGCTGCAAAATGGATAATCCCTGTGAGAAGGCAGTGCTACAGAACTCAAATCAATCATGCCAAATGCTGCTAGAAATATTTCTTATAGGTCATGATTGGAAATTTATCCAGCAATTTCCATTTAAATGGCAGCTGCTAGAAGCAGACTGTATAGAAATATCATGTTTAGGCTTTAAGGCATGTCCCTTTGGACTCTGGGAAAACACGGGCTCTTTAGTTTAACTCCATAAATATTAGTGCAGCAGTGAATTGCACAGTTGAAATACATTATCAGCTTAATCAGAGACACCCGAGTGGGTTAAATTTGATGCAATGTTTGTTTGGTGGTATTTCCAAGTTCTGGACAGCCAGAGATCTTTTGCTTTAACAACTGCTGCAGGAGCATATTGAGATTTAGCTTTGTGCCTAAGCTTTTAGATAAGAGTTTTTCACATTTTTGTGGTATATATTTCTCTCTCTGGTCTCATCTTCTTCTCATGCCTTCTTTTTAAATTCACAGATTTGCTTGAAGCAGAAAGAGTCTCTAATTACGTGTGTGCTTGTTTCTGGAACTGCCATGACCCTTCTGCATATGTTCTATCTCAGTGTTAATTCTTATTCTTCTATTGGATCTTAAATGCCACTGAAATAAGCCAGGTGTGAAGGTTGCCCTGGCTATACCCCAAATTTCTAAAATAATCCTTTGGCTAGTCCTGCATATGCTTTATTCATTTAAAAGTTCCCTGAAGTCATAGCCTGTGTTATCAGTACAAAACAAATGGACCGTTTCTGGTAGCATTTTGATAAACCAAATTTTAAATTTAAAAAAAGGTCATGTTACAGTTTTAAGTGAGGACTTCAAAAAGTGGGTTTTGCCTGTGTCTGGTGGATTGTTTGAAAGGCCTAAGCATGCCTAATGGATCTTCTGGTGGTTCAATTGCAAAGATATCTGTAAATGATATGTCATTATTTTCTCTAATTATGAATGTAATAAACTAAGAGGATTCTGAAGGATGTTTTCAGAAAATAATGGTCCTTAGTTTTTGAGAAGCTGAAATAATTAAAAGGAGATAATTCTTAGCTCTAGGGTGTAATGAGACAACAAAATTAGGCAGAAAAAAAAGAATGCTAATTTTTTCTTAAAATTACATTTTAAAAATCCAAGGTATTAAAATAAAATTAGCACTACATGCAGCTGCTGTTTATACTTTGCACAGTAGCAGACTGAGAGCAAAAGATGTATTGTCTAAACTGCATGAATTTTCTACCTTTTCTGTTGTGACTAGTGACTTGCTTTATCTATCTTTTTGGTTTGGGTTTTCTTTGTTTTAATTGTGATCATTACAAAGAAGAACATAATCTATCCAGTTGGAAATACCAGCAGGGTTCTGACATTATTAATGTTTTATTTGCTTATGATATTGAGAAACAAAACATTTTCAAAGAAGAGTGTACTCAGACTGTTGTAAATTAAAAAAGAAAATATTTTGATCATGGAAGTCTTCCACCTTGGTGTCTAACTGAAACCTGGTGTATGATTGTGCCAAATTCATATTAAATACTGCAGATAAAAATATCAATTTTTGTTCTTCTAGTACTGAAAAATTCTAATGGAGATCTTCTGGAGATTCCTTTTATTTGTGGAAATAAATTTGCCATTTCAGTGAGGGCAAACTTGGTACTTCTTTGCCTCTTTGGAAATGCTTTGTGAGAAGCAAGGACTTCAAAGTGTGTCATTGTGCTGCTGCCAGAAGTAAATCTTGTACTTATCATTGTAGACATCCTTGAACTCGGCAGCAAAAAGGACAGATGGCCAGTGAAGGGGACTGACAGACTTGAACAAACTGAAACCTCTCAAGACTCTCTGTGTTGATTTTTTTTCTATTTTTATAGTCATATTTTCGGTCATTTGTGATGGAAATGAGGAATGCAAACGAGCCAGAATATAGTGATGTGTCACAGGCCACCGGAGTGATGGAGTTTACAGTACATAAATTGTCCTTGGTGTAACAAGGGATTTTCCCAGATAAAGAATAGGTGTGGGTGTGTTATCGGGCTCTGCACACTGCTTTTGTTGTTTGCCAGAGTTAATACAGCCTTGGAAATTCTATTCATCAGCATTTCCCCCCAGTGGAGCCTGTCCAATATGCTTTACCTTCATGTATTCCAAACATCTGCATTCAAATAATTTATTCATAGGCTGAAATCTCTAATCCCAGTCTGAGGTGCAGAAATGTTTACTTGGTCAGCCTCACTCCGTTAATCTGGGACGGTGACAGGCAGGTCACAGAGCGCCGTCCTTTCGCGTGAACTTTGGGAACAATGGCTTGTTAGTCATTTTCTCCAAGAGCAGGTAGAGGCAGCAGTCTGTGTGGATGTATTGAGAATCAGCTAATGGACAGAAAGTACCTGCTCCGACACATTAATTCCCTTCCCTGTCAGGCTGCATCATTGTAGAGTGTGCATGATGGGAAGCAAGGTCCCATCGCACTATGGCACCTGCTGCTTTTCCATCTGCCGAGCGCAATAGCTCCTTTGATTGCCCATTTTTCAGCCTAATGACTTTATTCCTTTTCTTTTTGCTAAGTTCTTACATTTTTATTGTTATTTTGATAGGCATGGTTTGTAGGTTTTTTTTAATTTCCTCTTCTCCAGTGGGCACTTGGAGCGTTGTTAAAAGAGTAACTAACAAAACAATATTCCAAACCTGTGCCCGCATTCTGCGTGCCCCAAGTGTTGTGTTTCATAATTTATTCTGATAAAGTTGTCATGGTGATAATGTCTCTTGAGAATGAAAGTGCCATGTGCCTGGCTGATTACAGGAAACAGCTCAGATGGTACATAAACTGGTAAATATTGAACCCATGGGCAATAACATTAGCTGTATTTTGTCCATTTATTTATTTATTCAATGTAGCTCTGGTCAGCTTGATTGTGGAAAGAGTGTGACAATTCATATTTTACTTTCTATACGCTTAGATTTATGAGGATGTGAGACAGGCTTTTGCTGTGGATTTGGTTTTCTTTTTTTAAAATTTAGTGACATAAATGTTGGCAGAAATCCCTGAAATAGCCTTTGAATTCCATCTAAAGCTGTTGATTTGGCTGGATTAGTCAAAGCACCAGATCATTAATACATATCGAACATCTGTCAAAAATAGAACTTCCAATTAACAGATGTATCATCTGTAAATTGTGACTTCGGATTTTGTGTGAGAGAAGTGCCTTTAGGATTCCTGATGAATGCTGGTTTTATTAATTTCAAATATGAAGATAAAAGACACACTTTTAAATATGATTCTCTTCCTTCAAGAAGAAAACAGAATAATGTGTTTTTCATTAAAAACATTATGATAATATCAAAGCATATTAGAGTACTCCTTGGAGTTCTTCTAGGAAAAATCTTTCAATGGTGGATTTTGAAATGACACACTCCAACAGGGAAAGTTTATATTATGATATGCTTTTTCTTTTTTTTGTGCTTTTGTTGTGCGGTGTTGTCTTCAATCTGCATTTGAGAAATGCCAGCGTGCAATCTTTACACAAATGTGAACTATAAATTACTGAAATCTTGCAGTTCTCTGTGTGTTTTTCCATGATACTTTTGTTTGTTTCTGTTAAGTGATTTAGTAAGGCATCATTAAGTGCACATTTAAGTGTACAGACTTTGTGGGTGGGGGTCTGCTGCACCTGACTTCTACTGGAGTTTTAAAACTATTTCTCACTTCTAATTGTAGAGAACTTTTGAAATAGTCCTAAAGCGCTTAGTGACTGAGATTTACATAGTGCCCTTTAGACACCTTGGGAAGAACCTCTCCCTACAGAGAGAAATTTAAGCCTCACACATACATTTGAATGATGTATGTAAATGTTCTGGTTTTAAGCAAGGTCCATAATTTACCCACATCAAAATGGGATTATTCAGGGACATGGAACTGGTTGGAGATTCCCCTGAGCAGATGGGAAGTGCTGTAAGTGTTTTAACCCATGCTGTGTGCAGGAGCCAAGAAGAGATCTTCAGGCCAAATGCAGAGGAGCTGGTGGCCTTGGAGAGATCTTCAGGCCAAATGCAGAGGAGCTGGTGGCCTTGCAGGCAGTGGGGAGCAGCTCCTGGGCAGCCTGGTCACCACGGTGCCCCTCGGTGTGGAGGGGATGTGCAGGGAACATGGGTCACTCAGGGACATGGCTGTGTGGGACCAGGCCTAGGCCTACACTTGCTTTTTGTGTGTGTTCAACTAAACAGAGCAGGATAAAAGGTTTTCCAGGTAATTCCTGTCTAGCAGGGCAGCACAGGGATGCCACACATGTGGCACTGGAATCTCTCAAGATCATGTCACTATGAGCACAAACAGCAGTGTTGTGTGAAGCATGTCCCAGAGGCTGCAACTCCCCGGTTCTAGTAGATCCTGAATTTCTAGAAAGGGTCTAGATTGAGAACTTTCTGCAACTTGCATTGATAATGAGCCCTCTCCTAGTAAGCAATAATTTATTTGTTAATATGAGATTTGTACAAGGGTCCCTGTCCCAGTCATGGTTGGAACATGTATCTGTTTACTGTGGCTTCTTGCCTGCAGGGCCTGCTGACCAGAGAGCGGTCTGCAATGCACAAAGCCAGCTGATCACTGAGATTTGCATCTCTGTGCACAGTTTTGGTTAGGTAGACTGGATGTCCTGGGCTCTACCCACCTGCTTCTCTGTGGCTGAGTGACTGAGATGTCACAGCAATCACAGCACTAAGGCATTCAAGGTGCCTGCAGGATCACGGAACCGATGCGGAGCAGGAGGTGTCTGCCCTTGAGCAGAAACACCCCTGCTGTGCTCAGGGCTTGGAGCAACTCAGAGCTTGAGGAGACACATTTGCTGTGACACGACAGGTGCTGCCAGGCAGGCACATGCTCCTCATCCAGCGCCGTATCCTCGAGTGCTCTCACTCAGCTGCTGCACCATTCCTGTAAATTCTGAGAGGAGCCAGCTCCCTACTACTGTTACCATCACTCTGAAACCCTGCTCTAGGGAGGGCTGCTGCTACACAGCACAGATGTATCACACAACTAGCACAGAGTGCCTTATGTATGACTACACAGTTCAAATGCAAATTCTTTGGAACACTGTGGCAGGATTATATTGCAGAATTATGTGCGAAGATAATGAAGAACAGAGGAGGAGCAACGAACGGAAATAGAAGGCTTCTGTAGTAAATGTGAAATGTGTAACTTCATAATAGGAATGTGAGGCTTAACCTTAAAATCTTTCTCTGCAACCCTTTGTTTTCCTTTGTTTTGAACATAGACCCCTCATATCCTCCAGTGTTGTCTCTTTCCCACATCTCATTCCCTGCTGAGTCAAGGGACTCACCTGACTGTATGCTTCAAATGCAAATTTCTAATCCCTACTCTAAAGAACAAAAATCTTGGATTTGGTGCATCGTTGTGGGAGGACCTGGGTATCAAGGTTGCAAGCTACACCTCTGCCATGGAATGCAGAGCTTCCCACCCCTGCTGTGGGAGCCTGAAGGGCTGATAGACCCTTAGGGATCTTGTTATTTCCCACTATCTCCTACTATACAGGCATGGAGCCTGGGAGGCTCAGTTAACAATCTCTTGATTCTTGCAAAAATTCCCTATCATTCTGCCAGGACTGAGGGTGAAAGGCAGTTGTTCAGGATCCTGATTACAACTTTATGTTTTGTTTAAATTATAATTTTCCCTTTTTAAAACCAAAATATTGGCTTCTAATGGACAATTCACTTCTTGATCTATGGAAAAATTATTAATTTCTCCCTAGAAATTTGGAATTCCTATTTTGAAGATGCCCATTTTTCAACAGTCCTTCCCTATCATTGGTCGGGTCAGTAAGCCTTTCATGAATGGCAAGGTTTTTCATGCATTTGGAATTTAAACAAATCCTCTCATATTTTAATGTTCAAGGGAAGTCACATCTTCTGCCCTCCCAAGATGTCAGTCACAAACTCCCAGCGCAGTAGCACTATTCACCAGGGATATTATTCCACCTATGTCTGTGCAAGAACAAATTGATTCACAACCCTGAGCTACTGTACAAGAGGGGAAAATTAACTGCTTCTGCAAGTCATGAAATTGTTATAAAAAGCCCCCCAAAACCAGAAACTTATTATAAGTCAGTGTGAAAAGATTCAGTCCCTGACACTTCTCTGTTTCTTGTGAGAACTTGCAGTATATTTAGCTCTTTGACAAGGTTATACATTACACCTAAAAAAGGGGGGAAGGAAACACTCCACACTGCAGACAAAGCCTGGAATTATCTTTAATAGGTGAAAGATGGCTGTGACCCCAGCTCAGTGCTGTGATGGAGAGCTGCTGGTGTGACAGCTCCTTTCTGCACTCTCAGATACAATGAGACAGATGGAAGCAGCATGTCATTCTCCTACTTCCCATTCTGCAGGAATCAGAGACAGATTCAAACTTGGTAAAAGCAGAGTGAGATGCTTTCAACCTACTTTCAACTTGCAGCATTTGAAAGGCTCGAGTTTCTATGTTATCTGAACACCATTGACAGGAAAACGAGAAAAGGGGGAAAAACTGATACATTTCTTCCTGCAAATGACTCAAAATGTTGGAGTTCACATATTTTTATTTTTTGTGCTCAGTTTGTGAAAGTTTGAGGGTAGCTCTGTACACAGTTTTTCCAGAGAGAAAAGGAGAAAGGGGTTACTGAAGTTACTGAAGATTCAGAAGAAGTATGAAGTAAAAAAATTCCTAATCAATCATTCTCTTTCAGCCTTTTTTTTTTTTTTAGGAAGGGTCTGTCCTCCATTGCAACCCCTTGATGCCTCTCCCAACTTTTAAATACATTCTGCTGGAAGTCCTAACCAAGAACTATGATAAATAGAACAGAAATGCAAACAGGCTGGTCAAGCAAACAGCCCAGCTGCCAAAACACACCATCTGGATTTTTAAAACCTGTGGCAATGTTAACAACAGTTATAAGCGCTCTGGTAACATGCTAATTAAAAAGCCATGAAATCAGTTTGGAACCAGTTATTATTAAAGGATCAGTAGGTGTTAAAATCAGTGAAAGTTTGATCCATTTGAAAGTAAAGTCAGACAGTTTTGAGGGCTTAAATTTATTTTTAAGCAGAAATTAAAGTAAATGGTCCTGTTACTGATGTGTATGTGACAACAGAATCAAAGAATCATAGATAGTGCTTAGTTACACACCACATATTTAGTTCAAGTGGCATCTCTCCCATGGGCTGGTTTGTGAGCTGAGTTTTCAGCCCTCTGTAGTTTAAACCTTTTGGTCTTGAAGCTCTTACTTGGTGTTTGAATCAATTCAGTTGGTGTTGTAGACTTGCACACAGTGTTCCCAGCAAGTTTCTAGGAGATTTTGAAACCCAGAGCAGATGTCCCCGTCCTCTAATAAGACATTTTGATTTTAAGTGGTCATAGCAACAAAATGCCCTCCTTGGCCTTTTAGAAGAATACCTCGATAGGAAAAGCATTTTAATTAAGAAAATATACTAATTAGCTACCACCTGAAGTGAAGATAGGAGTTTCACTTCATTAGCAAGGCTGGGTGTGTTGGAGAAACTCACCTGGCAACAAGGGGACTCATTTTTCAGGCTATTTTCAGTATTTCTCTTCCTGCAGGGAGAAGGCAATCTTAATTAAAACCTGTGAAAAACAGGGCATTTTTAGCTGTTAATTTACAGAAGTTTGAATAAGTCAAAAGAGGAAAAAGAACCTTTTGGCAAATAGTGCATATAGATGGCTGCCAGCAAGCCTGCACTTAGCAACAGGAGCTTTTTTATAAGCCTGAGAGAGGCTGTTGTACTGCTGGAGCTGGAGGGTCCTCCTGAGCTGAAGCCTGGGGTCAGTGGTGTTCATGTGTGTGTGTCCCCTGACCCAGGCACGGCCTTTAAACCTTTCCATCCCATACAATTTACACTACAGACTGTTTGCATGCCTGTCAGAAAGAATCTGTGCAGCTAAACTCAGAATTTCATGGTCCCATGTGCAGTCTGTGCATACATCTCAGGGCTTTTCTGCCTAATTCCAACATCCTTCTGCCTTTGCCCCCAGCTTTTTTTTTTTTTTTTTTTTTGTTGTTGTTGTTGTTGTTTATTTCCAGCTATTTTCAGATATTCATGAAAGATGGAGGAAGAAAAGAAGTTTGTTTTCAGTGTTTGAAGCTTGGTTTGTGGCCTTTGCTCTCTCAGTCTCTTGTGGTGACATGAACACCCAGCCTGGGGCACAGCTCAAGCATGCCCTGCCCAGCCACCCTGCCTCCGAGGGGATCCAGTGCACTGGGAGCTCATTCAGGGCCATTCTTGCATCTCAATAGCTCCATTTGGTGCCTGCTCCCACAGCAACTTGAATTTTTTCACTTGTGTGGGTTTCAATAATTCCTGTTTGTGGGATTTCTCTGCCTCCCCCTTTTTGTCAATTAGAAGTACTTGGTCGTCCTTGCCAGCCAAATGACCCCATTCTGCTCCGTGATTGGAGCTTTTTGGTCCAAAGTCACCATGTTTTGACAACACTTGCTGGTGGATTAGAAGGCCTGGCAGTATTTCAGCTTGTTAAGAAGCCTACTTTAAAATTTGCACTCTGTTAATGCTGAACTGGGGGATGGTCTTTAAACAGGACTTCCTGTTGCAGATTGTGAGGGTTATACAGACTGGAGCTTTCTGGAGGTGCTCAGGAACACCCTCCAGCTGGTGGCCTTGATTTGAGTCCACTGCAAGCTTGGTGAACCTCAAGATTTGACTGTAGGAGAACCAGAATTCCCCTGTGTTCTACCCTACTTAAATTAATTGCAAATCTTCCAAATTAATAATTTTCTAATAGGATATAGCGATGTTGCCGTTGATGTACATCTAAGACAATCCTTTCCTTTTCCTCTTTTCATCAGTATTACTTTCAGAATTGGCAGCAATTTAGATGTCTGGAAAAAATATAAATAAGCACATCCTTATTATGTGGGTGACAACTGAGTCAGATGTTTTTGGCAATGCTATTTATAGTAAAGCTCTTAAAATTGTTCAATTAACGTAAATACTTCAAACTGCTGGTCTGATATATTCTCTCTGTTTAAAGAAGGAAAAATAAGAATTTTTTTTGAAGCATCAGTCAAGCCAGATGCATATGCACTACAGAAAAAACAGTGATGACATTTCTTTGTGCATTGTGGATTCTGTCTTTAACAAATATCTGCTAGAGCCAAGTAGTGTGGCACTTTGGCCCCTAGCCAGCCAACCCTCAATAATTTAAAATCAAGTACAAAATGCACTTAGTAGTAGCATACAGCAACTTCTTCATGGTTTCTATTGAAGGTTTTTAAATTTTGTTTATTGTAAATGCCATATCTGACTAGGCTGTAGAGCTCTTTTTGCTTCCCGAGCTGTGTTGGTGCTTTAACTTCACCATTGTTCTGTATTTTAGGCTGATGTAAAAATATTTTGCTGTACATTCATCTCCATTTGTGGCACAGTCATTGTGAGGAATGCTCTGAGGGATATTTCATGTTGGTAACATCCAGGTTGTCCTTCTCTTTAAGGTACCTCAGAGTAGGTGGTAAGCAAGCAGGCTTTTCCCACTCTCCTCCATTCCTGAGAGGTGATTCCATACATGTTTTTGCTTGTTCAGAGGGACAGGACTGCCTGCTGCTGCCTGCTCCCTGTCAGCTGGGATCAGCCCTGCAGTTGTGGGATCCTGAGGAGTTTGTTGGCTGCTGGGATGTGCCCAACCCAGGAGCACACACATGTCATGGTGCCTCAGCAGCCCCATCCTGTGATGCTCCCTCAGCAGGAGCACTTCAGATGTCCTGGCAAGATCAGGATAACCTTTCCTGGGATATCCTTGGAACCCCCAGAGCATTCACAGGAACACAAACACTTGGGAATGATGCATGTCGATGATTCTTGGGAGAGCAGAGTCTGTACTTGGTAAGAGTCTGTACAGCAGGGCAAGTGCTGTGCTGCTTTCCTCCTTCAGAGGAAGTTATGTACATCCCCATCCACAGGAATAACAATTTTGAATAATTACCTAAGTATTAGAGGAAGAGCTGGCTGGGTGATACACTGTGCCCTTAAATCAGCTGTTTTTACTTACCAGGCAATTGAAATCTTTTACTGTCATAAAATACAAAGCCTGTTTGAAATAAGCAAGTCACTGAATTTGCTTAGGCTCCACATGAGTAATTTTGTTTCACTGAAAATAATACAGCTTTGCTGGAAGCTCATGTTGGAATTTAGGAGAATATTAGCATAACTTGTGTGAAAAATATCCCTGCTCTTAACCTTATTTCTTCTCTCTGTTCTTGCCATTTCCATATCTTAGCATAAACACATGTGAGCACAATTTTTCAGTATTTTGAGTGAAGCAAGGTTTATGAGGCAGGTTAATATATTTTATTTGCCTAAATGATATAGTTAGGGAAGATCAGGTGGACTTTTTTGGCATACAATTCCTCAGATCATTGGGGATGGTCTTGAGCTTCTGAAATCTTGTTTGTTTTCTTCTAAATATGTCAGTCTAATAAAAAGATATTAAATATATCCACATACTTTGTTTAGATCCTTAGACTCTAACAACATTATCATTTTAATACATCGTAATTGTATATGAATAATACATTCTAGACAAATTATCCTCAGTTTTCTTGTAGAACATATTGTCTGGAAGGCAGAGAAAGTGCAAACTAACCTAATTTATTCTCCCTCAGTGGAAAAGCAGTGCTATGTGCTAGTAGAGTATTACCCATTTTTTTTTCTATAGCTAATAACCAGCCTATTTTCCCCATCTGTGAGAGTCCTCATAACTTAAATAAAATTTAAGTATCCATTCTGAAATACCCTGGCTGGGGGTACCTCATGATTCTCCAGATGGCCTCAACTTTTTTAATCTCATAAAGATAAAATTTTTGTCTCATAAATGTCATATTGTATTGTGTCACAAACCAAACCCCTGTCCACAATCAGCAAAGGAGTTAAAGCTCCTTTGGTTGTGAACCACAGCCAAAGAGAGTGTGCAGCAAGATTCCAACAGTGTCCTGGGCTTCTCAGCTAAAATGTGTCTAGAGGCAAAATCCACAGGCACAGAGTTGTGGCTTAGGGTCTGAGAAGTATGACTTGGGGTAAAGCAGAAGCTGCTGCATGTTTCCACTGCTAATAGCAAATTCCAAGACATGAATTAGTAAGTAGTGTTAATAAACTCAATACTGGACTGTCATTACAAAGTCATTATGTATTTAAAAACAAACAGGTGCATATACACCTATAAAGTAAACTTTTCCTCTTGGTGCACATACATGCTGGAAGTGGAATTAATTTTATAGGAAGCTGAGAACAACTTCATCTGGGAGGGGTAGCACCTCATTTACCACCTGAAAGTGGCTGCTGTTGGTGACATCTCTTTGAGGTGGAAGGAGCTTCAGATCCTGTCTCAGATCCAACCTGCCAGAGACAGGAGTGCCCATCCAGCTGGGTCCAGGGTTATCAGCAGAGGTGGCTGAAGTTTCTCTGTCTTATCTGGATGTGCCAGCCAGGCCCTTCCCCTCCAGCAGTAGTGCTGTGGTGCTTCACCTGGGTCAGACAAGGTTTGCAGGGACAAGGGATATAATTTATTGATCAAGATTGTCTTTGCAGCTGCTCCTTTGTACTTTACATTGCCTTCCTTTCTACAGCATCCTAGCTTGGAAGCTCCTAATGGAAAAAAAATGAAATGGAGTGTGACAGCACACTAGAAAACAGGAAAGAAAGGAATTTTTGCCATAATACCTGCAGTTATTGGAAGATTAAATGAAAATCATCTTCCCTACTTTCAGGGAAACCCTACTTCCCTGGCTTCAGAGGATTTATCATTATTTCCAATGGCTCTTCTGCCCCAGAAAGAAAAATAAAGTAGTCAGAAAGTAGAATTCTTGTTCTGAACAGGAAAGTGAAAGAAAAACTGTGTAGGGCAAAAACTGACATTTTGTTTGGGGATAATTTGAAATGATACTTTCATTCAGGCATAGCAAAAAGTCTAAACAGAATCAAACAATACTGTCTGATTCTACTTCTAAAGCTGCATTCAGTTACAAGAAGTTGTAATCTTAGCATTTCAGTCCTGTATTACTAATCATAACCCACAAATATTTTAATGTTCTTTAAATATCAGATGAGTGAACTTCTCGTAATGAAAAATTTCAGTGATTTGCCAATATGATTCATGACAAAACCTTCTACAATTCCAAAATTCTTGAATTTATTCTCTTTTGGAAGATCTTTCTAGAATTTTATCTACCTCTATCTTCACTTTGATGTGCTTCTGGCTCCAAATTTTTACAGTATGCACTAGTGAAGTGTTTTGAGAGATATTTGTTTGGTGTTTTTTGTATCTCTGAAGTCTGGGTAGATCCAATTTAAAGCCTGGATAATACTGAAAACTTCTGGGCTGATTTTCAAAGCATTTTGCATTCAGTGGATTATGCTGGTGAGATATTAGTTTGGTTTGGTTTTGGTTTTGACTCAGTCTGGTTTTAGATTTGATCTGTATTTAAGATGCCCACTGCATGCTCAGTGGTTAGGATACATGTGAGCATCTAGAAATATCAAACTCTAATCCAGCAAGATGTTTAAGGATTTTTATAATTCTAATATCAGGAATTCAGTTAAATTTTCAGTGTTTTTCCTATGATCAATGATGTGGGGACATTTCAAATTATACCCAAGGCCTTCAAGGAATAGAGAAAATGCACTGATAATGTTGGACTTGGAAACAAAGCAGAGGTTTTACCCAATTTTGTCTATTTCATTCTGCCATTTTTCCTGTTTGCAAGATGTTTGCTAAGGTTTTTTTGAAGTATGCACCACAGGCTGTTAGTTTTATCATCACTGTTTATGTAAATGCAATGATTTCTGTCCTGATGTCATCACACTGACCATTGCTGTGGTCACAGGAACGCTCTAATCACAAGGTTAAGTGTGGTGTTAATAAAGAGACTTGGTAGATTTGTCTAAACAATGCTTAGATTATTGACTGTTGTAAAATGGGACCATTTGAA
Organism: Camarhynchus parvulus; assembly: GCF_901933205.1. Taxonomy (NCBI): domain Eukaryota; kingdom Metazoa; phylum Chordata; class Aves; order Passeriformes; family Thraupidae; genus Camarhynchus; species Camarhynchus parvulus. The sequence continues at coordinate 9,155,218 of NC_044580.1, forward strand.
AAGATACTTCTCTTTAAAGGTGACTACTAAATTAAAACTCTTACAGAGAGATGCATAAATACACTTTTCTGGGTTTTGTGATGGCAGCTGAAGGCAGATTGAGCACCTGTCTCAGTGAGGTGTGTGGTGGGTGAGCCCAGTGTGCACTTTCCTCTCATTGCCTCAAATTTGCCACGATCATTCTGAGGCAGAAAACTGGCTTTTTTTTTTTTTTAATTCAAAAAACTTTAACTGATTGGTCTGATTGCTGTAAGTAGAATGATGTCATTGGGACAGTTTTAAATAGGCACTGCCTGCTTAGATTCTGTGGGAGAATATTCACAGGTTTGTAAGATCTGATGGTGCTGTAGAATCATTTTATTTGGTGACTGGCTGTATTAATTTGGGGACTCAGCTAGATGGTGATTCAGTTCAGGATCATTGTTAATCTAATGATTTTTATTGACTCCATTTCAATTTTGACCTTTATTTATATAATCTAATTTAATTTTAGTAAAAGTTTACAGTAGAGATTGTAGCAGTGTATTAGATATTAAGTTCTCTCCTTTTTCAGCTTTTAAAAAAGCCTGTGAAAAACAGATAGAACCAGTTATTCTTCCAACACAGCAACTTGAATGAAAACTTCAAGGATCGAAACAAATGAGGCAAGGAATCTGAGGGCCGCCTGGATTATTGTCACAGGATATATGACTTGGCATACCTGGGTTATCAGATTAGGGACTTTCTGTCCAAATCCAGTGTGGTAGAAAATGCCTTCTGTGGCCACAGAGCTAAATCAGAACTGCTTGGGCTGTTATGGATTTATGGCAATTTTAGGAGGATGTAAATCAGGTTTACAAAACTTATTTTCAGCTGTAATTACTTCATAAAACTGAGTGATACAGTACTGCACCTAGGCAACAATGCCAAACTAACAGGGCAGAATAAACACACAAGAGAGAATGACACATAGGAGATAAGTAGGAATAATTTGTTTGCAGACTTTGTTTCATGATCCTGTACCATATTTATCGTGGAAAAAGCAGAGGGATTTCAAAGCAGCAATTCTGGGCACTCCTCCAGAATTAAGTGCAGCTGTTTATGCCTTAAAGTGAATTATTTTTCTTGTTTGTGCTCTAATCATTCATTATTTGTAGATGCCACAAAACAATCCATGAAGCACTGACAGAACAAACATTATTCCCTGTAGAGTTTTTAGAAAATATTTATTGTATGTTTAAAGTTTGTATGAGGTAGTTCTATGAATTTGGCAGTACTGAAGGTGGAGAGGGCAGTAAAGTGTGAATTTAAAGCCTTTTAGCAGTATTAAAAATCAAAGCCTTATTTATTATTAAAATCACTTGGTTAAGTTTTCCCTTTTCTTCTAGCACATGTTGCTGTTGGGATAAATCTATTAACTGCCGGCTGAGTCAGTGTGAATCTGTTGCATTGTGAGCCATGTCAAGTTCATATTTCAAAAAAAGATTTATTTCTGTCTGTGTAATGGTACAAATACCTTCATCCATTTGATGCTCACTTGCTTGCCACTGGATCTTCACCTTGAGGATTTCAGGAGTCGGTTGATTATTAATCAAGGGCAGTTATGATCCTTGACTACAATGAAATAATGCTCACAACAATCACAATGGTTTTCAATTTAGTATTGTGAGCTTTGAGTAGCTTGAGTAAAAGCCCAAGACATTCACATTTTCACAAGCATTAATCCCAGAAAGTTGTATTAGACTTCTTGCCTGAAATATGTAAAAAAATGGCTCAGGTAGATCCTTGTGGGTCCACCCACTTCAATACAATGTACCAAACAAAAAAAAATGGGTGCCACTTGATGACCAGTCTGTATTACATCAGCACCTCTGTATTTGGTAATTAGAGTAGTGTCTGTCCAGGGATATGAAACTCTCCTTGTAGGATCTTGTGGGACTGGCTGGCTGAATGATGCAAAGGATGAAAGCCCTCTGTTTTGTTTCCTGCTGCCTCTAGTTCTGTAAAAGCAGAGAGCAACAGGGGGAATAAACAGTCTGGTTATGTTGTGCCTGTTCAAATTTAGAGCTCTTTGTACTAGAAGAGAGAAGAAATTCATAGGCAAAAGGGCCAGAGCCTCTAGTGGGACAGAAACAGCTTTACATTGTACAAGAAATGAAAAAAGGAGAGGATGGTACAAGAATAAAACAGAAGAAATCATGGGGAGAAGGAGGAAATATGTCCAGTAATAGAGAAATGTGTAAGAGAATAAGGGGACAGCAGGAAAAGTCTTGCCTTCTACTTGACTGCCTGCGTTTTGGGTGCAGACTGCTTTCCTGCACTAAGACCCTGGCATTTAGAATAAGAGTTCCATAGGACTTAAAGGTATCTCGTGTTTGAAAAGCTTTATTATGAACCCATTCCTTCTTTCCTATTCCAATTTTGATTATTCCAAAAGAGAGACTGATCTTGCTTTTCATTTGGGTATGAGGCAGGCAGAATTTTTTCACTGGAGTAATCAGATCATCAGTAGCACTGAAGGAACCTAATTCAGCTTCTACTTTTCAATGTAAATCAGGGAAGATGCAGATGAATCAAGATGAGTGTGAGAGAGGAATAAGAGCCTGAACTCTCTGCCCTTGAAGAGGCAAAGAGTGAGAGTGGCCTTGCCCTCACATCTCTGTCAGTGCCTAAACACAGATGGCTTCCCTGTGATGTGTAAGAGAATGACAGCCACTGGCCACATCTGGGGTTTTCGTTTGGCTCTTCTTTTGGTATTTTAGTCTCCTGAATCTGTTTTTAAGGGAAGGCTGGTGTTTGCTTTTGAAAGGGGCAGTAAAATGCTAAATTCCTTGCAAAGAACAGGGTGTGTGCTGAGGCACAGCATGACTGATCCAGGAGAGGTTGCTCTGCTCCCCAGTGCAAACTGTGCCACATCTTGGTCCTTTAGGCTCTGCTGTGCAATGTGACATCCAGGACACATGTCCAAGGTGCTCTTTAATTTGTACCTCTTACCATTCAAGTAGATAATGGACCAAAAGGGAAACATACCAAAATGATAAAGGCAGACTGCATGTTTTCTGGAGAATTAACAACCAGCATATTCAGCTTTGAAAATAAGCTTTGCACAGGGATAGCTACTGCCTCTGGGAATTTTCTTGCAGTTGAAACCAGCTTACTTTAGTATTGATTAAAATGTTGTTTAAGGCATTTTGGAAAGATGAGTATTCAGAGGACAGTTTAATAATTTAACCACCAAGCTTAGTCCTCTCTATCCGTCACAAATTCCAAAAAAGAAATACCCATAAAATACAAGTCTGAGAAATGTCATTACAGCATTGGCTTATATAAATTGCTTGCTGCAGCAATGTCAGTCTAAGGATGAGTGATTGCTCTGTAGACAAGTGTTTTCATGACTGAAATAAAGAGATGCTGGGGGCTGAAGCACCTGCAAACTGATGGGTGGATTGAGGACTTAGATGCCAGCCTGAGTCTGGGACATGCCCAGGGATCATAAATGATGCTGCCATGTAAAGTGAAAGATTACAGTAGCACTCAACCTTTGCAGACCAGGGACAGAATACCATTTATTGTAATAATTCTCATTAAAAATGTGTTTCTACTTTTCACCCACTATGGGCATTAATGTGGGTGAAAAAAATACCGCAAATTAACACACAAAGAAATGTAATTCAGAGCAGAGTCTGTGGGAAGGGCAGTGTTGCTGCTTCTCTTTACCCAGAGCATAGAGCTAAATTTGAATCCTGTTTTGATCCCATAACTATGAACCTATCACCTTTCATAAGTGTAGTTTCATTTAGAGGTAACTGCTTTTGAGGAAAAAGAAAGCCACTATCAATTCATTCAGCTGATCTCATCAAGCACAAATACTGATTTTGCCTTCTGACAAGTTAAATGCACATTGACTGTTGATAATTCTGTTTATGCTTTAATTTCAAATAAAGTACAATCCCAATAACCTCCATGAATCAAATTCTAACCTCAGTCCACTCAAACTGGAGATATTCAGCAATCTAAGGAGAGCAATTACAGGCATATGCTAGTGTGAGGGGAGATTTTGGCCAGGTACATCTGTAGAACTATTCATAAAAGTATCAAAGTGATTTAAATCCTGTTCAGCATGCAATGCAGTGTTTAGGTAAGCTCATCCCATAGTTTCTCTACCTACTCTTAAGGTTCCAAGCACAAAAGATAAAGCACAGAATGCCAGTTTTATCTCTGAATTCTCTGATTTGGCTGCCAGGTGTCATAATGACCTGAACATCATTTAGGCTGAAAAGAGAGGAGTTTTTTGTATGTTAGTCTCTTGTGGCATTATATCATGCATTAGATACAACATTCTAGATGTGAAGCAATTTATCTATTTTTATAGAGGTGGTAACATTAATTTCAGTGTTAGCCTTTGGTATGACATAAACTTTGTCTTCATTATTCTGAAATATAGTTGGAACTCTCCCCCTCCCCCCCAAATCCATTTATGTTTTCAATTTGCTTTGAAATATTTTTCAACAACTCAGGTCAAGACCTAATTTCTGCAGCAATCTTCAATGTATTTTATTGTTCACCAGTGACTTGTATGTGATTAAGGAATCCATCAGAAAATTTCTCTTTTTATTCTTTCTGTAACATTTCTTTCCAATGTCTAACTTGCAGCATTTTTTTTTTATTTCTTTAGTATTGGACCTGAAATAAAATTTGAGGATGAAAAATGAATGCTTTACTTCACAAATTGGTCAGATCATTTCAAATACCTCCTTGGTAATCTGGCATTTTGTTACAAAACACTATATTTCAATCTTATGCATGTGCAAAAACTCATTCAAGTGTTTGCAATACAGTGTCTGCTGGAGTTCTAATAAGGCACTAGTGTTTGTTTTCAAGCCTAAGAATCCTGCCAAAACTATTCAAGCTGGCAAACATCCAAGTGACCTGATTCACAAATTCATCTGTTCACAAATACACTTAT